>NW_027325372.1:28607648-29046789 GCF_036924035.1 Leuresthes tenuis | reverse complement strand
TCTCTTTTTTTTTTTTTGATTGTGTGCCAGGGCGTTGTCTCACGTATTAGATTATGCTTAAGATACGAATGGGTTTATCAGTCACATCAGAATCCATACATACTGATCCTCCCGTAATAAAATGGTCGGATCTTATCAAACGGACTTTGTTTCTTGTGACAAGTCAGCGAAACAGCGTATACACGTCAAGACACTGAATCAAGTTTGCCACAAGAACTCATAAGTTTGGCAGTATTGCTCTGCCGTCAGCAATCATACACCCATTTTATTTTCATGAGACATGTGCAGGCACCTGTTCATCCACTGTTCTATCACTATGAATTAGTTTATCTATTATCAATAAGGATACTTCTACAACTACTATCAAAGTATGTCCGGACTTCTTATGTTGTCAGTTGCTATATATGAATAAGTGGGTAGCTACTGACAAGCATTAAGCATGTCACACAGCCCAAACATATAACATTTCAGGACACACCACACAGTTAACAACCACAGTGAAGCGTGTCAAAGCCCAAACATGTAACATTCAACAGGACACTTACACAACACATTCAAATCAAACAGTCAGACAACATACAAGAACATATACCCCAGCCAGCATTGCTCCCTGCCTATTTTCCTACAACTCACTATGTGTGCGCACACCTTTATTCACAAACTCTTCAACTTATACTCTTTTACCGAAGCTGCTACAGCTCGATTGGCCAAATACCCTTAGATCCTATTTCGGTGAATTTGACATCTGCCTTGTATGTAACAGATTAGCGGTTTAGCAGTTTTAATTTAGTTTGAGTGAAGGAATTCATTTTATAGCAAAATCCGAAATCGTGAAGAACTCATGAAAGTAAGCTTATTCTCGGATTCCTGAAACTTTAGATTTGCTCTTTCTTTTACTGCAAAGTACAACGTTGAGCAGCACTAATGAGTTGTTTCTATTTTTGGAAGGCTTTACCTTTGCGGATGAAGCCCTTTCTGTCTGTGCAAAAGAAATCTTGTTACTGTGCAGAGTGACTTCTCTGAGTAGAGTCGCCTTACTTGTTGCGACTGTGCCGATGTTCGAAGCTGGAGTGCAAAGTTGTTGCTTGAATGGTGCTCGCTGGAGCGTGTGGTAGTGTAAAGTTATACCATTTAAAAGGGCTGAAGAGTGCTCAGTGCAGCGGGTGGGCGGAGGTGCAAAGTGACACTATGGCCATAAAAAGAACACCGCTACAAGTGCGCATTGTGCCAGGAAGGGCCCTCGGACGTGAACCAGTGGACAGTTATCGCTTCTCGGCCTTTTGGCTAAGATCAAGTGTAGTATCTGTTCTTATCAGTTTAATGTCTGATATGTCCTCTTTGCGAGGACTACATATTAAATGGATTTTTATCAATAGGAGTTGAAAAAGGAGCTTGCTCCGTTCACTCCAAGCATCGACCCGGTACTGCAGTGCCGCTGGGAATGGTGCGCTCTCCTCTGCTCTTGTGAAAAAGCAAACAGCGGTGCAGGATGGAAGTTTCAGGGAGCCTAAGATGAAACTTTCTTTTAATCTGCTGAGAAAAGAGAGTGAATGCAAAGCAGACTTTAACACGGCTCTGGGAGAGAGCCGAGTGCGGGCTAACCGGGAGAATTGCTTGAAAGAAACGCGACACCGAATGAGCAGTCAGAACAAAGCCTCAATACGGTGTTCCCGTGTTGTTTGTGGCTGCCTTGTCTTTTGCACAGAGTAAAAGACAAGGCAGCCATCGAATAGGGCCCGATTGTTCCTACTTGGTCAGCCGAGGAGCAAGGGGGGGGAGCAAGCGTCTCAACCAAGCAAAGCTCACCATGGGGAAGGTGGCTATGCCAACTAGCCTGATGCCCTGCTCCCGCAGTGATGGATAATCGTACACTGGTTTCTCTTCATAATGTACAAGTCTTTCGCCTTTTACTAAAGACTTCCGTGGAGAGCAGCACTAATGAATTGTTTCTATTTTTGGCAGGCTTTACCTTTGCGGGGGAAGCCCTTTCTGTCTGTGCAAAAGAAATCTTGTTACTGTGCAGAGTGACTTCTCTGAGTAGAGTCGCCTTACTTGTTGCGACTGTGCCGATGTTGCTTGAATGGTGCTCGCTGGAGCGTGCTGTAGTGTAAAGTTATACCATTTAAAAGGGTTGAAGAGTACTCAGTGCAGCGGGTGGGCGGAGGTGCAAAGTGACACTATGGCCATAAAAAGAACAACGCTACAAGTGCGCATTGTGCCAGGAAGGGCCCTCGGACGTGAACCAGTGGACAGATATCGCTTCTCGGCCTTTTGGCTAAGATCAAGTGTAGTATCTGTACTTATCAATTTAATATGTGATATGTGTATGCGAGGACTACATATTAAATGGATTTTTATCAATAGGAGTTGAAAAAGGAGCTTGCTCCGTTCACTCCAAGCATCGACCCGGTACTGCAGTGCCGCTGGGAACGGTGCGCTCTCCTCTGCTCTTGTGAAAAAGCAAACAGCGGTGCAGGATGGAAGTTTCTTTTAATCTGCTGAGAAAAGAGAGTGAATGCGAAGCAGACTTTAACACGGCTCTGGGAGCGAGCCGAGTGCGGGCTAACCAGGAGAATTGCTTGAAAGAAACGCGACACCGAATGAGCGGTCAGAACAAAGCCTCAATACGGTGTTCCTGTGGTGTTTTTATAAAATGCGGTGTAAAAAAAGGTGTGAATGCCCCATTGAAAACTAATAGGTGAATCGGAAGTGTTCGGCTGCAAGAAGGTGTGAATGTCCGACTATATTTGGTGAAAAGCAGGTGAAGCAAGGTCTGAATGCCCAACCTTACATCATCAAAAGCGAGATCAGAGGTTTTTGGCTGCAAGAAGGCCATAGTTTGCCAAAAGCGGGTAAGGTGCGAATGATCGGCTAAATATCAACAAAAGTGGGGGCGGAGGTCTTCGGATGCAAGTGGGTGTGAATATCCCACCATACAAGTATGGTGGAGAGGAAGCTGTGAATGGCCGACCATAGTTTGCAAAAAGCGGGTGAGAAAAGGTGCGAATGTCCAACCATACATGATCAAAACAGGGAGCGGAGGTGTTTGGCTGCGACAAGGTGTGAATGTCCACCCATAATTAATGAAAAGCGGGCAACAAGTAGGTTCGAATGCCCAACCATACATCATCAAAAGCAGGAGTGGATGTGTTCGGCTACAAGAAGGTTTGAATGTCCGAGCATAGTTTGTAAAAAGCGGGTAAGAAAAGGTTCGAATGCCCGAACATACACCATCAAAAGAGGGAGCGGAGGTGTTCCGCTGTAAGACGGTGTGAATGTCCGACCATAGTTGGTAAAAAGTGGGTATGAAAAGGTTCGAATGCCCAAATTCGGCTGCAAAAAACTGTGTTCGGCTGCAAAAAGGTGTGAATGTTCGACTAAATTTTGTAAAAAGCGGGTAAGACAAGGTGTGAATGCCTGACAATGTATGATCAAAAGCGGGAGCGGAGGTGTTCAGCTGCAAGAAGGTCTAAATGTCCATTTTTAATTGCTAGAAAACATGAAAGAAAATTTTCGAAAATCAATCCGCACATGATCATAAGTGGGAGAGGAGGTGTTCAGCTGCAAGAAGGTGTGAATGTCCTACCATAATTGCTGAAAAATGTGTTAGAAACGGTAAGAATGCCGGACCATACATCCTCAAAAGCTAGAGAGGTGGTGTTCGGCTGCAAGTAGGTGTGAATGTCTGACTAAAGTTCAAATATATTAACAAAAGCGGGAGGAGAGGTCTTTGGATGAGTGGTTGAGAATTTCCAACCATAATCTATAAAATGCGGTGAAAAAAAAGGTGTGATAGATACCTAAAAGGTGGAGCGGAAGTGTTCGGCTGCAAGAAGGTGTGAATGTTATATATATAGTTGGTGAAAAGCAGGAAAAGAAAGGTCTGAATGCCCAATCTTACATCATCAAAAGCGAGATCAGAGGTGTTTGGCGGCAAGAAAACGGGTAAGGTGTGAATGACCGACTAAATATCAACAAAAGTGGGGGCGGAGGTCTTCGGATGCAAGTGGGTGTGAATATCCCACCATACAAGTATGGTGGAGAGGAAGCTGTGAATGGCCGACCATAGTTTGCAAAAAGCGGGTGAGAAAAGGTGCGAATGTCCAACCATACATGATCAAAACAGGGAGCGGAGGTGTTTGGCTGCGACAAGGTGTGAATGTCCACCCATAATTAATGAAAAGCGGGCAACAAGTAGGTTCGAATGCCCAACCATACATCAACAAAAGCAGGAGTGGATGTGTTTGGCTACAAGAAGGTTTGAATGTCCGAGCATAGTTTGTAAAAAGCGGGTAAGAAAAGGTGCGAATGCCCGACAAAGTATGATCAAAAGAGGGAGTGGAGGTTTTCGGCTACAAGAAGGTTTGAATGTACGACCATAGTTTGTAAAAAGCGGGTAAGAAAAGGTGCGAATGCCCGAACATACACCATCAAAAGAGGGAGCGGAGGTGTTCCGCTGAAAGACGGTGTGAATGTCCGACCATAGTTGGTAAAAAGCGGGTAAGAAAAGGTTCGAATGCCCGAATATATACCATCAAAAGCGGAAGCGGAGGTGTTCGGCTGTAAGAAGTTGTGAACGTCCGACCAAAGTTTGTAAAAAGCAGTTAAGAAAAGGTTTGAATATCCAACCAAACATAATCAAAAGTGGGAGCAGAGCTGTTCGACTGCAAGTAGGTGTGAATGTCCGAGCATAGTTTGTAAAAAGTGGGTAAGAAAAGGTTCGAATGCCAGAACATACACCATCAAAAGAGGGAGCGGAGGTGTTCCGCTGTAAGAAGGTGTGAATATCCGACCATAGTTGGTAAAAAGCGGGTAAGAAAAGGTTCGAATGCCAAAATATACACCATCAAAAGCGGAAGCCGAGGTGTTCGGCTGCAAGTAGGTGTGAATGTCAGATCATAATTTGCAAAAAGCTGATGAGAAAGGTGTGAATGACCGACAATAATTGCTGAAAAATGTGTTAGGAAAGGTAAGAATGCCGGACCATTCATCATCAAAAGCGGGAGAAGAGGTGTTCGGCTGCAAGAAGCTGTGAATGTCCAGCCATAATTACTCAAAAACGGGTACGAAAAGGTAGTATTGCCAGACCATAAATGATCAAAAAAGGGAGAGGACAATGTAGGCCCGACAATGTATGATCAAAAGAGGGAACGGAGGTGTTCGGCTGCAAGAAGGTCTAAATGTCCAACCATAATTTGTAAAAACCGGGGAAGAAAAGGCTCGGAAGCCCAACTATACACCATCAAAAGCGGGAGCGGAGGTGTTCAGCTGCAAGAAGGTCTGATTGTCCATCAATAATTGCTAGAAAACATGAAAAAAAAAATTCGAATATCCAACCGCACATGATCATAAGTGGGAGAGGAGGTGTTCAGCTGCAAGAAGGTGTGAATGTCCACCCATAATTCCTCAAAAATGGGTAAAAAAAGGTGCGAATGCCCAACCATACATCATCAAAAGCATGTGTGAATGTCAGATCATAATTTGCAAAAACCTGATGAACACATCAAATTTGGATCAGCAGGTGAAACAGTCCACTCCATTTCTTTCTGACATGTAGCAACAAACTCTCCCACACCTTGTCACTGCCAGTGTGTACGTTTGGCCAAGGAAATGTGAGGGCGAGTACCACAAACATTAAAAAAATCGAAGTGCTCTGGAGTCAATAAAGTAGGCGCACATATTTTTTCACTTCTTCTCATAGTCATTGTCAGGCCCCAAAGAAATGTGTGATGTGCAGTGCAAATCAGCAGGTTGCATGAAATCAGAAAGGGGTGAAACTAACGCTTTTGCTTCTTCCACTAGTTGTTGTGAAAAAGGAGAGCTGGGAAGTTTCCACTCATAAGCATATGTAAGTGCAGATGAATCAAACTGCACTGCTGTGAAAACTTTGTCAGGCTGTAACATAACGTTAACACCCTCTGGTGTAGAAGTTAAAATAATGCCTAATTTACACATGAGATCACAGCCCATCAGGTTAATGGGACACAACTCTGATAACAAAAATGAGTGTTTGAAGGAGAGCCCATCTGGAGTGACACACGCAATGGGCGATGTCATTTTCTCCTTCACAACCTGGCCTGATGCAGACATAGAGTAAACGTGGTTTCCACTTAACTTTGGAGGACAATCAAACTCCCCTGACGTCACTACTGATGAACATAAGTTCCTATATTCTGAGAGAAATATCTTTGCTCTAGGACGGAAATAGCATGCAAAACTTTACGACGTGAATCACAGTCGGCAAGCGTTTCTTCACTACACAGAGCAGGAAAAATGTGTGAGTGTGTTTGTGCTATCACCCATTAGTGGAGGCTCCGCTGCCACGTGACGTCCAGAACCTGCCTCCCACCCTCAGTCAGCCTTTTGCCCAATTTCATCACTTTTCAGCTGTGGACACAGCCACAGTAAAAACAAATATTCGGATCATAGCTCTGGCGTGGCCCATTTCGACCTCCTCTCCCACACGTCCACGTCTTCGACTTCGGCCTCGTCCTCTGTTTAAACCAACTGCGTAATACATGGTCATGGCTGCCAAATGCAGCTCCTTTTCACACTTGTCCTATATCTTAAGCGTCTCAACTTGGCTCTCAGCATGGCGAGCATATCGGCGAACGTCAGCCAAACGAGGACCCTCACACCATCCCACGTAAATGTTCTTTACTTCAGTGGCGACATCTGGCATGAGGCCTTTAATTATTGCATTGCATGCAATACTCTCCCATGGTCCTGATTCATTACCCAAATCCCTTGGTCTCTGATGACCGCTGTGCTTGCTGACTTCCTCAAGGATGCGGTGTACAAAATCATCAGTCCCTTCACCGGGTTTCTGTTTGCAGGTGTAAATGTGGGACATATTGATTTTGGTTGGAAATTGAGTGGTGATGGCTTGACACAGTCTTTGGTTGGCTGCTTCATATTGAGCGTTATCATTATGTCCTCGTTCACTGTTGGTAGGTCGCAAATCCAGTTGTAGCATACTGGCCTCTATTTTGCAGAGGTCGGTCAGTTTGAACTTTTTTGCCAATATGCGACGCAATTCAACCCCGGTCGGGCAGAATTGTGCGCAGAAATCTCACAACTCGTCAGCAAAATGGGGTCCAGAAATCTCTGGATCTGGTAAGCATTGTTATGCTTCCATGATGTCAGTCTCAGTCCAGGGTCGATAAACCAGTAATGGTCCAGTGGGAACTGCAACTTTAACCATAGGCATGGTTTGAATCTGGTTTTGTTTTTTCTCACGTTTAGATCTCTGAAGTCCAGATTGTGGGTAAAGGATTTTTGTCACTTGCGTTAAAAGTTCTTGGGCAGGTACGCTGGAGAACCAAACGTCTTCCTTTTCCTCATCATCAGACCTATGTAACTGATGTTGTGAGAATGATGGAATTTCTTCCCGAGGGAGGATGGAAGAAGTCCCTTCTTCCCGAGAGCCAGAGGCTTGTGGCAGGGCTGGCTGTTGTTGTTGCAGGCGTCGTGGAGGGCAGGAGTCCAGGTCTGGATCCGGCACAGCGAGAGCGCTCAGGGTGGGGTAAAGAGGTGCAGAAGGAGAAAAAGTGTTATCAGTGGAATATGGTGATGGTTTAAAAGAAGATTCAGTCTTAATCAGAGCTGAATTATCTTTTCGTCCACATACTAAATTATTATCATCATTCCGTCATGGCATTCGTTTAACATTTTCCTTTCTTTCTCTTAATACACTTTATTTTTTCCAACATTCTATACCTTTCTTACTTCTTATTTAAACTTAATTTTCTTTTTTTTTTGCTTCATCTCTTTCTCATATTTGCAAAACTTTTCTTCTAATTTTCTTATTTCTAACATACTAAAAGAACCTTCAGGTGGAAAACCTCTGGACCATATTTCTTTTTCATTTCAACATTCTTAGGTCCCCCGGTAGGGTCAAAAGTCTGAGACCTACTGTTTCCCATTCTCAGACTTGGAATGGGGAAATATATTCCTTCACTCAAAGGACGTCTCCAATGAGGACCTTAATCTGTACTCACACTTCTTCGGAGTACTTCACACTTCTTCGGACTGCTTCAAAAGTTTCCCTTACCCATGAAATCTCTGTCTCACTAATGACACAACTGGGAAACCCTCTTTTATTCAAATAAAAACTAAAAAGTAGTCCTATCATCTCAGACTATCATATTTAAAAAATGATCCCAGCGCTGGTATTCAGGAAAAGGACCTGCCAGTCCTCTCTCTCAGAAAAGGCCTTGGAGGTATGAGGCTGGAACAGCTACTTCAGTCCAGGCTGGCCATGCACTGCGGTCCGGTCCAGAGACACCAGTCGAGGGATCCTGTTCGTGACGCCAAAATTGTGGACATAGAAGGGCATGTTGAAGGTGTGAATGTCCGACCATAGTTGGTAAAAAGCGGGTAAGAAAAGGTTAAAATACCCGACTCTACACAATCAATAGCGGGAGCGGAGTTGTTCGGCTAAAAGAAGGTGTGAAAGTCCTACCATGGTTTGTAAAAAGCGGGTAAGAAAAGGTTCGAATGCCAAAATATACACCATCAAAAGCGGAAGCCGAGGTGTTCGGCTGCAAGTAGGTGTGAATGTCAGATCATAATTTGCAAAAAGCTGATGAGAAAGGTGTGAATGATCGACAATAATTGCTGAAAAATGTGTTAGAAAAGGTAAGAATGCCGGACCATTCATCATCAAAAGCGGGAGAAGAGGTGTTCGGCTGTAAGATGGTGCGAATGTCCGACCATAGTTGGTAAAAAGCGGGTAAGAAAAGGTTCGAATGCCCGAATATATACCATCAAAAGCGGAAGCGGAGGTGTTCGGCTGCATGAAGGTGTGAACGTCCGACCAAAGTTTGTAAAAAGCAGGTAAGAAAAGGTGCGAATGCCCGAACATACACCATCAAAAGAGGGAGCGGAGGTGTTCCGCTGAAAGACGGTGTGAATGTCCGACCATAGTTGGTAAAAAGCGGGTAAGAAAAGGTTCGAATGCCCGAATATATACCATCAAAAGCGGAAGCGGAGGTGTTCGGCTGCAAGAAGGTGTGAACGTCCGACCAAAGTTTGTAAAAAGCAGTTAAGAAAAGTTTCGAATATCCAACCAAACATAATCAAAAGTGGGAGCAGAGCTGTTCGACTGCAAGTAGGTGTGAATGTCCACCCATAATTCCTGAAAAATGGGTAAGAAAAGGTGCGAATGCCCAACGATACATCATCAAAAGAAGAAGTGGATGTGTTCTGCTACAAGAAGGTTTGAATGTCCGACCATAGTTTGTAAAAAGTGGGTAAGAAAAAGTTTGAATGCCCGAACATACACCATCAAAAGAGGGAGCGGAGGTGTTCCGCTGTAAGATGGTGTGAATGTCCGACCATAATTGGTAAAAAGCGGGTAAGAAAAGGTTAAAATAGCCGACTGTACACAATCAATAGCGGGAGCTAAGTTGTTCGGCTACAAGAAGGTGTGAACGTCCGACCATGGTTTGTAAAAAGCATTTAAGAAAAGGTTCGAATATCCAACCAAACATAATCAAAAGTGGGAGCAGAGCTGTTCGACTGCAAGTAGGTGTGAATGTCCAGCCATAATTACTCACAAACGGGGGAAGAAAAGGTAGTATTGCCAGACCATACATGATCAAAACAGGGAGCGGAGGTTCAGCTGCAAGGTGTGAATGTCTGACTATAGTTTGTAAAAAGCGGGTAAGACAAGGTGCGAATGCCCAACAATGTATGATCAAAAGAGAGAGCGGAGGTGTTCGGCTGCAAGGTCTGAATGTCCAACCATAATTTGTAAAAACCGGGTAAGAAAAGGCTCGAAAGCCCGACTATACATCATCAAAAGCGGGAGCGGAGGTGTTCAGCTGCAAGAAGGTGTGAATGTTCGACTAAAGTTTGTAAAAAGCTGGTAAGACAAGGAGCGATGTCCCGACATTGTATGATCAAAAGCGGGAGCGGAGGTGTCCAGCTGTGAGTAGGTGTGAATGTCCGACCATAATTGCTGAAAAATGTGTTAGAAAAGGTAAGAATACTGGACCATACATCATCAAAAGCGGGAGAGGTGGTGTTCGGCTGCAAGAAGGTGTGAAAGTCCGACAATGGTTTGTAAAAAGCGGGTAAAAAAAGGTTCGAATGCCCGAATATACATCATCAAAAGCGGAAGCGGAGGTGTTCGGATGCAAGAAGGTGTGAACGTCCGACCAAAGTTTGTAAAAAGCAGTGAAAAGCGAGAAAAAGCATTTCGTGAGTTCTGCATGATTTGGGATTTTGCTTATAAAATGCATTACTTCACTCAAACTATGTTAAAACTGATTTGTCCTTCATATTTACCATGTCTAGAAATATTTAAACAAAAAAACAACGTTGTACTTTGCAGTAAAAGAAAGAGCAAATCTAAAGTTTCAGGAATCCGAGTATAAGCCTGCTTTCCTGAGTTCTGCACGATTTCGGATTTTGCTATAAAATGAATTGCTTTGCTCAAACCAAGTTAAAACTGCTTTGTCCTTCCATATTCATCAATGTCTAGATCGACTTCAACAAAGACTTTGCAGTAGAAGAAGTTGAAATCCATCTACACATTGATAAATATGAAGGACAAAGCAGTTCCCACTTGCCCATAAGAAAATAAGCTTATTCTCGGATTCCTGATCCTTCAGTGTTGCTCTTTCTTCTACTGCAAAATACAATGTTGTTCTTTGTTGAAGTCGATCTAGACATTGATAAATATGAAGGAAAAAGCAGTTTTAACTTGGTTTGAGTGAATGAATTAATTTTATACATAAAATCCGAAATCGTGCAGAACTCATGAAAATAAGCTTATTCTCGGATTCCTAAAACTTTTGATTTGCTCTTTCTTTTATTGCAAAGTACAACGTTGTTTTTTTGTTTAAATCTATCGAGACATTGATAAATATGAAGGTAAAAGCCGTTTTAACATAGTTTGAGTGAAGGAATTAATTTTATAGATAAAATCCCAAATCATGCAGAACTCCTCAAAAGGGAGGTATGGCTTAATCACAAGTGTGGCTCTTTCTCATTCAGGGTAATATGAGGAAGTTTATGCTTGAAATATATGTAGAAATGGGTACATATGAAGGACAAAGCAGTGTTAACTTAGTTTGCGTGAAGAAATTCATTTTATACATAAAATCCGAAATCGTGCAGAACTCATGAAAATAAGCTTATTCTCGGATTCCTAAAACTTTTGATTAGCACTTTCTTTTACTGCAAAGTACAACGTTGTTTTTTGTTGAAATCTATCTAGACATTGATAAATACCAGCCGAAACTCTGCTGCCGCTTTTGATAATTTATGGTTGGGCATTCTTACCTTTTCTTACCCGCTTTTTACAAATTATGATCTTACATTCACACCTACTTGCAGTCGAACACCTTCTCATCCACTTATGATCATGTGCGGTTGGGCTTTCGCACCTTTTCTTACCCATTTTTCAGTAATTATGGGTGGACATTCAGACCTTCTTGCAGCCGAAAACCTCCGCTCCTCTTTTGATCATACATTGTCGGGCATTCACACCTTGTCTTACCCGCTTTTTACAAACTTTAGTCGGACATTCAAACCTTCTTGCAGCTGAACCACCTCCGCTCCCTGTTTTGATCATATACGGTCTGGCAATAGTACCTTTTCTTACCCGTTTGTGAGTAATTATGGCTGGACATTCACACCTTCTTGCAGCCGAACACAACCTCTCCCGCTTTTGATGATATATGGTCCGGCATTCTTACCTTTTCTAACACATTTTTCAGCAATTATGGTCGGACATTCACACCTACTCACAGACGAACACCTCCGCTCCCACATTTGATGGTGTATAGTCGGGATTTCTCACCCTTTCTCATCAGCTTTTTGCAAATTATGATCTGATATTCACACCTACTTGCAGTCGAACAGCTCTGCTCCCGCTTTTGATTATGTTTGGTTGGATATTCGAACATTTTCTTAAAGCTTTTTACAAACTTTGGTCGGACATTCACACCGTCTTGCAGCCGAACACCTCCGCTTTCGCTTTTGATGGTGTATAGTCGGGCATTCGAGCCTTTTCTTACCCACCTATTACTTACTATGGTTGGACATTCAAACCTTCTTGTAGCCGAACACATCCGCTCCTGCTTTTGATGATGTATGATTTGGCATTCGCACCTTTTCTTACCCATTTTTCAGTAATTTTTGGTCGGACATTCACACCTTCTTGCACCTGAACACCTCTGCTCCCGCTTTTGATGGTGTATAGTCGGGCTTTCGAGCCTTTTCTTCCCCGATTTTTACAAATTATGGTTGGACATTCAGACCTTGCAGCCGAAAACCTCCGCTCCCTCTTTTGATCATACATTGTCGGGCATTCGCCCCTTGTCTTACACGGTTTTTACAAACTTTAGTCAGACATTCACACCTTGCAGCTGAACCACCTCCATTCCCTGTTTTGATCATGTGTGGTCTGGAAATACTACCTTTTCTTCCCCCGTTTGTGAGTAATTATGGCTGGACATTCACACCTACTTGCAGCCGAAAAACCACCTCTCCCGCTTTTGATGATGTATTGTTCGGCATTCTAGTCTTTTCTATCACATTTTTCAACAATTATGATCTGACGTTCACACCTTCTTGCAGCCGAACACCCCCGCTTCCGCTTTTGATGGTATATATTCGGGTATTCGAACCTTCTCTTACCCGCTTTTTACAAACCATGGTTGGACTTTCATACCTTCTTGTTGCTGAACAACTCCACTCCTGCTTTTGATGATTTATGGTTGGACATTCGCATCTTTTCCTACCCATTTTTCAGTAATTATGGGTGGATATTCACATCTTCTTGCAGCTGAACACCTCCTCTCCCGCTAATGATCATGTAAGGTTTGATATTCGAAAATTTTCTTTCATGTTTTAAAGCAATTATTAATGGACATTCACACCTACTTGCAGCCGAACACCACCTCTCCCGCTTTTGATGATGTATGGACCGGCATTCTTACCTTTTCTAACACATTTTTCAGCAATTATGGTTGGAGAATCACACCTACTCACAGCCGAACAACTCCGCTACCGCATTTGATGGTGTATAGTCGGGATTTCTCACCCTTTCTCATCAGCTTTTTGCAAATTATTCTCTGACATTCACACCTACTTGCAGTCGAACAGCTCTGCTCCCGCTTTTGATTATGTTTGGTTAGACATTCGAACCTTTTCTTAACTGCTTTTTACAAACTTTGGTTGGACGTTCACACCTTCTTGTAGCCGAACACATGTACTCCTGCTTTTGATGATGTATGGTTGGGCATTCGCACCTTTTTTTTTACCCATTTTTCAGGTATTATGGGTGGACATTCACACCTTCTTGCAGCTGAACACCTCCTCTCCCACTTATGATCATGTGTGGTTTGATTTTCGAAAATTTTCTTTCATGTTTTCTAGCAATTATTGATGGACATTTAGACCTTCTTGCAGCTGAACACCACCTCTCCCGATTTTGATGATGTATGGACCGGCATTTTTACCTTTTCTAACACATTTTTTCAGCAATTATGGTTGGAGATTCACACCTACTCACAGCCGAATAACTCCGCTACCGGATTTGATGGTGTATAGTCGGGCATTCTCACCCTTTCTCATCAGCTTTTTGCAAATTATGATCTGACATTCACACCTACTTCCAGTCGAACAGCTCTGCTCCCGCTTTTGATTATGTTTGGTTAGATATTCGAACCTTTTCTTAACTGCTTTTTACAAACTTTGGTCGGACGTTCACAATATCTTGCAGCCGAACACCTCCGCTTCCGCTTTTGATGGTGTATATTCGGGCATACGAACCTTTTCTTACCCGCTTTTTACAAACCAAGGTCGGACTTTCACACCTTCTCTTAGCTGAACAACTCCGCTCCCTCTTTTGATTGTGTACAGTCGGGTAATTTAACCTTTTCTTACCCGCTTTTTACCATCTATGGTCGGACATTCACACCGTCTTACAGCGGAACACCTCCGCTCCCTCTTTTGATGATGTGTGGTTAGGCATTCGCACCTTTTCTTACCCATTTTTCAGTAATTATGGGTAGACATTCACACCTTCTTGCAGCTGAACACCTCCTCTCCCGCTTATGATCATGTGCAGTTTGATATTCGAAAATTTTCTTTCATGTTTTCTAGCAATTATTGATGGACATTCAGACCGTCTTGCAGCTGAACACCTCCGCTCCCACTTTTGATGGTGTATAGTCGGGCATTCGAGCCTTTTCTTCCCCGGTTTTTACAAATTATGGTTGGATATTCAGACCTTCTTGCAGCCGAAAACCTCCACTCCCTCTTTTGATCATACATTGTCGGGCATTCGCACCTTTTCTTACCCGCTTTTTACAAACCATGGTCGGACTTTCACACCTTTTAGTAGCCGAACAACTCCGCTCCCGCTATTGATTGTGTACAGTCGGGTATTTTAACCTTTTCTTACCCGCTTTTTACCAACTATGGTTGGACATTCACACCGTCTTACAGCAGAAACACCTCCGCTCCCTGTTTTGATTATGTATGGTTTGACATTCGCACCTTCTCTCACCCGCCTTTTACTATGGTCGGCCATTCACAGCTTCCTCTCCACCATACTTGTATGGTGGGATATTCACACCCACCTGCATCCGAAGACCTCCGCCCCCACTTTTGTTGATATTTAGTCGGTCATTCGCACCTTACCCGCTTTTGGCAAACTATGGCCTTCTTGCAGCCAAACACCTCTGATCTCGCTTTTGATGATGTAAGGTTGGGCATTCAGACCTTGCTTCACCTGCTTTTCACCAAATATAGTCGGACATTCACACCCACTTGCATCCGAAGACCTCCGCCCCAAATTTTGTTGATATTTAGTCGGACATTCGCACCTTACCCGCTTTTGGCAAACTATGGCCTTCTTGCAGCCAAACACCTCTGATCTCGCTTTTGATGATGTAAGGTTTGACATTCAGACCTTGCTTCACCTACTTTTCACCAAATATAGTCGGACATTCACACCTTCTTGCAGCCGAACACTTCCGCTCCACCTTTTAGTGTTCTATCACACCTTTTTTTTCACCGCATTTTATACATTATGGTTGGAAATTTTCAACCACTCTCATCCGAAGACCTCTCCTCCCGCTTTTGTTAATATATTTGAACTTTAGTTTGACATTCAAACCTTCTTGCAGCTGAACCACCTCCGCTCCCTGTTTTGATCATATATGGTCTGGCAATACTACCTTTTCTTACCCGTTTGTGAGTAATTATGGCTGGACATTCACACCTACTTGCAGCCGAACACAACCTCTCTCGCTTTTGATGATGTATGGACCGGCATTTTTACCTTTTCTAACACATTTTTCAGCAATTATGGTCGGAGATTCACACCTACTCACAGCCGAACAACTGCGCTCCCGCATTTGATGATGTATAGTCGGGCATTCTCACCCTTTCTCATCAGCTTTTTGCAAATTATGATCTGACATTCACACCTACTTGCAGTCGAACAGCTCTGCTCCCGCTTTTGATTATGTTTGATTGGATATTCGAACCTTTTCTTAACTTCTTTTTACATATTTTGGTTGGACGTTCACACCTTCTTGTAGCCGAACACTTCCACTCCTGCTTTTGATGATGTATGGTTGGGCATTCACACCTTTTTTTTGCCCATTTTTCAGGAATTATGGGTGGACATTCACACCTTGCAGCTGAACACCTCCTATCCCACTTATGATCATGTGCGGTTTGATTTTCGAAAATTTTCTTTCATGTTTTCTAGCCATTATTGATGGACATGTAGACCTTCTTGCAGCTGAACACCTCCGCTCCCGCTTTTGATCATACATTGTCAGGCATTCGCACCTTGTCTTACCCACTTTTTACAAACTTTAGTCGAACAGTCACACCTTTTTGCAGCCGAACACCACCTCTCCCGCTTTTGATGATGTATGGTCCAGCATTCTTACCTTTTCTAACACATTCTTCAGCAATTATGGTGGGACATTCACACCTACTCAGAGCCGAACACCTCCGCTCCCGCATTTGATGGTGTATAGTTGGGCATTCTCACCCTTTCTCATCAGCTTTTTACAAATTATGATCTGACATTCACACCTGCTTTTGATAATGTATTGTTAGGCATTCGCACCTTTTTTTTTACCCATTTTTCATGAATTATGGGTGGACATTCAAACCTTCTTGCAGCCGAACACCTCCTCTCCCGCTTATGATCATGTGCGGTTTGATATTCGAAAATTTACTTTCTTGTTTTAAAGCAATTATTGATGGACATTCAAACATTCTTTTTGATGGTGTATAGTCGGGCTTTCGAGCCTTTTCTTCCCGGTTTTTACAAACCATGGTCGGACTTTCACACCTTCTTGCAGCCGAACAACTCCGCTCCCGCTATTTATTGTGTACAGTCGGGTATTTTAACCTTTTCTTACCCGCTTTTTACCAACTATGGTCGGACATTCACACCGTCTTACAGCGGAACACCTCTGCTCCCGCTTTTGATGGTGTATAGTCGGGCATTCGAACCTTTTCTTACCCGCTTTTTACAAACTATGGTGGGACATTCAAACCTTCTTGTATCCGAAAACCTCCGCTCTCTCTTTTGATCATATATTGTCGGACATTCGCACCTTTTCTTACCCGCTTTTTACAAACCATGGTCGGACGTTCACATCTTATTGTAGCCGAACACATCCGCTCCCGCTATTGATTGTGTACAGTCGGGTATTTTAACCTTTTCTTACCCGCTTTTTACCAAGTATGGTCGGACATTCACACCTTCGTACAGCGAAACACCTCCGCTCCCTCTTTTGATGGTGTATGTTCGGGCATTCAAACCTTTTCTTACCCGCTTTTTCCAAACTATGGTCGGACTTTCACACCTTTTAGTAGCCGAACAACTCCGCTCCCGCTATTGATTGTGTACAGTCGTGTATTTTAACCTTTTCTTACCCGCTTTTTACCAACTATGGTCGGACATTCACACCTTCTTACAGCGGAACACCTCCGCTCCCTGTTTTGATCATGTATGGTCTGGCAATACTACCTTTTCTTACCCATTTGTGAGTAATTATGGCTGGACATTCACACCTACTTGCAGCCGAACACCACCTCTCCCGCTTTTGATGATGTATGGACCGGCATTCTTACCTTTTCTAACACATTTTTCAGCAATTATGGTTGGAGATTCACACCTACTCACAGCCGAACATCTCCGCTCCCGCATTTGATGGTGTATATTCGGGCATACGAACCTGTTCTTACCCGCTTTTTACAAACCATGGTCGGACTTTCACACCTTCTTGTAGCTGAACAACTCCGCTCTCTCTTTTGATTGTGTACAGTCGGGCATACAAACCTGTTCTTACCCGCTTTTTACAAACTATGGTCGGACATTCAAACCTTCTTGTAGCCGAACACATCCACTCCTGCTTTTGATGATGTATGGTTGGGCATTCGCACCTTTTCTTACCCATTTTTCAGTAATTATGGGTGGATATTCACACCTTCTTGCAGCGGAACACCTCCTCTCCCGCTTATGATTATGTGCGGTTTGATATTCGAAAATTTTCTTTCATGTTTTATAGCAATTATTGATGGACATTCATACCTTCTTGAAGCCGAACACATCCACTCCTGCTTTTGATGATGTATGGTTGGGCATTCGAACCTACTTGTTGCCCGTTTTTTATTAATTATGGGTGGACATTCACACCTTGTCGCAGCCAAACACCTCCGCTCCCTGTTTTGATCATGTATGTTTTGACATTCGCACCTTTTCTCACCTGCTTTTTACTATTGTCGGCCAATCACAGCTTCCTCTCCACCATACTTGTATGGTAGGAAATTCTCACCCACTCTCATCCGAAGACCTCTCCTCCCGCTTTTGTTAATATTTAGTCGGGCATTCGAACCTTTTCTTACCCACTTTTTACAAATTATGGTCAAACATTTACACCTACTTGCAGCTGAATACTTCCGCTCCACCTTTTAGTGATGTATGGTTGGCATTTGCACCTTTTGTTACCCTCTTTTTATACTGATTTACTGAAGATTAAGTTGTTCTTTCTCAAACTACAATTTTTTTTTAATTGTTGAAACTTGATTTGAAGTGGATAAATAAGGAGGACAAACAGTTTTAAGTCACGCTGATAGAAGAAATTAATTTTATAGCAAAATCTGTATTTCGTCATATGTCGAGAGATGCTTATTGCTGAAGAAGTTCTTTCTCATTCTACAAAGTACAACGTTGTTTATCGATGAAACTTGATTAGACATGAATAAATATGAAGGACAAAGCAGTCTTAACTTGGTTTGAGTTAATTAATTCGTTTTATAGGAGAATCCGAATTCGTGCTTATTTTCGGATTCTTGAAGAATGAGTCTGGTTCTTTCTCATAATACAAAGTTTGTTGTTTATTGTTGAAACTTCATCAGAAGTGAAGAAATAAATGAATGCCTATCAACAAATGTGGGATCTAAACTCTACTGCTTCCTCTAAAATAATTTCTTTTCTCAATTCAGAAATGTGTGTGTGTAAGTCACAACACCCGTGACACCAAAACGGCTTTCTTTTCTCTCTTTTCTCTACACTCTGCACTATGAGCACACACACCAAATCAGAAAGGCTTTTTTCTCTCTTTTCTACATTATGGACTGTGGGGACACAAAACCGCTCTCTCTTTTTTTTTTTGATTGTGTGCCAGGGCACGTATTAGATTATGCTTAAGATACGAATGGGTTTATCAGTCACATCAGAATCCATACATACTGATCCTCCCGTAATAAAATGGTCGGATCTTATCAAACACACTTTGTTTCTTGTGACAATCAAGTCAGCGAAACAGCGTATACACGTCAAGACACTGAATCAAGTTTGCCACAAGAACTCATAAGTTTGGCAGTATTGCTCTGCCGTCAGC
Organism: Leuresthes tenuis; assembly: GCF_036924035.1. Taxonomy (NCBI): domain Eukaryota; kingdom Metazoa; phylum Chordata; class Actinopteri; order Atheriniformes; family Atherinopsidae; genus Leuresthes; species Leuresthes tenuis. Next base: position 29,027,893 of record NW_027325372.1, on the reverse strand, counting down.
AATCATACACCCATTTTATTTTCGTGAGACGTGCAGGCACCTGTTCATCTACTGTTCTATCACTATGAATTAGTTTATCTATTATCAATAAGGATACTTCTACAACTACTATCAAAGTATGTCCAGACTTCTTATGTTGTCAGTTGCTATATATGAATAAGTGGGTAGCTACTGACAAGCATTAAGCATGTCACACAGCCCAAACATATAACATTTCAGGACACACCACACAGTTAACAACCACAGTGAAGTGTCAAAGCCCAAACATTCAACAGGACACTTACACAACACATTCAAATCAAACAGTCAGACAACATACAAGAACATATACCCCAGCCGGCATTGCTCCCTGCCTATTTTCCTACAGCTCACTATGTGTGCGCACACCTTTATTCACAAACTCTTCAACTTATACTCTTTTACCGAAGCTGCTACAGCTCGATTGGCCGAATACCCTTAGATCCTATTTCGGTGAATTTGACATCTGCCTTACATGTAACAGATTAGCGGTTTAGCAGTTTTAATTTAGTTTGAGTGAAGGAATTCATTTTATAGCAAAATCCGAAATCGTGAAGCACTCATGAAAGTAAGCTTATTCTCGGATTCCTGAAACTTTAGATTTGCTCTTTCTTTTACTGCAAAGTACAACGTTGTTTTTTTTGTTTAAATCTTTCTAGACATGGTAAATATGAACGACAAAGCAGTTTTAACATAGTTTGAGTGAAGGAATTAATTTTATAGATAAAATCCCAAGAGTCTGCAGAGAAAAGAGAGTGAATGCGAAGTAGACTTTAACACGGCTATGGGAGCGAGCCGAGTGTCGGCTAACCGGGAGAATTGCTTGAAAGAAACGCGACACCGAATGAGCGGTCAGAACAAAGCCTCAATACGGGATTCTCGTGGTGTTTTTGTTGCTGCCTTGTCTTTTGCATAGAGTAAAAGACAAGGCAGCCATCGAATAGGGCCCGATTGTTCCTACTTGGTCAGCCGAGGAGCAGGGGGGGGGGGCAAGCGTCTCAACCAAGCAAAGCTCACCAAGTAGGAACAATCGGGCCCTTTTCGATGGCTGCAACACCTGAAAGAGATATTGATGCGAGACCCGATCAAATGCTTTTTCAAAGATGACAAGCCGGGTGTTTCTGTCTCTAGCGTAATCAATGATGTCTCGAATCAGTACGAGGCTGTCGGTGAGTTGTCTCCCTGAGATGGCACAAGCTTGGTCTGGGTGAATTACCTCCTCTAAAACAGAGGACATCCGTGTCGCTAAAACCTTGCTAAAAAGTTTACAGTCAAAGTTTAAAAGTGTGATGGGCCTCCAATTCTTTAGGTCAGTCTTATCATTTTTTTTATAAAGTAGTCACTATTCCCACTCTAAAACTGTCAGGCAGTCGGTCGAGTTTTTCAAAATCTTTAAAAACATCTAAAATGTCTGATGATAAAAGGTCCCAATAGGTCAGATAGAATTCTGCAGGAAGCCCGTCTAAACCCGGAGCTCGACTTCTCTTAAAACCTGTTAGGCATTTTTTTAACTCTAAAGCAGTAAAATTCTGTGTCAAGTGTGCATTCTCTTTTACGGTTTTGTCAACGAATTTTAAGATTTCTGCCGATGTTTCCAAGTGCACTGGTTTCTCTTTGTACATGTTACTATAAAAGGTATGTACAGTTTCAATCATCTCTTGTGTGGATTTTGTTAAAAACCCATCTTCTCTTTTTAGATTTTGAATACACTCCTTTTTATTTATAACTTTCTTTCTTTTTCACCTTCCTCAATTTCCTGCTCCCTGCTTCTTACAAAAATTCCTTTACTCTTTATTTCTGCTAAAACCGACATTTCCTTTTTGACATCTTTGATTTCTTCTTTAAAGTCTATGCCACACTGATTTAGTTTAAAGTAGCGCTGTAAGCGTTTATGTAGTCCCATCATACATCTATTCTCTTTCCTTTTTTTACGTTTACCTTGCTGTTTAAAAAAAGTCTGGGTCGTTTCCTTCACCATTTCCCACCATTGTGCATGTGTTTCGTAGAGGTCTTGAAGGGTCTGCCACTCTTTATAACATTCCCTGTACTGACTGACTATGATTTCATCCTCCAACAGGGAACAGTTGAGTTTCCACAGACCACTTCCTACCGTCACACCAGAAGGGGGTGAAAGGGTGCAGGAGAGCATAAGGTGGTCTGAAATGAAAACAGGGGTTATTCTAACATCAGTGGGTGGGCAATCTCTAGTAAAGAAATAATCAATGCGAGAGGCTCTGGTGCCATCATGACTAAACCAGGTGAAGCCCTCCTCTCTGTGATGCATGGTTTTAAAACAGTCAGTAAGCTTAAAATCCCTGCATATGCCCTGAAGTAAAATCGAAGTCTTATCCACTTTAAAATCTACCCCTGCTCTTTTTCTATCTTTCCTGCTCAAGATACAGTTAAAATCCCCTCCTACAACTAAAGGTACTTGCCCTAGCATGTAAAGCTGTATATCTTCTAAAAGGTCATACCTTTCATTTTTTCCATTGAAACCATAAATATTTAAGAGGTTAAAGTCTTGCCCCATAAAATTCAAGTGTGCTAAAAGTGCCCGTCCGTCTCTCACCACTGTGCTACCTTTCACCAGAACATGCAGATTTTTAATTAGAATGACCACACCATCATTTTTATTTTGATTTGAGCCACTCCATATCGATAAATGGGGCCACATTTCCTCCCATTGTCTATGGTTTTTTAAAAAAGGTAGTCCACATTCTTGTATTAAAAACACATCTGATTTTATGGAGTCTAAGAAGGATAAAATACTCTGGGCTCTTGTCTTTGATTTCACACTTCTCACATTTAGTGTTGAGAAGGTGAGAACCATTAAAAGCATAAAGGAAAGTAGGTATGTCATTTTCGTTTTTCTAAGTTATCAAAACAAATTACACACAGGTTATTTCTTGGGAAACTAGCTCTTCCTTCATTTCTTTAGGTGAAAAGTGAGTAGGGTGATCTATATTTCCTTTTCGGACTCTCGGTGTTGGCCTCTGACGCAATGTTGCATTTAACTTTGAGTCCCTGGGGGTTGATTGCAGAGCTGAAGTTAAAAAGGAGACCTCATTTGGTGAGTCGGAGGGGAAGACTCTAGGTTCTTCCACTGAAGAACTTCTTTGTCAGGCATTCGCACCTTGTCTTACCCACTTTTTACAAACTTTAGTGCAAAGTCTGCAAGGTTGCTAAAAGACTAGAATGCCGGACAATACATCATCAAAAGCGGGAGAAGTGGTTTTTCGGCTGCAAGTAGGTGTGAATGTCCAGCCATAATTACTCACAAACGGGTAAGAAAAGGTACTATTGCCAGACCATATATGATCAAAACAGGGAGCGGAGGTGGTTCAGCTGCAAGAAGGTTTGAATGTCCGACTAAAGTTCAAATATATTAACAAAAGCGGGAGGAGAGGTCTTCGGATGAGAATGGTTGAAAATTTCCAACCATAATGTATAAAATGCGGTGAAAAAAAGGTGTGATAGAACACTAAAAGGTGGAGCGGAAGTGTTCGGCTGCAAGAAGGTGTGAATGTCCGACTATATTTGGTGAAAAGCAGGTGAAGCAAGGTCTGAATGCCCAACCTTACATCATCAAAAGCGAGATCAGAGGTGTTTGGCTGCAAGAAGGCCATAGTTTGCCAAAAGGGGGTAAGGTGCGAATGTCCGACTAAATATCAACAAAATTTGGGGCGGAGGTCTTCGGATGCAAGTGGGTGTGAATGTCCGACTATATTTGGTGAAAAGCAGGTGAAGCAAGGTCTGAATGCCCAACCTTACATCATCAAAAGCGAGATCAGAGGTGTTTGGCTGCAAGGAGGCCATAGTTTGCCAAAAGGTGCGAATGACCGACTAAATATCAACAAAAGTGGGGGCGGAGGTCTTCGGATGCAAGTGGGTGTGAATATCCAACCATACAAGTATGGTGGAGAGGAAGCTGTGAATGGCCGACCATAGTAAAAGGCGGGTGAGAGAAGGTGCGAATGTCAAACCATACATAATCAAAACAGGGAGCGGAGGTGTTCTTCTGTAAGAAGGTGTGAATGTCCAACCATAGTTGGTAAAAAGCGGGTAAGAAAAGGTTAAAATACCCGACTGTACACAATCAATAGCGGGAGCGGAGTTGTTCGGCTACTAAAAGGTGTGAAAGTCCGACCATGGTTTTTTAAAAAGCGGGTAAGAAAAGGTGCGAATGCCCGACAATGTATGATCAAAAGAGGGAGTGGAGGTTTTCGGCTGCAAGAAGGTCTGAATGTCCAACCATAATTTTTTAAAAACCGGGGAAGAAAAGGCTCGAAAGCCCGACTATACACCATCAAAAGTGGGAGCGGAGGTGTTCAGCTGCAAGACGATCTGAATGTCCATCAATAATTGCTAGAAAACATGAAAGAAAATTTTCGAATATCAAACTGCACATGATCATAAGCGGGAGAGGAGGTGTTCAGCTGCAAGAAGGTGTGAATGTCTACCCATAATTACTGAAAAATGGGTAAGAAAAGGTGCGAATGCCTAACCATACATCATCAAAAGAGGGAGCGGAGGTGTTCCGCTGTAACACGGTGTGAATGTCCGACCATAGATGGTAAAAAGCGGGTAAGAAAAGGTTAAATTACCCGACTGTACACAATCAAAAGAGGGAGCGGAGTTGTTCAGCTAAGAGAAGGTGTGAAAGTCCGACCTTGGTTTGTAAAAAGCGGGTAAGAAAAGGTTCGTATGCCTGAATATACACCATCAAAAGCGGAAGCGGAGGTGTTCGGCTGCAAGATATTGTGAACGTCCGACCAAAGTTTGTAAAAAGCAGTTAAGAAAAGGTTCGAATATCTAACCAAACATAATCAAAAGCGGGAACAGAGCTGTTCGACTGGAAGTAGGTGTGAATGTCAGATCATAATTTGCAAAAAGCTGATGAGAAAGGGTGAGAATGCCCGACTATACACCATCAAATGCGGTAGCGGAGTTGTTCGGCTGTGAGTAGGTGTGAATCTCCAACCATAATTGCTGAAAAATGTGTTAGAAAAGGTAAAAATGCCGGTCCATACATAATCAAAATCGGGAGAGGTGGTGTTCAGCTGCAAGAAGGTCTAAATGTCCATCAATAATTGCTAGAAAACATGAAAGAAAATTTTCGAAAATCAAACCACACATGATCATAAGTGGTAGAGGAGGTGTTCAGCTGCAAGAAGGTGTGAATGTCCACCCATAATACCTGAAAAATGGGTAAAAAAAAGGTGCGAATGCCCAACCATACATCATCAAAAGCAGGAGTGCATGTGTTCGGCTACAAGAAGGTGTGAACGTCCAACCAAAGCTTGTAAAAAGCAGTTAAGAAAAGGTTCGAATATCCAACCATACATAATCAAAAGCGGGAGCAGAGCTGTTCGACTGCAAGTAGGTGTGAATGTCAGATCATAATTTGCAAAAAGCTGATGAGAAAGGGTGAGAATGCCCGACTATACACCATCAAATGCGGTAGCGGAGTTGTTCGGCTGTGAGTAGGTGTGAATCTCCAACCATAATTGCTGAAAAATGTGTTAGAAAAGGTAAAAATGCCGGTCCATACATAATCAAAATCGGGAGAGGTGGTGTTCAGCTGCAAGAAGGTCTAAATGTCCATCAATAATTGCTAGAAAACATGAAAGAAAATTTTCGAAAATCAAACCACACATGATCATAAGTGGGAGAGGAGGTGTTCAGCTGCAAGAAGGTGTGAATGTCCACCCATAATACCTGAAAAATGGGTAAAAAAAAGGTGCGAATGCCCAACCATACATCATCAAAAGCAGGAGTGCATGTGTTCGGCTACAAGAAGGTGTGAACGTCCAACCAAAGTTTGTAAAAAGCAGTTAAGAAAAGGTTCGAATATCCAACCATACATAATCAAAAGCGGGAGCAGAGCTGTTCGACTGCAAGTAGGTGTGAATGTCAGATCATAATTTGCAAAAAGCTGATGAGAAAGGGTGAGAATGCCCGACTATACACCATCAAATGCGGTAGCGGAGTTGTTCGGCTGTGAGTAGGTGTGAATCTCCAACCATAATTGCTGAAAAATGTGTTAGAAAAGGTAAGAATGCCGGTCCATACATCATCAAAAGCGGGAGAGGTGGTGTTCGGCTGCAAGTAGGTATGCACGAATTCGGATTCTCCTATAAAACGAATTCCTTAACTCTAACCAAGTTAAGACTGCTTTGTCCTTCATATTTATTCATGTCTAATCAAGTTTCAACGATAAACAACGTTGTACTTTGTAGAATGAGAAAGAACTTCTTCAACAATAAGCATCTCTCGACATATGACGAAATACAGATTTTGCTATAAAATTAATTCCTTCTATCAGCCTGACTTAAAACTGTTTGTCCTCCTTATTTATCCACTTCAAATCAAGTTTCAACAATTAAAAAAATGTTGTAGTTTGAGAAAAAACAACTTAATCTTAAGCAATCAGTAGGGTAAGAAAGGGTAAGAAAAGGTGCAAATGCCAACCATACATCACTAAAAGGTGGAGCGGAAGTATTCGGCTGCAAGTAGGTGCGAATGCCTGACAATGTATGATCAAAAGAGGGAGCGGAGGTTTTCGGCTGCAAGGTCTGAATGTCCAACCATAATTTGTAAAAACCGGGGATGAAAAGGCTCGAAAGCCCGACTATACACCATCAAAGGAGGGAGCGGAGGTGTTCCGCTGTAAGAAGGTGTGAATGTCCGACCATAGTTGGCAAAAAGCAGGTAAGAAAAGGTTAAAATACCCGATTGTACACAATCAATAGCGGGAGCAGAGTTGTTCCGCTACTAAAAGGTGTGAAAGTCCGACCATGGTTTGTAAAAAGCGGGTAAGAAAAGGTGCGAATGCCCGACAATGTATGATCAAAAGAGGGAGCGGAGGTTTTCGGCTGAAACAAGGTCTGAATGTCCATCCATATTTTGTAAAAATCTGGGAAGAAAAGGCTCGAAAGCCCGACTATACACCATCAACAGCTGGAGCGGAGGTGTTCAGCTGCAAGAAGGTCTGAATGTCCATCAATAATTGCTAGAAAACATGGAAGAGAATTTTCGAATATCAAACCGCACATGATCCCATAATTACTGCAAAATGGGTAAGAAAAGGTACGAATGCCCAACCATACATGATCCTAACAGGGAGCGGAGGTGTTTGGCTGCGACAAGGTGTGTATGTCCACCCATAATTAATGAAAAGCGGGCAACAAGTAGGTTTGAATACCCATCATCAAAAGCAGGAGTGGATGTGTTCGGCTACAAGAAGGTTTGAATGTCTGACCATAGTTTGTAAAAAGCGGGTAAGAAAAGGTTCGAATGCCCGAACATACACCATCAAAGGAGGGAGCGGAGGTGTTCCGCTGTAAGAAGGTGTGAATGTCCAACCATAATTGGCAAAAAGCAGGTAAGAAAAGGTTAAAATACCCTATTGTACACAATCAATAGCGGGAGCAGAGTTGTTCCGCTACTAAAAGGTGTGAAAGTCCGACCATGAATTGTACAGTACAATCACCATGGGGTATTCACACCTTTTTTTCACCGCTTTTTATTGATTATGGTTGGAAATTCTCACCCACTTTTATCCGAAGACCTCTCCTCCTGCTTTTGTTAATATATAGTCGGGCATTCAAACCTTTTCTTACCCGCTTTTTACAAATTATGGTCGAACATTCACACCTACTTGCAGCCGAACACCTCCGCTCCCGCTCAACCAAACATAATCAAAAGCGGGAGCAGAGCTGTTCGACTGCAAGTAGGTGTGAATGTCCAGCCATAATTACTCACAAACGGGGGAAGAAAAGGTAGTATTGCCAGACCATACATGATCAAAACAGGGAGCGGAGGTTCAGCTGCAAGGTGTGAATGTCTGACTATAGTTTGTAAAAAGCGGGTTAGACAAGGTGCGAATGCCCGACAATGTATGATCAAAAGAGAGAGCGGAGGTGTTCGGCTGCAAGGTCTGAATGTCCAACCATAATTTGTAAAAACCGGGTAAGAAAAGCCTCGAAAGCCCGAATATACATCATCAAAAGCAGGAGCGGAGGTGTTCAGCTGCAAGAAGGTGTGAATGTTCGACTAAAGTTTGTAAAAAGCTGGTAAGACAAGGAGCGATGTCCCGACATTGTATGATCAAAAGCGGGAGCGGAGGTGTCCAGCTGTGAGTAGGTGTGAATGTCCGACCATAATTGCTGAAAAATGTGTTAGAAAAGGTAAGAATACTGGACCATACATCATCAAAAGCGGGAGAGGTGGTGTTCGGCTGCAAGAAGGTGTGAAAGTCCGACAATGGTTTGTAAAAAGCGGGTAATAAAAGGTTCGAATTCCCGAAATTACATCATCAAAAACGGAAGCGGAGGTGTTCGGATGCAAGAAGGTGTGAACGTCCGACCAAAGTTTGTAAAAAGCAGTGAAAAGCGAGAAAAAGCTTTTCGTGAGTTCTGCATTATTTGGGATTTTGCTTATAAAATGCATTACTTCACTCAAACTATGTTAAAACTGATTTGTCCTTCATATTTACCATGTCTAGAAAGATTTAAACAAAAAAACAACGTTGTACTTTGCAGTAAAAGAAAGAGCAAATCTAAAGTTTCAGGAATCCGAGTATAAGCCTGCTTTCATGAGTTCTGCACGATTTCGGATTTTGCTATAAAATGAATTGCTTTGCTCAAACCAAGTTAAAACTGCTTTGTCCTTCCATATTCATCAATGTCTAGATCGACTTCAACAAAGAAAAACATTGGACTTTGCAGTAGATGAAGTTGAAATCCATCTACACATTGATAAATATGAAGGACAAAGCAGTTCCCATAAGAAAATAAGCTTATCCTCGGATTCCTGATCCTTCAGTTTTGCTCTTTCTTCTACTGCAAAATACAATGTTGTTCTTTGTTGAAGTCGATCTAGACATTGATAAATATGAATGAAAAAGCAGTTTTAACTTGGTTTGAGTGAATGAATTCATTTTATACATAAAATCCGAAATCGTGCAGAACTCATGAAAATAAGCTTATTCTCGGATTCCTAAAACTTTTGATTGGCTCTTTCTTTTACTGCAAAGTACAACGTTGTTTTTTTGTTTAAATCTATCGAGACATTGATAAATATGAAGGTAAAAGCCGTTTTAACATAGTTTGAGTGAAGGAATTGATTTCATAGATAAAATCCCAAATCATGCAGAACTCCTCAAAAGGGGCGTATGGCTTAATCACAAGTGTGGCTCTTTCTCATTCAGGGTAGTATGAGGAAGTTTATGCTTGAAATATATGTAGAAATGGGTACATATGAAGGACAAAGCAGTGTTAACTTAGTTTGAGTGAAGGAATTCATTTTATACATAAAATCCCAAATCATGCAGAACGTATGAAAATAAGCTTATTCTCGGATTCCTAAAACTTTTGATTTGCACTTTCTTTTACTGCAAAGTACAACGTTGTTTTTTGTTGAAATCTATCTAGACATTGATAAATACCAGCCGAAACTCTGCTGCCGCTTTTGATAATTTATGGTTGGGCATTCTTACCTTTTCTTACCCGCTTTTTACAAATTATGATCTTACATTCACACCTACTTGCAGTCGAACACCTTCTCATCCACTTATGATCATGTGCGGTTGGGCTTTCGCACCTTTTCTTACCCATTTTTCAGTAATTATGGGTGGACATTCAGACCTTCTTGCAGCCGAAAACCTCCGCTCCTCTTTTGATCATACATTGTCGGGCATTCACACCTTGTCTTACCCGCTTTTTACAAACTTTAGTCGGACATTCAAACCTTCTTGCAGCTGAACCACCTCCGCTCCCTGTTTTGATCATATATGGTCTGGCAATAGTACCTTTTCTTACCCGTTTGTGAGTAATTATGGCTGGACATTCACACCTACTTGCAGCCGAACACAACCTCTCCCGCTTTTGATGATATATGGTCCGGCATTCTTACCTTTTCTAACACATTTTTCAGCAATTATGGTCGGACATTCACACCTACTCACAGACGAACACCTCCGCTCCCACATTTGATAGTGTATAGTCGGGCATTCTCACCCTTTCTCAACAGCTTTTTGCAAATTATGATCTGATATTCACACCTACTTGCAGTCGAACAGCTCTGCTCCCGCTTTTGATTATGTTTGGTTGGATATTCGAACATTTTCTTAACTGCTTTTTACAAACTTTGGTCGGACGTTCACACCGTCTTGCAGCTTTTGATGGTATATAGTCGGGCATTCGAGCCTTTTCTTACCCACCTATTACTTACTATGGTTGGACATTCAAACCTTCTTGTAGCCGAACACATCCGCTCCTGCTTTTGATGATGTATGATTTGGCATTCGCACCTTTTCTTACCCATTTTTCAGTAATTTTTGGTCGGACATTCACACCTTCTTGCACCTGAACACCTCTGCTCCCGCTTTTGATGGTGTATAGTCGGGCTTTCGAGCCTTTTCTTCCCCGATTTTTACAAAATATGGTTGGACATTCAGACCTTGCAGCCGAAAACCTCCGCTCCCTCTTTTGATCATACATTGTCGGGCATTCGCCCCTTGTCTTACACGGTTTTTACAAACTTTAGTCAGACATTCACACCTTGCAGCTGAACCACCTCCATTCCCTGTTTTGATCATGTGTGGTCTGGAAATACTACCTTTTCTTCCCCCGTTTGTGAGTAATTATGGCTGGACATTCACACCTACTTGCAGCCGAAAAACCACCTCTCCCGCTTTTGATGATGTATTGTCCGGCATTCTAGTCTTTTCTATCACATTTTTCAGCAATTATGATCTGACATTCACACCTACTTGCAGTCGAACAGCTCTGCTCCCGCTTTTGATTATGTTCGGTTGGATATTCAAACCTTTTCTTAACTGCTTTTTACAAACTTTGGTTGGACGTTCACACCTTCTTGCAGCCGAACACCCCCGCTTCCGCTTTTGATGGTATATATTCGGGTATTCGAACCTTCTCTTACCCGCTTTTTACAAACCATGGTTGGACTTTCATACCTTCTTGTAGCTGAACAACTCCACTCCTGCTTTTGATGATTTATGGTTGGACATTCGCATCTTTTCCTACCCATTTTTCAGTAATTATGGGTGGATATTCACACCTTCTTGCAGCTGAACACCTCCTCTCCCGCTAATGATCATGTAAGGTTTGATATTTGAAAATTTTCTTTCATGTTTTAAAGCAATTATTAATGGACATTCACACCTACTTGCAGCCGAACACCACCTCTCCCGCTTTTGATGATGTATGGACCGGCATTCTTACCTTTTCTAACACATTTTTCAGCAATTATGGTTGGAGAATCACACCTACTCACAGCCGAACAACTCCGCTACCGCATTTGATGGTGTATAGTCGGGATTTCTCACCCTTTCTCATCAGCTTTTTGCAAATTATTCTCTGACATTCACACCTACTTGCAGTCGAAAAGCTCTGCTCCCGCTTTTGATTATGTTTGGTTAGATATTCGAACCTTTTCTTAACCCGCTTTTTTACAAACTTTGGTCGGACGTTCACACCTTCTTGCAGCCGAACAACTACGCTTCCGGTTTTGATTGTGTACAGTCGGGTATTTTAACCTTTTCTTACCCGCTTTTTACCAACTATGATCGGACATTCACACCGTCTTACAGCGGAACACCTCCGCTCCCTCTTTTGATGGTGTATGTTCGGGCATTCGAACCTTTTCTTACCCGCTTTTTACAAACCAGGGTCGGACTTTCACACCTTTTAGTAGCCGAACAACTCCGCTCCCGCTATTGATTGTGTACAGTCGGGTATTTTAACCTTTTCTTACCCGCTTTTTACCAACTATGGTTGGACATTCACACCTTCTTACAGAAGAACACCTCCGCTCCCTGTTTTGATTATGTATGGTTGGACATTCGCACCTTCTCTCACCCGCCTTTTACTATGGTCGGCCATTCACAGCTTCCTCTCCACCATACTTGTATGGTGGGATATTCACACCAACTTGCATCCGAAGACCTCCGCCCCCACTTTTGTTGATATTTAGTCGGTCATTCGCACCTTACCCGCTTTTGGCAAACTATGGCCTTCTTGCAGCCAAACACCTCTGATCTCGCTTTTGATGATGTAAGGTTGGGCATTCAGACCTTGCTTCACCTGCTTTTCACCAAATATAGTCGGACATTCACACCCACTTGCATCCGAAGACCTCCGCCCCAAATTTTGTTGATATTTAGTCGGACATTCACACCCACTTGCATCCGAAGACCTCCGCCCCAAATTTTGTTGATATTTAGTCGGACATTCGCACCTTACCCGCTTTTGGCAAACTATGGCCTTCTTGCAGCCAAACACCTCTGATCTCGCTTTTGATGATGTAAGGTTGGGCATTCAGACCTTGCTTCACCTGCTTTTCACCAAATATAGTCGGACATTCACACCTTCTTGCAGCCGAACACTTCCGCTCCACCTTTTAGTGTTCTATCACACCTTTTTTTCACCGCATTTTATACATTATGGTTGGAAATTTTCAACCACTCTCATCCGAAGACCTCTCCTCCCGCTTTTGTTAATATATTTGAACTTTAGTCGGACATTCAAACCTTCTTGCAGCTGAACCACCTCCGCTCCCTGTTTGGATCATATATGGTCTGGCAATAGTACCTTTTCTTACCCGTTTGTGAGTAATTATGGCTGGACATTCACACCTACTTGCAGCCGAACACAACCTCTCTCGCTTTTGATGATGTATGGACCGGCATTCTTACCTTTTCTAACACATTTTTCAGCAATTATGTTCGGAGATTCACACCTACTCACAGCCGAACAACTCCGCTCCCGCATTTGATGGTGTATAGTCGGGCATTCTCACCCTTTCTCATCAGCTTTTTGCAAATTATGATCTGACATTCACACCTACTTGCAGTCGAACAGCTCTGCTCCCGCTTTTGATTATGTATGGTTGGATATTCGAACCTTTTCTTAACTGCTTTTTACAAACTTTGGTTGGACGTTCACACCTTCTTGTAGCCGAACACATGCACTCCTGCTTTTGATGATGTATGGTTGGGCATTGGCACCTTTTTTTTACCCATTTTTCAGGTATTATGGGTGGACATTCACACCTTCTTGCAGCTGAACAACTCCTCTCCCACTTATGATCATGTGTGGTTTGATTTTCGAAAATTTTCTTTCATGTTTTCTAGCAATTATTGATGGACATTTAGACCTTCTTGCAGCTGAACACCACCTCTCCCGATTTTGATGATGTATGGACCGGCATTTTTACCTTTTCTAACACATTTTTCAGCAATTATGGTTGGAGATTCACACCTACTCACAGCCGAACAACTCCGCTACCGCATTTGATGGTGTATAGTCGGGCATTCTCACCCTTTCTCATCAGCTTTTTGCAAATTATGATCTGACATTCACACCTACTTGCAGTCGAACAGCTCTGCTCCCGCTTTTGATTATGTATGGTTGGATATTCGAACCTTTTCTTAACTGCTTTTTACAAACTTTGGTTGGACGTTCACACCTTCTTGTAGCCGAACACATGCACTCCTGCTTTTAATGATGTATGGGTGGACATTCACACCTTCTTGCAGCTGAACACCTCCTCTCCCACTTATGATCATGTGTGGTTTGATTTTCGAAAATTTTCTTTCATGTTTTCTAGCAATTATTAATGGACATTTAGACCTTCTTGCAGCTGAACACCACCTCTCCCGATTTTGATTATGTATGGACCGGCATTTTTACCTTTTCTAACACATTTCTAAATTGAGAAAGGAAATTATTTTAGAGGAAGCACTAGAGTTTAGATCCCACATTTGTTGATAGGCATTCATTTATTTCTTCACTTCTGATAAAAATGATAAGACTGACCTAAAGAATTGGAGGCCCATCACACTTTTAAACTTTGACTGTAAACTTTTTAGCAAGGTTTTAACGACACTGATGTCCTCTGTTTTAGAGGAGGTAATTCACCCAGACCAGGCTTGTGCCATCTCAGAGAGACAACTCACCGACAGCCTCGTACTGATTCGAGACATCATTGATTACGCTAGAGACAGAAACACCCGGCTTGTCATCTTAAATTTAGACTTTGAAAAAGCTTTTGATCGGGTCTTGCATCAATATCTCTTTCAGGTGTTGCAACCATCGAATAGGGCCCGATTGTTCCTACTTGGTGAGATTTGCTTGGTTGAGACGCTTGCTCCCCCCCCTTGCTCCTCGGCTGACCAAGTAGGAACAATCGGGCCCTATTCGATGGCTGCCTTGTCTTTTACTCTGTGCAAAAGACAAGGCAGCCACAAACACCACGGGAACACCGTATTGAGGCTTTGTTCTGACCACTCATTTGGTGTCGCGTTTCTTTCAAGCAATTCTCCCGGTTAGCCCACACTCGGCTCGCTCCCAGAGCTGTGTTAAAGTCTACTTCGCATTCACTCTCTTTTCTCAGCAGATTAAAAGAAAGTTTAATCTTGGGCTCCCTGAAACTTCCATCCTGCACCGCTGTTTGCTTTTTCACAAGAGCAGAGAAGAGCGCACCGTTCCCAGCGGCACTGCAGTACTGGGTCGATGCTTGGAGTGAACGGAGCAAGCTTCTTTTTCAACTCCTATTCTTAAAAATCCATTTAATATGTAGTCCTCGTATAGAGGACATATTAAACTGATAAGAACAGATACTACACTTGATCTTAGCCAAAAGGCCGAGAAGCGATAACTGTCCACTGTTTCAGGTCCGAGGGCCCTTGCTGGCACAATGCGCACTTGTAGCAGTGTTCTTTTTATGGCCATAGGTGGCCAGAGTGTCACGTTGCACCTCCGCCCACCCGCTGCACTGAGCACTCTTCAGCCCTTTTAAATGGTATAACTTTGCACTCCCGCATGCTCCAGCAAGCACCATTCAAGCAACAACTTTGCACTCCAGCTTCGAACATCGGCACAATCGCAACAAGTAAGGCGACTCTACTCAGAGAAGTCACTCTGCACAGTAACAAGATTTCTTTTGCACAGACAGAAAGGGCTTCACCCGCAAAGGTAAAGCCTGCCAAAAATAGAAACAACTCATTAGTGCTGCTCTCCACGAAAGTCTTTAGTAAAAGGCGAAAGACTTGTATGTTATGAAGAGAAACCAGAGTACGATTATCCGTCACTGCGGGAGCAGGGCATCAGGCTAGTTGCCATAGCCACCTTCCCCATGGTGAGCGTTGCTTGGTTGAAACGCTTGCCCCTGTGCGATCGACAAGGCCTCAACAAAAACACCACGGGAACACCGTATTGAGGCTTTGTTCTATCCGCTCATTCGGTGTCGCGTTTCTTTCAAGCAATTCTCCCGGTTAGCCCACACTCGGCTCGCTCCCAGAGCCGTGTTAAAGTCTACTTCGCATTCACTCTCTTTTCTCAGCAGACTCTTGGGATTTTATCTATAAAATGAATTCCTTCACTCAAACTATGTTAAAACTGCTTTGTCGTTCATATTTACCATGTCTAGAAAGATTTAAACAAAAAAAAAACAACGTTGTACTTTGCAGTAAAAGAAAGAGCAAATCTAAAGTTTCAGGAATCCGAGAATAAGCTTACTTTCATGAGTGCTTCACGATTTCGGATTTTGCTATAAAATGAATTCCTTCACTCAAACTAAATTAAAACTGCTAAACCGCTAATCTGTTACATGTAAGGCAGATGTCAAATTCACCGAAATAGGATCTAAGGGTATTCGGCCAATCGAGCTGTAGCAGCTTTGGTAAAAGAGTATAAGTTGAAAAGTTTGTGAATAAAGGTGTGCGCACACATAGTGTGCTGTACGAAAATAGGCAGGGAGCAATGCCGGCTGGGGTATATGTTCTTGTATGTTGTCTGACTGTTTGATTTGAATGTGTTGTGTAAGTGTCCTGTTGAATGTTACATGTTTGGGCTTTGACACTTTTCTGTGGTTGTTAACTGTGTGGTGTGTCCTGAAATGTTATATGTTTGGGCTGTGTGACATGCTTAATGCTTGTCAGTAGCTACCCACTTATTCATATATAGCAACTGACAACATAAGAAGTCTGGACATACTTTGATAGTAGTTGTAGAAGTATCCTTATTGATAATAGATAAACTAATTCATAGTGATAGAACAGTAGATGAACAGGTGCCTGCACATGTCTCACGAAAATAAAATGGCTGTATGATTGCTGACGGCAGAGCAATACTGCCAAACTTATGAGTTCTTGTGGCAAACTTGATTCAGTGTCTTGACGTGTATACGCTGTTTCGCTGACTTGATTGTCACAAGAAACAAAGTGTGTTTGATAAGATCCGACCATTTTATTACGGGAGGATCAGTATGTATGGATTCTGATGTGACTGATAAACCCATTCGTATCGTAAGCATAATCTAATACGTGAGACAACGCCCTGGCACACAATCAAAAAAAAAAAGAGAGAGCGGTTTTGTGTCCCCACAGTCCATAATGTAGAAAAGAGAGAAAAAAGCCTTTCTGATTTGGTGTGTGTGCTCACAGTGCAGAGTGTAGAGAAAAGAGAGAAAAGAAAGCCGTTTTGGTGTCACGGGTGTTGTGACTTACACACACACATTTCTGAATTGAGAAAGGAAATTATTTTAGAGGAAGCACTAGAGTTTAGATCCCACATTTGTTGATAGGCATTCATTTATTTCTTCACTTCTGATGAAGTTTCAACAATAAACAACAAACTTTGTATTATGAGAAAGAACCAGACTCATTCTTCAGGAATCCGAAAATAAGCTCTATTTTACGAGTTATGCACGAATTCGGATTCTCCTATAAAACGAATTCCTTAACTCTAACCAAGTTAAGACTGCTTTGTCCTTCATATTTATTCATGTCTAATCAAGTTTCAACGATAAACAACGTTGTACTTTGTAGAATGAGAAAGAACTTCTTCAGCAATAAGCATCTCTCGACATATGACGAAATACAGATTTTGCTATAAAATTAATTCCTTCTATCAGCCTGACTTAAAACTGTTTGTCCTCCTTATTTATCCACTTCAAATCAAGTTTCAACAATTAAAAAAATGTTGTAGTTTGAGAAAAAACAACTTAATCTTAAGCAATCAGTAGGGTAAGAAAGGGTAAGAAAAGGTGCAAATGCCAACCATACATCACTAAAAGGTGGAGCGGAAGTATTCGGCTGCAAGTTGCAGGCATTGTCGAATGCCTGACAATGTATGATCAAAAGAGGGACCGGAGGTTTTCGGCTGCAAGTAGGTGTGAATGTTCGAACATAATTTGTAAAAAGCGGGTAAGAAAAGGTTTGAATGCCCGACTATATATTAACAAAAGCAGGAGGAGAGGTCTTCGGATAAGAGTGGGTGAGAATTTCCAACCATAATCAATAAAATGCGGTGAAAAAAAAGGTGTGAATACCCCATAGAACACTAAAAGGTGGAGCAGAAGTGTTCGGCTGCAAGAAGGTGTGACTGTTCGACTATATTTGGTGAAAAGCAGGTGAAGCAAGGTCTGAATGCCCAACCTTACATCATCAAAAACGAGATCAGAGGTGTTTGGCTGCAAGAAGGCCATAGTTTGCCAAAAGCGGGTAAGCTGCGAATGACGGACTAAATATCAACAAAAGTGGGGGCGGAGGTCTTCGGATGCAAGTGGGTGTGAATATACCACCATACAAGGATGGTGGAGAGGAAGCTGTGAATGGCTCACCATAGTAAAAAGCGGGTGAGAAAAGGTGCGAATGTCCAATCATACATGATCAAAACAGGGAGCGGAGGTGTTTGGCTGCGACAAGGTGTGTATGTCCACCCATAATTAATGAAAAGCGGGCAACAAGTAGGTTTGAATACCCATCATCAAAAGCAGGAGTGGATGTGTTCGGCTACAAGAAGCTTTGAATGTCTGACCATAGTTTGTAAAAAGCGGGTAAGAAAAGGTTCGAGTGCCCGAACATACACCATCAAAAGAGGGAGCGGAGGTGTTCCGCTGTAAGACGGTGTGAATGTCCAACAATAGTTGGTAAAACGCGGGTAAGAAAAGGTTAAAATACCCGACTGTACACAATCAATAGCGGGAGCGGAGTTGTTCGGCTACAAGAAGGTATGAAAGTCCGACCATGGTTTGTAAAAAGCTGGTAAGAAAAGGTGCGAATGCCTGACAATGTATGATCAAAAGAGGGAGTGGAGGTTTTCGGCTGCAAGAAGGTCTGAATGTCCAACCATAATTTGTAAAAACCGGGGAAGAAAAGGCTCGAAAGCCCGACTATACACCATCAAAAGTGGGAGCGGAGGTGTTCAGCTTCAAGACGGTCTGAATGTCCATCAATAATTGCTAGAAAACATGAAAGAAAATTTTCGAATATCAAACTGCACATGATCATAAGCAGGAGAGGAGGTGTTCAGCTGCAAGAAGGTGTGAATGTCTACCCATAATTACTGAAAAATGGGTAAGAAAAGGTGCGAATGCTTAACCATACATCATCAAAAGAGGGAGCGGAGGTGTTCCGCTGTAAGACGGTGTGAATGTCCAACCATAGATGGTAAAAAGCGGGTAAGAAAAGGTTAAATTACCCGACTGTACACAATCAAAAGAGGGAGCGGAGTTGTTCAGCTACGAGAAGGTGTGAAAGTCCGACCTTGGTTTGTAAAAAGCGGGTAAGAAAAGGTTCGTATGCCCGAATATACACCATCAAAAGCGGAAGCGGAGGTGTTCGGCTGCAAGATATTGTGAACGTCCGACAAAAGTTCGTAAAAAGCAGTTAAGAAAAGGTTCGAATATCTAACCAAACATAAGAATGAGTCTTTTCCGCTGTAGAATGCCCGACTATAGACCATCAAATGCGGGAGCGGAGGTGTTCGGCTCTGAGTAGGTGTGAATGTCCGACCATAATTGCTGAAGAATGTGTTAGAAAAGGTAAGAATGCTGGACCATACATCATCAAAAGCGGTAGAGGTGGTGTTCGGCTGCAAAAAGGTGTGACTGTTCGACTAAAGTTTGTAAAAAGTGGGTAAGACAAGGTGCGAATGCCTGACAATGTATGATCAAAAGCGGGAGCGGAGTTGTTCAGCTGCAAGAAGGTCTACATGTCCATCAATAATTGCTAGAAAACATGAAAGAAACTTTTCGAAAATCAAACCGCACATGATCATAAGCGGGAGAGGAGGTGTTCAGCTGCAAGAAGGTGTGAATGTCCACCCATAATTCCTGAAAAATGGGCAAAAAAAAGGTGTGAATGCCCAACCATACATCATCAAAAGCAGGAGTGGAAGTGTTCAGCTACAAGAAGGTGTGAACGTCCAACCAAAATATGTAAAAAGAAGTTAAGAAAAGGTTCGAATATCCAACCAAACATAATCAAAAGCGGGAGCAGAGCTGTTCGACTGCAAGTAGGTGTGAATGTCAGATCATAATTTGCAAAAAGCTGATGAGAAAGGGTGAGAATGCCCGACTATACATCATCAAATGCGGGAGCGGAGGTGTTCGGCTGTGAGTAGGTGTGAATCTCCGACCATAATTGCTGAAAAATGTGTTAGAAAAGGTAAGAATGCCGGTCCATACATCATCAAAAGCGAGAGAGGTTGTGTTCGGCTGCAAGTAGGTGTGAATGTCCAGCCATAATTACTCACAAACGGGTAAGAAAAGGTAGTATTGCCAGACCATATATGATCAAAACAGGGAGCGGAGGTGGTTCAGCTGCAAGAAGGTTTGAATTTCAAACTAAATTTCAAATATATTAACAAAAGCGGGAGGAGAGGTCTTCGGATGAAAGTGGTTGAAAATTTCCAACCATAATGTATAAAATGCGGTGAAAAAAAAAGGTGTGATAGAACACTAAAAGGTGGAGCGGAAGTGTTCGGCTGCAAGAAGGTGTGAATGTCCGACTATATTTGGTGAAAAGCAGGTGAAGCAAGGTCTGAATGCCCAACCTTACATCATCAAAAGCGAGATCAGAGGTGTTTGGCTGCAAGAAGGCCATAGTTTGCCAAAAGCGGGTAAGGTGCGAATGTCCGACTAAATATCAACAAAATTTGGGGCGGAGGTTTTCGGATGCAAGTGGGTGTGAATATCCCACCATACAAGTAGGGTGGAGAGGAAGCTGTGAATAGCCGACCATAGTTTGGAAAAAGCGGGTAAGAAAAGGTTTGAATGCCCGAACATACACCATCAAAAGAGGGAGCGGAGGTGTTCCGCTGTACGAAGGTGTGAATGTCCGACCATACTTGGTAAAAAGCGGGTAAGAAAAGGTTAAAATACCCGACTGTACACAATCAATAGCGGGAGCGGATGTGTTCGGCTACAAGAAGGTGTGACAGTCCGACCATGGTTTGTAAAAAGCGGGTAAGAAAAGGTGCGAATGTCCGACAATGTATGATCAAAAGAGAGAGCGGAGGTTTTCGGATACACGAAGGTTTGAATGTCCTACCATAGTTTGTAAATAGCGGGTAAGAAAAGGTTCGAATGCCCGACTATACACCATAAAAAGCGGGAGCGGAGGTGTTCCGCTGTAAGACGGTGTGAATGTCCGACCATAGTTGGTAAAAAGCGGGTAAGAAAAGGTTAAAATACCCGACTGTACACAATCAATAGCGGGAGCGGAGTTGTTCGGCTACAAGAAGGTGTGAAAGTCCGACCATGGTTTGTAAAAAGCAGTTAAGAAAAGGTTCGAATATCCAACCAAACATAATCAAAAGCGGGAGCAGAGCAGTTCGACTGCAAGTAGGTGTGAATGTCCAGCCATAATTACTCACAAACGGGGGAAGAAAAGGTAGTATTGCCAGACCATACATGATCAAAACAGGGAGCGGAGGTTCAGCTGCAAGGTGTGAATGTCTGACTATAGTTTGTAAAAAGCAGGTAAGACAAGGTGCGAATGCCCAACAATGTATGATCAAAAGAGAGAGCGGAGGTGTTCGGCTGCAAGGTCTGAATGTCCAACCATAATTTGTAAAAACCGGGTAAGAAAAGGCTCGAAAGCCCGACTATACACCATCAAAAGCGGGAGCGGAGGTGTTCGGCTGCAAGTAGGTGTGAATGTTCGACCATAATTTGTAAAAAGCGGGTAAGAAAAGGTTTGAATGCCCGACTATATATTAACAAAAGCAGGAGGAGAGGTCTTCGGATAAGAGTGGGTGAGAATTTCCAACCATAATCAATAAAATGCGGTGAAAAAAAAGGTGTGAATACCCCATAGAACACTAAAAGGTGGAGCAGAAGTGTTCGGCTGCAAGAAGGTGTGACTGTTCGACTATATTTGGTGAAAAGCAGGTGAAGCAAGGTCTGAATGCCCAACCTTACATCATCAAAAACGAGATCAGAGGTGTTTGGCTGCAAGAAGGCCATAGTTTGCCAAAAGCGGGTAAGCTGCGAATGACCGACTAAATATCAACAAAAGTGGGGGCGGAGGTCTTCGGATGCAAGTGGGTGTGAATATCCCACCATACAAGGATGGTGGAGAGGAAGCTGTGAATGGCTCACCATAGTAAAAAGCGGGTGAGAAAAGGTGCGAATGTCCAATCATACATGATCAAAACAGGGAGCGGAGGTGTTTGGCTGCGACAAGGTGTGTATGTCCACCCATAATTAATGAAAAGCGGGCAACAAGTAGGTTTGAATACCCATCATCAAAAGCAGGAGTGGATGTGTTCGGCTACAAGAAGCTTTGAATGTCTGACCATAGTTTGTAAAAAGCGGGTAAGAAAAGGTTCGAGTGCCCGAACATACACCATCAAAAGAGGGAGCGGAGGTGTTCCGCTGTTAGACGGTGTGAATGTCCAACAATAGTTGGTAAAAAGCGGGTAAGAAAAGGTTAAAATACCCGACTGTACACAATCAATAGCGGGAGCGGAGTTGTTCGGCTATAAGAAGGTATGAAAGTCCGACCATGGTTTGTAAAAAGCGGGTAAGAAAAGGTGCGAATGCCCGACAATGTATGATCAAAAGAGGGAGTGGAGGTTTTCGGCTGCAAGAAGGTCTGAATGTCCAACCATAATTTGTAAAAACCGGGGAAGAAAAGGCTCGAAAGCCCGACTATACACCATCAAAAGTGGGAGCGGAGGTGTTCAGCTTCAAGACGGTCTGAATGTCCATCAATAATTGAATAATTGCTAGAAAACATGAAAGAAAATTTTCGAATATCAAACTGCACATGATCATAAGCAGGAGAGGAGGTGTTCAGCTGCAAGAAGGTGTGAATGTCTACCCATAATTACTGAAAAATGGGTAAGAAAAGGTGCGAATGCTTAACCATACATCATCAAAAGAGGGAGCGGAGGTGTTCCGCTGTAAGACGGTGTGAATGTCCAACCATAGATGGTAAAAAGCGGGTAAGAAAAGGTTAAATTACCCGACTGTACACAATCAAAAGAGGGAGCGGAGTTGTTCAGCTACGAGAAGGTGTGAAAGTCCGACCTTGGTTTGTAAAAAGCGGGTAAGAAAAGGTTCGTATGCCCGAATATACACCATCAAAAGCGGAAGCGGAGGTGTTCGGCTGCAAGATATTGTGAACGTCCGACAAAAGTTCGTAAAAAGCAGTTAAGAAAAGGTTCGAATATCTAACCAAACATAAGAATGAGTCTTTTCCGCTGTAGAATGCCCGACTATAGACCATCAAATGCGGGAGCGGAGGTGTTCGGCTCTGAGTAGGTGTGAATGTCCGACCATAATTGCTGAAGAATGTGTTAGAAAAGGTAAGAATGCTGGACCATACATCATCAAAAGCGGTAGAGGTGGTGTTCGGCTGCAAAAAGGTGTGACTGTTCGACTAAAGTTTGTAAAAAGTGGGTAAGACAAGGTGCGAATGCCTGACAATGTATGATCAAAAGCGGGAGCGGAGGTGTTCAGCTGCAAGAAGATCTACATGTCCATCAATAATTGCTAGAAAACATGAAAGAAACTTTTCGAAAATCAAACCGCACATGATCATAAGCGGGAGAGGAGGTGTTCAGCTGCAAGAAGGTGTGAATGTCCACCCATAATTCCTGAAAAATGGGCAAAAAAAAGGTGTGAATGCCCAACCATACATCATCAAAAGCAGGAGTGGAAGTGTTCGGCTACAAGAAGGTGTGAACGTCCAACCAAAATATGTAAAAAGAAGTTAAGAAAAGGTTTGAATATCCAACCAAACATAATCAAAAGCGGGAGCAGAGCTGTTCGACTGCAAGTAGGTGTGAATGTCAGATCATAATTTGCAAAAAGCTGATGAGAAAGGGTGAGAATGCCCGACTATACATCATCAAATGCGGGAGCGGAGTTGTTCGGCTGTGAGTAGGTGTGAATCTCCGACCATAATTGCTGAAAAATGTGTTAGAAAAGGTAAGAATGCCGGTCCATACATCATCAAAAGCGAGAGAGGTTGTGTTCGGCTGCAAGTAGGTGTGAATGTCCAGCCATAATTACTCACAAACGGGTAAGAAAAGGTAGTATTGCCAGACCATATATGATCAAAACAGGGAGCGGAGGTGGTTCAGCTGCAAGAAGGTTTGAATTTCAAACTAAATTTCAAATATATTAACAAAAGCGGGAGGAGAGGTCTTCGGATGAAAGTGGTTGAAAATTTCCAACCATAATGTATAAAATGCGGTGAAAAAAAAAGGTGTGATAGAACACTAAAAGGTGGAGCGGAAGTGTTCGGCTGCAAGAAGGTGTGAATGTCCGACTATATTTGGTGAAAAGCAGGTGAAGCAAGGTCTGAATGCCCAACCTTACATCATCAAAAGCGAGATCAGAGGTGTTTGGCTGCAAGAAGGCCATAGTTTGCCAAAAGCGGGTAAGGTGCGAATGTCCGACTAAATATCAACAAAATTTGGGGCGGAGGTTTTCGGATGCAAGTGGGTGTGAATATCCCACCATACAAGTATGGTGGAGAGGAAGCTGTGAATAGCCGACCATAGTTTGGAAAAAGCGGGTAAGAAAAGGTTTGAATGCCCGAACATACACCATCAAAAGAGGGAGCGGAGGTGTTCCGCTGTACGAAGGTGTGAATGTCCGACCATACTTGGTAAAAAGCGGGTAAGAAAAGGTTAAAATACCCGACTGTACACAATCAATAGCGGGAGCGGATGTGTTCGGCTACAAGAAGGTGTGACAGTCCGACCATGGTTTGTAAAAAGCGGGTAAGAAAAGGTGCGAATGTCCGACAATGTATGATCAAAAGAGAGAGCGGAGGTTTTCGGATACACTAAGGTTTAAATGTCCTACCATAGTTTGTAAATAGCGGGTAAGAAAAGGTTCGAATGCCCGACTATACACCATAAAAAGCGGGAGCGGAGGTGTTCCGCTGTAAGACGGTGTGAATGTCCGACCATAGTTGGTAAAAAGCGGGTAAGAAAAGGTTAAAATACCCGACTGTACACAATCAATAGCGGGAGCGGAGTTGTTCGGCTACAAGAAGGTGTGAAAGTCCGACCATGGTTTGTAAAAAGCAGTTAAGAAAAGGTGCGAATATCCAACCAAACATAATCAAAAGCGGGAGCAGAGCAGTTCGACTGCAAGTAGGTGTGAATGTCCAGCCATAATTACTCACAAACGGGGGAAGAAAAGGTAGTATTGCCAGACCATACATGATCAAAACAGGGAGCGGAGGTTCAGCTGCAAGGTGTGAATGTCTGACTATAGTTTGTAAAAAGCAGGTAAGACAAGGTGCGAATGCCCAACAATGTATGATCAAAAGAGAGAGCGGAGGTGTTCGGCTGCAAGGTCTGAATGTCCAACCATAATTTGTAAAAACCGGGTAAGAAAAGGCTCGAAAGCCCGACTATACATCATCAAAAGCGGGAGCGGAGGTGTTCAGCTGCAAGAAGGTGTGAATGTTCGACTAAAGTTTGTAAAAAGCTGGTAAGACAAGGAGCGATGTCCCGACATTGTATGATCAAAAGCGGGAGCGGAGGTGTCCAGCTGTGAGTAGGTGTGAATGTCCGACCATAATTGCTGAAAAATGTGTTAGAAAAGGTAAGAATACTGGACCATACATCATCAAAAGCGGGAGAGATGGTGTTCGGCTGCAAGAAGGTGTGAAAGTCCGACAATGGTTTTTAAAAAGCGGGTAAAAAAAGGTTCGAATGCCCGAATATACATCATCAAAAGCGGGAGCGGAGGTGTTCGGATGCAAGAAGGTGTGAACGTCCGACCAAAGTTTGTAAAAACCAGTGAAAAGCGAGAGAAAGCATTTCGTGAGTTCTGCATGATTTGGGATTTTGCTTATAAAATGCATTACTTCACTCAAACTATGTTAAAACTGATTAGTCCTTCATATTTACAATGTCTAGAAATATTTAAACAAAAAACAACGTTGTACTTTGCAGTAAAAGAAAGAGCAAATCTAAAGTTTCAGGAATCCGAGTATAAGCCTGCTTTCATGAGTTCTGCACGATTTCGGATTTTGCTATAAAATGAATTGCTTTGCTCAAACCAAGTTAAAACTGCTTTGTCCTTCCATATTCATCAATGTCTAGATCGACTTCAACAAAGAAAAACATTGGACTTTGCAGTAGAAGAAGTTGAAATCCATCTACACATTGATAAATATGAAGGACAAAGCAGTTCCCACTTGCCCATAAGAAAATAAGCTTATTCTCGGATTCCTGATCCTTCAGTGTTGCTCTTTCTTCTACTGCAAAATCCAATGTTGTTCTTTGTTGAAGTCGATCTAGACATTGATAAATATGAAGGAAAAAGCAGTTTTAACTTGGTTTGAGTGAATGAATTCATTTTATACATAAAATCCGAAATCGTGCAGAACACATGAAAATAAGCTTATTCTCGGATTCCTAAAACTTTTGATTTGCTCTTTCTTTTATTGCAAAGTACAACGTTGTTTTTTTGTTTAAATCTATCGAGACATTGATAAATATGAAGGTAAAAGCCGTTTTAACATAGTTTGAGTGAAGGAATTAATTTTATAGATAAAATCCCAAATCATGCAGAACTCCTCAAAAGGGAGGTATGGCTTAATCACAAGTGTGGCTCTTTCTCATTCAGGGTAATATGAGGAAGTTTATGCTTGAAATATATGTAGAAATGGGTACATATGAAGGACAAAGCAGTGTTAACTTAGTTTGCGTGAAGAAATTCATTTTATACATAAAATCCGAAATCGTGCAGAACTCATGAAAATAAGCTTATTCTCGGATTCCTAAAACTTTTGATTTGCACTTTCTTTTACTGCAAAGTACAACGTTGTTTTTTGTTGAAATCTATCTAGACATTGATAAATACCAGCCGAAACTCTGCTGCCGCTTTTGATAATTTATGGTTGGGCATTCTTACCTTTTCTTACCCGCTTTTTACAAATTATGATCTTACATTCACACCTACTTGCAGTCGAACACCTTCTCATCCACTTATGATCATGTGCGGTTGGGCTTTCGCACCTTTTCTTACCCATTTTTCAGTAATTATGGGTGGACATTCAGACCTTCTTGCAGCCGAAAACCTCCGCTCCTCTTTTGATCGTACATTGTCGGGCATTCACACCTTGTCTTACCCGCTTTTAACAAACTTTAGTCGGACATTCAAACCTTCTTGCAGCTGAACCACCTCCGCTCCCTGTTTTGATCATATATGGTCTGGCAATAGTACCTTTTCTTACCCGTTTGTGAGTAATTATGGCTGGACATTCACACCTTCTTGCAGCCGAACACAACCTCTCCCGCTTTTGATGATATATGGTCCGGCATTCTTACCTTTTCTAACACATTTTTCAGCAATTATGGTCGGACATTCACACCTACTCACAGACGAACACCTCCGCTCCCACATTTGATAGTGTATAGTCGGGCATTCACACCCTTTCTCATCAGCTTTTTGCAAATTATGATCTGATATTCACACCTACTTGCAGTCGAACAGCTCTGCTCCCGCTTTTGATTATGTTTGGTTGGATATTCGAACATTTTCTTAATGCTTTTTACAAACTTTGGTCGGATGTTCACACCGTCTTGCAGCCGAACACCTCCGCTTCCGCTTTTGATGGTGTATAGTCGGGCATTCGAGCCATTTCTTACCCACCTATTACTTACTATGGTTGGACATTCAAACCTTCTTGTATCCGAAAACCTCCGCTCTCTCTTTTGATCATACATTGTCGGACATTCGCACCTTTTCTTACCCGCTTTTTACAAACCATGGTCGGACTTTCACACCTTCTTGTAGCCGAACACATCCGCTCCCGCTATTGATTGTGTACAGTCGGGTATTTTAACCTTTTCTTACCCGCTTTTTACCAACTATTTTTGGACATTCACACCGTCTTACAGCGGAAACCCTCCGCTCCCTCTTTTGATGGTGTATGTTCGGGCATTCAAACCTTTTCTTACCCGCATTTTACGAACTATGGTCAGACATTCACACCTTCGTACAGCGGAACACCTCCGATCCCTCTTTTGATGGTGTATGTTCGGGTATTCAAACCTTTTCTTACCCGCTTTTTCCAAACTATGGTCGGCTATTCACAGCTTCCTCTCCACCATACTTGTATGGTTGGATATTCACACCCACTTGCATCCGAAGACCTCTGCCCCAAATTTTGTTGATATTTAGTCGGACATTCGCACCTTACCCGCTTTTGGCAAACTATGGCCTTCTTGCAGCCAAACACCTCTGATCTCGCTTTTGATGATGTAAGGTTGGGCATTCAGACCTTGCTTCACCTGCTTTTCACCAAATATAGTCGGACATTGACACCTTCTTGCAGCCGAACACTTCCGCTCCACCTTTTAGTGTTCTATCACACCTTTTTTTCACCGCATTTTATACATTATGGTCAGAAATTTTCAACCACTCTCATCCGAAGACCTCTCCTCCCGCTTTCTTTAATATATTTTAACTTTAGTCGGACATTCAAACCTTCTTGCAGCTGAACCATCTCCGCTCCCTGTTTTGATCATATATGGTCTGGCAATACTACCTTTTCTTACCCGTTTGTGAGTAATTATGGCTGGACATTCACACCTACTTGCAGCCGAACACAACCTCTCTCGCTTTTGATGATGTATGGACCGGCATTCTTACCTTTTCTAACACATTTTTCAGCAATTATGGTCGGAGATTCACACCTACTCACAGCCGAACAACTCCGCTCCCGCATTTGATGGTGTATAGTCGGGCATTCTCACCCTTTCTCATCAGCTTTTTGCAAATTATGATCTGACATTCACACCTACTTGCAGTCGAACTGCTCTGCTTCCGCTTTTGATTATGTATGGTTGGATATTCGAACCTTTTCTTAACTGCTTTTTACAAACTTTGGTTGGACGTTCACACCTTCTTGTAGCCGAACACATGCACTCCTGCTTTTGATGATGTATGGTTGGGCATTCGCACCTTTTTTTTACCCATTTTTCAGGGATTATGGGTGGACATTCACACCTTCTTGCAGCTGAACACCTCCTCTCCCACTTATGATCATGTGTGGTTTAATTTTCGAAAATTTTCTTTCATGTTTTCTAGCAATTATTGATGGACATTTAGACCTTTTTGCAGCTGAACACCACCTCTCCCGATTTTGATGATGTATGGACCGGCATTTTTACCTTTTCTAACACATTTTTCAGCAATTATGGTTGGAGATTCACACCTACTCACAGCCGAACAACTCCGCTACCGCATTTGATGGTGTATAGTCGGGCATTCTCACCCTTTTTCATCAGCTTTTTGCAAATTATGATCTGACATTCACACCTACTTCCAGTCGAACAGCTCTGCTCCCGCTTTTGATTATGTTTGGTTAGATATTCGAACCTTTTCTTAACTGCTTTTTACAAACTTTGGTCGGACGTTCACAATATCTTGCAGCCGAACACCTCCGCTTCCGCTTTTGATGGTGTATATTCGGGCATACGAACCTTTTCTTACCCGCTTTTTACAAACCAAGGTCGGACTTTCACACCTTCTCTTAGCTGAACAACTCCGCTCCCTCTTTTGATTGTGTACAGTCGGGTAATTTAACCTTTTCTTACCCGCTTTTTACCATCTATGGTCGGACATTCACACCGTCTTACAGCGGAACACCTCCGCTCCCTCTTTTGATGATGTATGGTTAGGCATTCGCACCTTTTCTTACCCATTTTTCAGTAATTATGGGTAGACATTCACACCTTCTTGCAGCTGAACACCTCCTCTCCCGCTTATGATCATGTGCAGTTTGATATTCCAAAATTTTCTTTCATGTTTTCTAGCAATTATTGATGGACATTCAGACCGTCTTGCAGCTGAACACCTCCGCTCCCACTTTTGATGGTGTATAGTCGGGCTTTCGAGCCTTTTCTTCCCCGGTTTTTACAAATTATGGTTGGACATTCAGACCTTCTTGCAGCCGAAAACCTCCACTCCCTCTTTTGATCATACATTGTCGGGCATTCGCACCTTTTCTTACCCGCTTTTTACAAACCATGGTCGGACTTTCACACCTTTTAGTAGCCGAACAACTCCGCTCCCGCTATTGATTGTGTACAGTCGGGTATTTTAACCTTTTCTTACCCGCTTTTTACCAACTATGGTTGGACATTCACACCTTCTTACAGCAGAACACCTCCGCTCCCTGTTTTGATTATGTATGGTTTGACATTCGCACCTTCTCTCACCCGCCTTTTACTATGGTCGGCCATTCACAGCTTCCTCTCCACCATACTTGTATGGTGGGATATTCACACCCACTTGCATCCGAAGACCTCCGCCCCCACTTTTGTTGATATTTAGTCAGTCTTTCGCACCTTACCCGCTTTCTGCAAACTATGGCCTTCTTGCAGCCAAACACCTCTGATCTCGCTTTTGAAGATGTAAGGTTGGGCATTCAGACCTTGCTTCACCTGCTTTTCACCAAATATAGTCGGACATCCACACCTTCTTGCAGCCGAACACTTCCGCTTTTAGTGTTCTATGAGGCATTCACATATTTTTTTTCACCGTATTTTATAGATTATGGTTGGAAATTCTCACCCACTCTCATCCGAAGACCTCTCCTCCCGCTTTTGTTAATATATAGTCGGGCATTCGAACCTTTTCTTACCCGCTTTTTACAAATTATGGTCGAACATTCACACCTACTTGCAGCTGAATACTTCCGCTCCACCTTTTAGGTATGTATGGTTGGCATTTGCACCTCTTTTTATACTGATTGCTGAAGATTAAGTTGTTCTTTCTCAAACTACAAATTTTTTTTAATTGTTGAAACTCTATTTGAAGTGGATAAATAAGGAGGACAAACAGTTTTAAGTCAGGCTGATAGAAGGAATTAATTTTATAGCAAAATCTGTATTTCGTCATATGTCGAGAGATGCTTATTGCTGAAGAAGTTCTTTCTCATTCTACAAAGTACAACGTTGTTTATCGTTGAAACTTGATTAGACATGAATAAATATGAAGGACAAAGCAGTCTTAACTTGGTTTGAGTTAATGAATTCGTTTTATAGGAGAATCCGAATTCGTGCATAACTCATAAAATAGAGCTTATTTTCGGATTCCTGAAGAATGAGTCTGGTTCTTTCTCATAATACAAAGTTTGTTGTTTATTGTTGAAACTTCATCAGAAGTGAAGAAATAAATGAATGCCTATCAACAAATGTGGGATCTAAACTCTAGTGCTTCCTCTAAAATAATTTCCTTTCTCAATTTAGAAATGTGTGTGTGTAAGTCACAACACCCGTGACACCAAAACGGCTTTCTTTTCTCTACACTCTGCACTATGAGCACACACACCAAATCAGAAAGGCTTTTTTTCTCTCTTTTCTACATTATGGACTGTGGGGACACAAAACCGCTCTCTCTCTTTTTTTTTTTTTATCGTGTGCCAGGGCGTTGTCTCACTTATTAGATTATGCTTAAGATACGAATGGGTTTATCAGTCACATCAGAATCCATACATACTGATCCTCCCGTAATAAAATGGTCGGATCTTATCAAACACACTTTGTTTCTTGTGACAATCAAGTCAGCGAAACAGCGTATACACGTCAAGACACTGAATCAAGTTTGCCACAAGAACTCATAAGTTTGGCATTAGTGATCTATTATCAATAAGGATACTTCTACAACTACTATCAAAGTATATCCGGACTCTTTATGTTGTCAGTTGCTATATATGAATAAGTGGGTAGCTACTGACAAGCATTAAGCATGTCACACAGCCCAAACATATAACATTTCAGGACACACCACACAGTTAACAACCACAGTGAAGCGTGTCAAAGCCCAAACATGTAACATTCAACAGGACACTTGCACAACACATTCAAATCAAACAGTCAGAACACATACAAGAACATATACCCCAGCCGGCATTGCTCCCTGCCTATTTTCGTACAGCACACTATGTGTGCGCACACCTTTATTCACAAACTCTTCAACTTATACTCTTTTACCGAAGCTGCTACAGCTCGATTGGCCGAATACCCTTTGATCCTATTTCGGTGAATTTGACATCTGCCTTACATATAACAGATTAGCGGTTTAGCAGTTTTAATTTAGTTTGAGTGAAGGAATTCATTTTATAGCAAAATCCGAAATCGTGAAGAACTCATGAAAGTAAGCTTATTCTCGGATTCCTGAAACTTTAGATTTGCTCTTTCTTTTACTGCAAAGTACAACGTTGTTTTTTTTGTTTAAATCTTTCTAGACATGGTAAATATTAAGGACAAAGCAGTTTTCACATAGTTTGAGTGAAGGAATTCTGGTTTCTCTTCATAACGTACAAGTCTTTCGCCTTTTACTAAAGATTTCTGTGGAGAGCAGCACTAATGAGTTGTTTCTATTTTTGGCAGGCTTTACCTTTGCGGGTGAA
Source organism: Leuresthes tenuis (assembly GCF_036924035.1). NCBI lineage: Eukaryota > Metazoa > Chordata > Actinopteri > Atheriniformes > Atherinopsidae > Leuresthes > Leuresthes tenuis. The sequence continues at coordinate 28,996,167 of NW_027325372.1, read as the reverse complement.
GCCCTTTCTGTCTGTGCAAAAGAAATCTTCTTACTGTGCAGAGTGACTTCTCTGAGTAGAGTCGCCTTACTTGTTGCGACTGTGCCGATGTTCGAAGCTGGAGTGCAAAGTTGTTGCTTGAATGGTGCTTGCTGGAGCATGCGGGAGTGCAAAGTTATACCATTTAAAAGGGCTGAAGAGTGCTCAGTGCAGCGGGTGGGCGACACTCTGGCCACCTTGAAAACCGAGGTTACATCCACTACCAGGGGCAGCCCAAGTTCTGCCGCAAGTGTGGTGAGCATGGGCACCTGGTTGAGGCTTGTACCAAGGTGTTATGTGGGAAGAGCAGAGAAATTGGGCAAACTTTTGGAGAGTGTCCAAATGGCAGGAAATGTAATCTCTGTGGAGAATTAAATCACCTCTTCAGAGATTGCCCTAAATCTTTTGCCAACAAATTAAAGACGGTAAAGCCACAGTCAAGCCAACAAAGAGAAGGACCAAAGGTGGCAGTTGGTGAACAAAGTGAAGAGGTTGACCCAATAAATTCAAACTTCCCGCCAAAAGCTTGGATTGGAAGTGAGGAGCAAAAAGGGGAGGGGCCTGTAGAGGCCTCACCACTCAGTGTTGAAGTCTGTGAGAATTCACAGGCAGAGGGTGGAGCTACGCTAAATGAGGAGGAAGAGCAGAGAGGTGAGTCTAGTGAAGATACTCACCTCCCCGAAGGTCAACAGCCGAAGAGGACGGCATCTGAGCCTCTGATTCCCCAGTGGTATCAGAGAAAGGGGGAAGGGTTAGGTCCCTTTCAGACAGTTCTTCAGTGGAATAACCTAGAGTCTTCCCCTCCGACTCACCAAATGAGGTCTCCTTTTTAACTTCAGCTCTGCAATCAACCCCCAGGGACTCAAAGTTAAATGCAACATTGCGTCAGAGGCCAACACCGAGAGTCCGAAAAGGAAATATAGATCACCCTACTCACTTTTCACCTAAAGAAATGAAGGAAGAGCTAGTTTCCCAAGAAATAACCTGTGTGTTATAATTTGTTTTGATAACTTAGAAAAACGAAAATGACATACCTACTTTCCTTTATGCTTTTAATGGTTCTCACCTTCTCAACACTAAATGTGAGAAGTGTGAAATCAAAGACAAGAGCCCAGAGTATTTTATCCTTCTTAGACTCCATAAAATCAGATGTGTTTTTAATACAAGAATGTGGACTACCTTTTTTAAAAAACCATAGACAATGGGAGGAAATGTGGCCCCATTTATCGATATGGAGTGGCTCAAATCAAAATAAAAATGATGGTGTGGCCATTCTAATTAAAAATCCGCATGTTCTGGTGAAAGGTAGCACAGTGGTGAGAGACGGACGGGCACTTTTAGCACACTTGAATTTTATGGGGCAAGACTTTAACCTCTTAAATATTTATGGTTTCAATGGAAAAAATGAAAGGTATGACCTTTTAGAAGATATACAGCTTTACATGCTAGGGCAAGTACCTTTAGTTGTAGGAGGGGATTTTAACTGTATCTTGAGCAGGAAAGATAGAAAAAGAGCAGGGGTAGATTTTAAAGTGGATAAGACTTCGATTTTACTTCAGGGCATATGCAGGGATTTTAAGCTTACTGACTGTTTTAAAACCATGCATCCCAGAGAGGAGGGCTTCACCTGGTTTAGTCATGATGGCACCAGAGCTTCTCGCATTGATTATTTCTTTACTAGAGATTGCCCACCCACTGATGTTAGATTAACCCCTGTTTTCTTTTCAGACCACCTTATGCTCTCCTGCACCCTTTCACCCCCTTCTGGTGTGACGGTAGGAAGTGGTCTGTGGAATCTCAACTGTTCCCTGTTGGAGGATGAAATCATAGTCAGTCAGTACAGGGAATGTTATAAAGAGTGGCAGACCCTTCAAGACCTCTACGAAACACATGCACAATGGTGGGAAATGGTGAAGGAAACGACCCAGACTTTTTTTAAACAGCAAGGTAAACGTAAAAAAAGGAAAGAGAATAGATGTATGATGGGACTACATAAACGCTTACAGCGCTACTTTAAACTAAATCAGTGTGGCATAGACTTTAAAGAAGAAATCAAAGATGTCAAAAAGGAAATGTCAGTTTTAGCAGAAATAAAGAGTAAAGGAATTTTTGTAAGAAGCAGGGAGCAGGAAATTGAGGAAGGTGAAAAAGAAAGAAAGTTATAAATAAATAATAATAAATTCAAAATCTAAAAAGAGAAGATGGGTTTTTAACAAAATCCACACAAGAGATGATTGAAACTGTACATACCTTTTATAGTAACATGTACAAAGAGAAACCAGTGCACTTGGAAACATCGGCAGAAATCTTAAAATTCGTTGACAAAACCGTAAAAGAGAATGCACACTTGACACAGAATTTTACTGCTTTAGAGTTAAAAAAATGCCTAACAGGTTTTAAGAGAAGTCGAGCTCCGGGTTTAGATGGGCTTCCTGCAGAATTCTATCTGACCTATTGGGACCTTTTATCATCAGACATTTTAGATGTTTTTAAAGATTTTGAAAAACTCGACCGACTGCCTGACAGTTTTAGAGTGGGAATAGTGACTCTACTTTATAAAAAAAAATGATAAGACTGACCTAAAGAATTGGAGGCCCATCACACTTTTAAACTTTGACTGTAAACTTTTTAGCAAGGTTTTAGAGACACGGATGTCCTCTGTTTTAGAGGAGGTAATTCACCCAGACCAAGCTTGTGCCATCTCAGGGAGACAACTCACCGACAGCCTCGTACTGATTCGAGACATCATTGATTACGCTAGAGACAGAAACACCCGGCTTGTCATCTTAAATTTAGACTTTGAAAAAGCATTTGATCGGGTCTCGCATCAATATCTCTTTCAGGTGTTGCAGCCATCGAAAAGGGCCCGATTGTTCCTACTTGGTGAGCTTTGCTTGGTTGAGACGCTTGCCCCCCCCCCCCTGCTCCTCGGCTGACCAAGTAGAAACAATCTATTCGATGGCTGCCTTGTCTTTTACTCTGTGCAAAAGACAAGGCAGCCACAAACACCACGGGAACACCGTATTGAGGCTTTGTTCTGACCACTCATTCGGTGTCGCGTTTCTTTCAAGCAATTCTCCCGGTTAGCCCGCACTCGGCTCGCTCCCAGAGCCGTGTTAAAGTCCACTTCGCATTCACTCTCTTTTCTCAGCAGATTAAAAGAAAGTTTCATCTTGGGCTCCCTGAAACTTCCATCCTGCACCGCTGTTTGCTTTTTCACAAGAGCAGAGGAGAGCGCACCGTTCCCAGCGGCACTGCAGTACCGGGTCGAGGCTTGGAGTGAACGGAGCAAGCTTCTTTTTCAACTCCTATTCTTAAAAATCCATTTAATATGTTGTCCTCGTATAGAGGACATATTAAACTGATAAGAACAGATACTACACTTGATCTTAGCCAAAAGGCCGAGAAGCGATAACTGTCCACTGTTTCAGGTCCGAGGGCCCTTGCTGGCACAATGCGCACTTGTAGCAGTGTTCTTTTTATGGCCATAGGTGGCCAGAGTGTCACGTTGCACCTCCGCCCACCCGCTGCACTGAGCACTCTTCAGCCCTTTTAAATGGTATAACTTTGCACTCCCGCATGCTCCAGCAAGCACCATTCAAGCAACAACTTTGCACTCCAGCTTCGAACATCGGCACAGTCGCAACAAGTAAGGCGACTCTACCCAGAGAAGTCACTCTGCAAAGTAGCAAGATTTATTTTGCACAGACAGAAAGGGCTTCAACCGCAAAGGTAAAGCCTGCCAATAATAGAAACAACTCATTAGTGCTGCTCTCCACGGAAGTCTTTAGTAAAAGGCGAAAGACTTGTATGTTATGAAGAGAAACCAGAGTACGATTATCCGTCACTGCGGGAGCAGGGCATCAGGCTAGTTGGTATAGCCACCTTCCCCATGGTGAGCTTTGCTTGGTTGAGACGCTTGCCCCCCCCCCCCCTTGCTCCTCGGCTGACCAAGTAGGAACAATCGGGCCCTATTCGATGGCTGCCTTGTCTTTTACTCTATGCAAAAGACAAGGCAGCAACAAAAACACCACGAGAATCCCGTATTGAGGCTTTGTTCTGACCGCTCATTCGGTGTCGCGTTTCTTTCAAGCAATTCTCCCGGTTAGCCGACACTCGGCTCGCTCCCATAGCCGTGTTAAAGTCTACTTCGCATTCACTCTCTTTTCTCAGCAGACTCTTCGGATTTTATCTATAAAATGAATTCCTTCACTCAAACTATGTTAAAACTGCTTTGTCGTTCATATTTACCATGTCTAGAAAGATTTAAACAAAAAAAACAACGTTGTACTTTGCAGTAAAAGAAAGAGCAAATCTAAAGTTTCAGGAATCCGAGAATAAGCTTACTTTCATGAGGGCTTCACGATTTCGGATTTTGCTATAAAATGAATTCCTTCAGTCAAACTAAATTAAAACTGCTAAACCGCTAATCTGTTACATGTAAGGCAGATGTCAAATTCACCGAAATAGGATCTAAGGGTATTCGGCCAATCGAGCTGTAGCAGCTTCGGTAAAAGAGTATAAGTTGAAGAATTTGTGAATAAAGGTGTGCGCACACATAGTGAGCTGTAGGAAAATAGGCAGGGAGCAATGCCGGCTGGGGTATATGTTCTTGTATGTTGTCTGACTGTTTGATTTGAATGTGTTGTGTAAGTGTCCTGTTGAATGTTTGGGCTTTGACACTTCACTGTGGTTGTTAACTGTGTGGTGTGTCCTGAAATGTTATATGTTTGGGCTGTGTGACATGCTTATTGCTTGTCAGTAGCTACCCACTTATTCATATATAGCAACTGACAACATAAGAAGTCTGGACATACTTTGATAGTAGTTGTAGAAGTATCCTTATTGATAATAGATAAACTAATTCATAGTGATAGAACAGTAGATGAACAGGTGCCTGCACATGTCTCACGAAAATAAAATTGGTGTATGATTGCTGACGGCAGAGCAATACTGCCAAACTTATGAGTTCTTGTGGCAAACTTGATTCAGTGTCTTGACGTGTATACGCTGTTTCGCTGACTTGATTGTCACAAGAAACATAGTGTGTTTGATAAGATCCGACCATTTTATTACGGGAGGATCAGTATGTATGGATTCTGATGTGACTGATAAACCCAGTCGTATCTTAAGCATAATCTAATACGTGAGACAACGCCCTGGCACACAATAAAAAAAAAAAGAGAGAGCGGTTTTGTGTCCCCACAGTCCATAATGTAGAAAAGAGAGAAAAAAGCCTTTCTGATTTGGTGTGTGTGCTCATAGTGCAGAGTGTAGAGGAAAGAGAGAAAAGAAAGACGTTTTGGTGTCACGGGTGTTGTGACTTACACACACACATTTCTGAATTGAGAAAAGAAATTATTTTAGAGGAAGCAGTAGAGTTTAGATCCCACATTTGTTGATAGGCATTCATTTATTTCTTCACTTCTGATGAAGTTTCAACAATAAACAACAAACTTTGTATTATGAGAAAGAACCAGACTCATTCTTCAGGAATCCGAAAATAAGCACGAATTCGGATTCTCCTATAAAACGAATTAATTAACTCAAACCAAGTTAAGACTGCTTTGTCCTTCATATTTATTCATGTCTAATCAAGTTTCAACGATAAACAACGTTGTACTTTGTAGAATGAGAAAGAACTTCTTCAGCAATAAGCATCTCTCGACATATGACGAAATACAGATTTTGCTATAAAATTAATTTCTTCTATCAGCGTGACTTAAAACTGTTTGTCCTCCTTATTTATTAGTTTCAACAATTAAAAAAAAATTGTAGTTTGAGAAAGAACAACTTAATCTTCAGCAATAAGTATAAAAAGAGGGTAACAAAAGGTGCAAATGCCAACCATACATCACTAAAAGGTGGAGCGGAAGTATTCAGCTGCAAGTAGGTGTGAATGTTCGACCATAATTTGTAAAAAGTGGGTAAGAAAAGGTTCGAATGCCCGACTAAATATTAACAAAAGCGGGAGGAGAGGTCTTCGGATGAGAGTGGGTGAGAATTTCCTACCATACAAGTATGGTGGAGAGGAAGCTGTGATTGGCCGACAATAGTAAAAAGCAGGTGAGAAAAGGTGCGAATGTCAAAACATACATGATCAAAACAGGGAGCGGAGGTGTTTGGCTGCGACAAGGTGTGAATGTCCACCCATAATTAATGAAAAACGGGCAACAAGTAGGTTCGAATGCCCAACCATACATCATCAAAAGCAGGAGTGGATGTGTTCGGCTTCAAGAAGGTATGAATGTCCATCAATAATTGCTATAAAACATGAAAGAAAATTTTCGAATATCAAACCGCACATAATCATAAGCGGGAGAGGAGGTGTTCCGCTGCAAGAAGGTGTGAATATCCACCCATAATTACTGAAAAATGGGTAAGAAAAGGTGCGAATGCCCAACCATACATCATCAAAAGCAGGAGTGGATGTGTTCGGCTACAAGAAGGTTTGAATGTCCGACCATAGTTTGTAAAAAGCGGGTAAGAACAGGTTTGTATGCCCGACTGTACACAATCAAAAGAGGGAGCGGAGTTGTTCAGCTACAAGAAGGTGTGAAAGTCCGACCATGGTTTGTAAAAAGCGGGTAAGAACAGGTTCGTATGCCCGAATATACACCATCAAATGCGGGAGCGGAGGTGTTCGGCTGTGAGTAGGTGTGAATCTCCAACCATAATTGCTGAAAAATGTGTTAGAAAAGGTAAGAATGCCGGTCCATACATCATCAAAAGCGGGAGAGGTGGTGTTCGGCTGCAAGTAGGTGTGAATGTCCAGCCATAATTACTCACAAATGGGTAAGAAAAGGTAGTATTGCCAGACCATACATGATCAAAACAGGGAGCGGAGGTGGTTAAGCTGCAAGAAGGTGTTAATGTCCGACTAAGGTTTGTAAAAAGCGGGTAAGAAAAGGTGCGAATGCCCGACAATGTATGATCAAAAGAGGGAGCGGAGGTTTTCGGCTGAAAGAAGGTCTGAATGTCCAACCATAATTTTTGGCAGGCTTTACCTTTGCGGGTGAAGCCCTTTCTGTCTGTGCAAAAGAAATCTTCTTACTGTGCAGAGTGACTTCTCTGAGTAGAGTCGCCTTACTTGTTGCGACTGTGCCGATGTTCGAAGCTGGAGTGCAAAGTTGTTGCTTGAATGGTGCTTGCTGGAGCATGCGGGAGTGCAAAGTTATACCATTTAAAAGGGCTGAAGAGTGCTCAGTGCAGCGGGTGGGCGACACTCTGGCCACCTTGAAAACCGAGGTTACATCCACTACCAGGGGCAGCCCAAGTTCTGCCGCAAGTGTGGTGAGCATGGGCACCTGGTTGAGGCTTGTACCAAGGTGTTATGTGGGAAGAGCAGAGAAATTGGGCAAACTTTTGGAGAGTGTCCAAATGGCAGGAAATGTAATCTCTGTGGAGAATTAAATCACCTCTTCAGAGATTGCCCTAAATCTTTTGCCAACAAATTAAAGACGGTAAAGCCACAGTCAAGCCAACAAAGAGAAGGACCAAAGGTGGCAGTTGGTGAACAAAGTGAAGAGGTTGACCCAATAAATTCAAACTTCCCGCCAAAAGCTTGGATTGGAAGTGAGGAGCAAAAAGGGGAGGGGCCTGTAGAGGCCTCACCACTCAGTGTTGAAGTCTGTGAGAATTCACAGGCAGAGGGTGGAGCTACGCTAAATGAGGAGGAAGAGCAGACAGGTGAGTCTAGTGAAGATACTCACCTCCCCGAAGGTCAACAGCCGAAGAGGACGGCATCTGAGCCTCTGATTCCCCAGTGGTATCAGAGAAGAGGGGAAGGGTTAGGTCCCTTTCAGACAGTTCTTCAGTGGAAGAACCTAGAGTCTTCCCCTCCGACTCACCAAATGAGGTCTCCTTTTTAACTTCAGCTCTGCAATCAACCCCCAGGGACTCAAAGTTAAATGCAACATTGCGTCAGAGGCCAACACCGAGAGTCCGAAAAGGAAATATAGATCACCCTACTCACTTTTCACCTAAAGAAATGAAGGAAGAGCTAGTTTCCCAAGAAATAACCTGTGTGTAATTTGTTTTGATAACTTAGAAAAACGAAAATGACATACCTACTTTCCTTTATGCTTTTAATGGTTCTCACCTTCTCAACACTAAATGTGAGAAGTGTGAAATCAAAGACAAGAGCCCAGAGTATTTTATCCTTCTTAGACTCCATAAAATCAGATGTGTTTTTAATACAAGAATGTGGACTACCTTTTTTAAAAAACCATAGACAATGGGAGGAAATGTGGCCCCATTTATCGATATGGAGTGGCTCAAATCAAAATAAAAATGATGGTGTGGCAATTCTAATTAAAAATCCGCATGTTCTGGTGAAAGGTAGCACAGTGGTGAGAGACGGACGGGCACTTTTAGCACACTTGAATTTTATGGGGCAAGACTTTAACCTCTTAAATATTTATGGTTTCAATGGAAAAAATGAAAGGTATGACCTTTTAGAAGATATACAGCTTTACATGCTAGGGCAAGTACCTTTAGTTGTAGGAGGGGATTTTAACTGTATCTTGAGCAGGAAAGATAGAAAAAGAGCAGGGGTAGATTTTAAAGTGGATAAGACTTCGATTTTACTTCAGGGCATATGCAGGGATTTTAAGCTTACTGACTGTTTTAAAACCATGCATCCCAGAGAGGAGGGCTTCACCTGGTTTAGTCATGATGGCACCAGAGCTTCTCGCATTGATTATTTCTTTACTAGAGATTGCCCACCCACTGATGTTAGATTAACCCCTGTTTTCTTTTCAGACCACCTTATGCTCTCCTGCACCCTTTCACCCCCTTCTGGTGTGACGGTAGGAAGTGGTCTGTGGAAACTCAACTGTTCCCTGTTGGAGGATGAAATCATAGTCAGTCAGTACAGGGAATGTTATAAAGAGTGGCAGACCCTTCAAGACCTCTACGAAACACATGCACAATGGTGGGAAATGGTGAAGGAAACGACCCAGACTTTTTTTAAACAGCAAGGTAAACGTAAAAAAAGGAAAGAGAATAGATGTATGATGGGACTACATAAACGCTTACAGCGCTACTTTAAACTAAATCAGTGTGGCATAGACTTTAAAGAAGAAATCAAAGATGTCAAAAAGGAAATGTCAGTTTTAGCAGAAATAAAGAGTAAAGGAATTTTTGTAAGAAGCAGGGAGCAGGAAATTGAGGAAGGTGAAAAAGAAAGAAAGTTATAAATAAAAAGGAGTGTATTCAAAATCTAAAAAGAGAAGATGGGTTTTTAACAAAATCCACACAAGAGATGATTGAAACTGTACATACCTTTTATAGTAACATGTACAAAGAGAAACCAGTGCACTTGGAAACATCGGCAGAAATCTTAAAATTCGTTGACAAAACCGTAAAAGAGAATGCACACTTGACACAGAATTTTACTGCTTTAGAGTTAAAAAAATGCCTAACAGGTTTTAAGAGAAGTCGAGCTCCGGGTTTAGATGGGCTTCCTGCAGAATTCTATCTGACCTATTGGGACCTTTTATCATCAGACATTTTAGATGTTTTTAAAGATTTTGAAAAACTCGACCGACTGCCTGACAGTTTTAGAGTGGGAATAGTGACTCTACTTTATAAAAAAAAATGATAAGACTGACCTAAAGAATTGGAGGCCCATCACACTTTTAAACTTTGACTGTAAACTTTTTAGCAAGGTTTTAGCGACACGGATGTCCTCTGTTTTAGAGGAGGTAATTCACCCAGACCAAGCTTGTGCCATCTCAGGGAGACAACTCACCGACAGCCTCGTACTGATTCGAGACATCATTGATTACGCTAGAGACAGAAACACCCGGCTTGTCATCTTAAATTTAGACTTTGAAAAAGCATTTGATCGGGTCTCGCATCAATATCTCTTTCAGGTGTTGCAGCCATCGAAAAGGGCCCGATTGTTCCTACTTGGTGAGCTTTGCTTGGTTGAGACGCTTGCCCCCCCCCCCTGCTCCTCGGCTGACCAAGTAGAAACAATCTATTCGATGGCTGCCTTGTCTTTTACTCTGTGCAAAAGACAAGGCAGCCACAAACACCACGGGAACACCGTATTGAGGCTTTGTTCTGACCACTCATTCGGTGTCGCGTTTCTTTCAAGCAATTCTCCCGGTTAGCCCGCACTCGGCTTGCTCCCAGAGCCGTGTTAAAGTCCACTTCGCATTCACTCTTTTTTCTCAGCAGATTAAAAGAAAGTTTCATCTTGGGCTCCCTGAAACTTCCATCCTGCACCGCTGTTTGCTTTTTCACAAGAGCAGAGGAGAGCGCACCGTTCCCAGCGGCACTGCAGTACCGGGTCGAGGCTTGGAGTGAACGGAGCAAGCTTCTTTTTCAACTCCTATTCTTAAAAATCCATTTAATATGTTGTCCTCGTATAGAGGACATATTAAACTGATAAGAACAGATACTACACTTGATCTTAGCCAAAAGGCCGAGAAGCGATAACTGTCCACTGTTTCAGGTCCGAGGGCCCTTGCTGGCACAATGCGCACTTGTAGCAGTGTTCTTTTTATGGCCATAGGTGGCCAGAGTGTCACGTTGCACCTCCGCCCACCCGCTGCACTGAGCACTCTTCAGCCCTTTTAAATGGTATAACTTTGCACTCCCGCATGCTCCAGCAAGCACCATTCAAGCAACAACTTTGCACTCCAGCTTCGAACATCGGCACAGTCGCAACAAGTAAGGCGACTCTACTCAGAGAAGTCACTCTGCAAAGTAGCAAGATTTTTTTTGCACAGACAGAAAGGGCTTCACCCGCAAAGGTAAAGCCTGTCAATAATAGAAACAACTCATTAGTGCTGCTCTCCACGGAAGTCTTTAGTAAAAGGCGAAAGACTTGTATGTTATGAAGAGAAACCAGAGTACGATTATCCGTCACTGCGGGAGCAGGGCATCAGGCTAGTTGGTATAGCCACCTTCCCCATGGTGAGCTTTGCTTGGTTGAGACGCTTGCCCCCCCCCCCCCTTGCTCCTCGGCTGACCAAGTAGGAACAATCGGGCCCTATTCGATGGCTGCCTTGTCTTTTACTCTATGCAAAAGACAAGGCAGCAACAAAAACACCACGAGAATCCCGTATTGAGGCTTTGTTCTGACCGCTCATTCGGTGTCGCGTTTCTTTCAAGCAATTCTCCCGGTTAGCCCACACTCGGCTCGCTCCCATAGCCGTGTTAAAGTCTACTTCGCATTCACTCTCTTTTCTCTGCAGACTCTTGGGATTTTATCTATAAAATGAATTCCTTCACTCAAACTATGTTAAAACTGCTTTGTCGTTCATATTTACCATGTCTAGAAAGATTTAAACAAAAAAAACAACGTTGTACTTTGCAGTAAAAGAAAGAGCAAATCTAAAGTTTCAGGAATCCGAGAATAAGCTTACTTTCATGAGTGCTTCACGATTTCGGATTTTGCTATGAAATGAATTCCTTCACTCAAACTAAATTAAAACTGCTAAACCGCTAATCTGTTACATGTAAGGCAGATGTCAAATTCACCGAAATAGGATCTAAGGGTATTCGGCCAATCGAGCTGTAGCAGCTTCGGTAAAAGAGTATAAGTTGAAGAGTTTGTGAATAAAGGTGTGCGCACACATAGTGAGCTGTAGGAAAATAGGCAGGGAGCAATGCCGGCTGGGGTATATGTTCTTGTATGTTGTCTGACTGTTTGATTTGAATGTGTTGTGTAAGTGTCCTGTTGAATGTTTGGGCTTTGACACTTCACTGTGGTTGGTAACTGTGTGGTGTGTCCTGAAATGTTATATGTTTGGGCTGTGTGACATGCTTATTGCTTGTCAGTAGCTACCCACTTATTCATATATAGCAACTGACAACATAAGAAGTCTGGACATACTTTGATAGTAGTTGTAGAAGTATCCTTATTGATAATAGATAAACTAATTCATAGTGATAGAACAGTAGATGAACAGGTGCCTGCACATGTCTCACGAAAATAAAATGGGTGTATGATTGCTGATGGCAGAGCAATACTGCCAAACTTATGAGTTCTTGTGGCAAACTTGATTCAGTGTCTTGACGTGTATACGCTGTTTCGCTGACTTGATTGTCACAAGAAACAAAGTGTGTTTGATAAGATCCGACCATTTTATTACGGGAGGATCAGTATGTATGGATTCTGATGTGACTGATAAACCCATTCGTATCTTAAGCATAATCTAATACGTGAGACAACGCCCTGGCACACAATCAAAAAAAAAAAGAGAGAGCGGTTTTGTGTCCCCACAGTCCATAATGTAGAAAAGAGAGAAAAAAGCCTTTCTGATTTGGTGTGTGTGCTCATAGTGCAGAGTGTAGAGAAAAGAGAGAAAAGAAAGCCGTTTTGGTGTCACGGGTGTTGTGACTTACACACACACATTTCTGAATTGAGAAAAGAAATTATTTTAGAGGAAGCAGTAGAGTTTAGATCCCACATTTGTTGATAGGCATTCATTTATTTCTTCACTTTCTGATGAAGTTTCAACAATAAACAACAAACTTTGTATTATGAGAAAGAACCAGACTCATTCTTCAGGAATCCGAAAATAAGCACGAATTCGGATTCTCCTATAAAACGAATTAATTAACTCAAACCAAGTTAAGACTGCTTTGTCCTTCATATTTATTCATGTCTAATCAAGTTTCAACGATAAACAACGTTGTACTTTGTAGAATGAGAAAGAACTTCTTCAGCAATAAGCATCTCTCGACATATGACGAAATACAGATTTTGCTATAAAATTAATTTCTTCTATCAGCGTGACTTAAAACTGTTTGTCCTCCTTATTTATCCACTTCAAATCAAGTTTCAACAATTAAAAAAAAATTGTAGTTTGAGAAAGAACAACTTAATCTTCAGCAATAAGTATAAAAAGAGGGTAACAAAAGGTGCAAATGCCAACCATACATCACTAAAAGGTGGAGCGGAAGTATTCAGCTGCAAGTAGGTGTGAATGTTCGACCATAATTTGTAAAAAGTGGGTAAGAAAAGGTTCGAATGCCCGACTAAATATTAACAAAAGCGGGAGGAGAGGTCTTCGGATGAGAGTGGGTGAGAATTTCCTACCATACAAGTATGGTGGAGAGGAAGCTGTGATTGGCCGACAATAGTAAAAAGCAGGTGAGAAAAGGTGCGAATGTCAAAACATACATGATCAAAACAGGGAGCGGAGGTGTTTGGCTGCGACAAGGTGTGAATGTCCACCCATAATTAATGAAAAACGGGCAACAAGTAGGTTCGAATGCCCAACCATACATCATCAAAAGCAGGAGTGGATGTGTTCGGCTTCAAGAAGGTATGAATGTCCATCAATAATTGCTATAAAACATGAAAGAAAATTTTCGAATATCAAACCGCACATAATCATAAGCGGGAGAGGAGGTGTTCCGCTGCAAGAAGGTGTGAATATCCACCCATAATTACTGAAAAATGGGTAAGAAAAGGTGCGAATGCCCAACCATACATCATCAAAAGCAGGAGTGGATGTGTTCGGCTACAAGAAGGTTTGAATGTCCGACCATAGTTTGTAAAAAGCGGGTAAGAACAGGTTTGTATGCCCGACTGTACACAATCAAAAGAGGGAGCGGAGTTGTTCAGCTACAAGAAGGTGTGAAAGTCCGACCATGGTTTGTAAAAAGCGGGTAAGAACAGGTTCGTATGCCCGAATATACACCATCAAATGCGGGAGCGGAGGTGTTCGGCTTTGAGTAGGTGTGAATCTCCAACCATAATTGCTGAAAAATGTGTTAGAAAAGGTAAGAATGCCGGTCCATACATCATCAAAAGCGGGAGAGGTGGTGTTCGGCTGCAAGTAGGTGTGAATGTCCAGCCATAATTACTCACAAATGGGTAAGAAAAGGTAGTATTGCCAGACCATACATGATCAAAACAGGGAGCGGAGGTGGTTAAGCTGCAAGAAGGTGTTAATGTCCAACTAAGGTTTGTAAAAAGCGGGTAAGAAAAGGTGCGAATGCCCAACAATGTATGATCAAAAGAGGGAGCGGAGGTTTTCGGCTGAAAGAAGGTCTGAATGTCCAACCATAATTTGTAAAAACCGGGGAAGAAAAGGCTCGAAAGCCCGACTATACACCATCAAAAGCTGGAGCGGAGGTGTTCAGCTGCAAGAAGGTGTGAATGTCCACCCATAATTACTGAAAAATGGGTAAGAAAAGGTGCGAATTCCCAACCATACATCATCAAATGCACGAGTGGATGTGTTCGGCTACAAGAAGGTTTGAATGTCCGACCATAGTTTGTAAAAAGCGGGTAAGAAAAGGTTCGAATGCCCAAACATACACCATCAAAAGAGGGAGCGGAGGTGTTCCGCTGTAAGAAGGTGTGAATGTCCGACCATAGTTGGTAAAAAGCGGGTAAGAAAAGGTTAAAATACCCGACTGTACACAATCAATAGCGGGAGCGGAGTTGTTCGGCTACTAAAGGGTGTGAAAGTCCGACCCTGGTTTTAAAAAGCGGGTAAGAAAAGGTTCGTATGCCCGAATATACACTATCAAAACCGGAAGCGTAGGTGTTCGGCTGTAAGACGGTGTGAATGTCCGATCTTAGTTGGTAAAGAGCGGGTAAGAAAAGGTTAAAATACCCGACTGTACACAATCAAAAGAGGGAGCGGAGTTGTTCAGCTAAGAGAAGGTGTGAAAGTCCGACCATGGTTTGTAAAAAGCGGGTAAGAAAAGGTTCGTATGCCAGAATATACACTATCAAAACCGGAAGCGTAGGTGTTCCGCTGCAAGAAGGTGTGAAGGTCCGACCAAAGTTTGTGAAAAAGCAGTTAAGAAAAGGTTCGAATATCTAACCAAACATAATCAAAAGCGGGAGCAGAGCTGTTCGACTGCAAGTAGGTGTGAATGTCAGAGAATAATTTGCAAAAAGCTGATGAGAAAGGGTGAGAAATTCCGACTATACACCATCAAATGCGGTAGCGGAGTTGTTCGGCTGTGAGTAGGTGTGATTCTCCAACCATAATTGCTGAAAAATGTGTTAGAAAAGGTAAGAATGCCGGTCCATACATAATCAAAAGCGGGAGAGGTGGTGTTCGGCTGCAAGTAGGTGTGAATGTCCATTAATAATTGCTTTAAAACATGAAAGAAAATTTTCGAATATCAAACCTTACATGATCATTAGCGGGAGAGGAGGTGTTCAGCTGCAAGAAGGTGTGAATATCCACCCATAATTACTGAAAAATGCGTAGGAAAAGATGCGAATGTCCAACCATAAATCATCAAAAGCAGGAGTGGAGTTGTTCAGCTACAAGAAGGTATGAAAGTCCAACCATGGTTTGTAGAAAGCGGGTAAGAGAAGGTTTGAATACCCGAATATATACCATCAAAAGCGGAAGCGGAGGTGTTCGGCTGCAAGAAGGTGTGAACGTCCGACCAATGTTTGTAAAAAGCAGTTAAGAAAAGGTTTGAATATCCAACCGAACATAATCAAAAGCGGGAGCAGAACTGTTCGACTGCAAGTAGGTGTGAATGTCAGATCATAATTGCTGAAAAATGTGATAGAAAAGACTAGAATGCCGGACAATACATCATCAAAAGCGGGAGAGGTGGTTTTTCGGCTGCAAGTAGGTGTGAATGTCCAGCCATAATTACTCACAAACGGGGGAAGAAAAGGTAGTATTTCCAGACCACACATGATCAAAACAGGGAATGGAGGTGGTTCAGCTGCAAGGTGTGAATGTCTGACTAAAGTTTGTAAAAACCGTGTAAGAAAAGGCTCGAAAGCCCGACTATACACCATCAAAAGCGGGAGCAGAGGTGTTCAGGTGCAAGAAGGTCTGAATGTCCGACCAAAAATTACTGAAAAATGGGTAAGAAAAGGTGCGATTGCCAAATCATACATCATCAAAAGCAGGAGCGGATGTGTTCGGCTACAAGAAGGTTTGAATGTCCAACCATAGTAAGTAATAGGCGGGTAAGAAAAGGCTCGAATGCCCGACTATATACCATCAAAAGCGGAAGCGGAGGTATTCGGCTGCAAGACGGTGTGAACGTCCGACCAAAGTTTGTAAAAAGCAGTTAAGAAAATGTTCGAATATCCAACCAAACATAATCAAAAGCGGGAGCAGAGCTGTTCGACTGCAAGTAGGTGTGAATATCAGATCATAATTTGCAAAAAGCTGTTGAGAAAGGGTGAGAATGCCCGACTATACACTATCAAATGTGGGAGCGGAGGTGTTCGTCTGTGAGTAGGTGTGAATGTCCGACCATAATTGCTGAAAAATGTGTTAGAAAAGGTAAGAATGCCGGACCATATATCATCAAAAGCGGGAGAGGTGGTGTTCGGCTGCAAGAAGGTTTGAATGTCCACCCATAATTCATGAAAAATGGGTAAAAAAAAAGGTGCGAATGCCTAACAATACATTATCAAAAGCAGGTGTGACAGTCTGACCATGGTTTGTAAAAAGCGGGTAAGAAAAGGTGCGAATGTCCGACAATGTATGATCAAAAGAGAGAGCGGAGGTTTTCGGATACACGAAGGTTTGAATGTCCTACCATAGTTTGTAAATAGCGGGTAAGAAAAGGTTTGAATGCCCGACTATACACCATAAAAAGCGGGAGCGGAGGTGTTCCGCTGTACGAAGGTGTGAATGTCCGACCATAGTTGGTAAAAAGCGGGTAAGAAAAGGTTAAAATACCCGACTGTACACAATCAATAGCGGGAGCGGAGTTGTTCGGCTACAAGAAGGTGTGAAAGTCCGACCATGGTTTGTAAAAAGCAGTTAAGAAAAGGTTTGAATATCCAACCAAACATAATCAAAAGCGGGAGCAGAGCTGTTCGACTGCAAGTAGGTGTGAATGTCCAGCCATAATTACTCACAAACGGGGGAAGAAAAGGTAGTATTGCCAGACCATACATGATCAAAACAGGGAGCGGAGGTTCAGCTGCAAGGTGTGAATGTCTGACTATAGTTTGTAAAAAGCGGGTAAGACAAGGTGCGAATGCCCAACAATGTATGATCAAAAGAGAGAGCGGAGGTGTTCGGCTGCAAGGTCTGAATGTCCAACCATAATTTGTAAAAACCGGGTAAGAAAAGGCTCGAAAGCCCGACTATACATCATCAAAAGCGGGAGCGGAGGTGTCCAGCTGTGAGTAGGTGTGAATGTCCGACCATAATTGCTGAAAAATGTGTTAGAAAAGGTAAGAATACTGGACCATACATCATCAAAAGCGGGAGAGATGGTGTTCGGCTGCAAGAATGTGTGAAAGTCCGACAATGGTTTGTAAAAAGCGGGTAAAAAAAGGTTCGAATGCCCGAATATACATCATCAAAAGCGGAAGCGGAGGTGTTCGGATGCAAGAAGGTGTGAACGTCCGACCAAAGTTTGTAAAAAGCAGTGAAAAGCGAGAAAAAGCATTTCGTGAGTTCTGCATGATTTGGGATTTTGCTTATAAAATGCATTACTTCACTCAAACTATGTTAAAACTGATTTGTCCTTCATATTTACCATGTCTAGAAATATTTAAACAAGAAAATAACGTTGTACTTTGCAGTAAAAGAAAGAGCAAATCTAAAGTTTCAGGAATCCGAGTATAAGCCTGCTTTCATGAGTTCTGCACGATTTCGGATTTTGCTATAAAATGAATTGCTTTGCTCAAACCAAGTTAAAACTGCTTTGTCCTTCCATATTCATCAATGTCTAGATCGACTTCAACAAAGAAAAACATTGGACTTTGCAGTAGAAGAAGTTGAAATCCATCTACACATTGATAAATATGAAGGACAAAGCAGTTCCCACTTGCCCATAAGAAAATAAGCTTATTCTCGGATTCCTGATCCTTCAGTGTTGCTCTTTCTTCTACTGCAAAATACAATGTTGTTCTTTGTTGAAGTCGATCTAGACATTGATAAATATGAAGGAAAAAGCAGTTTTAACTTGGTTTGAGTGAATGAATTTATTTTATACATAAAATCCGGAATCGTGCAGAACTCATGAAAATAAGCTTATTCTCGGATTCCTAAAACTTTTGATTTGCTCTTTCTTTTATTGCAAAGTACAACGTTGTTTTTTTTGTTTAAATCTATCGAGACATTGATAAATATGAAGGTAAAAGCCGTTTTAACATAGTTTGAGTGAAGGAATTAATTTTATAGATAAAATCCCAAATCATGCAGAACTCCTCAAAAGGGAGGTATGGCTTAATCACAAGTGTGGCTCTTTCTCATTCAGGGTAATATGAGGAAGTTTATGCTTGAAATATATGTAGAAATGGGTACATATGAAGGACAAAGCAGTGTTAACTTAGTTTGCGTGAAGAAATTCATTTTATACATAAAATCCGAAATCGTGCAGAACTCATGAAAATAAGCTTATTCTCGGATTCCTAAAACTTTTGATTTGCACTTTCTTTTACTGCAAAGTACAACGTTGTTTTTTGTTTAAATCTATCTAGACATTGATAAATACCAGCTGAAACTCTGCTGCCGCTTTTGATAATTTATGGTTGGGCATTCTTACCTTTTCTTACCCGCTTTTTACAAATTATGATCTTACATTCACACCTACTTGCAGTCGAACACCTTCTCATCCACTTATGATCATGTGCGGTTGGGTTTTCGCACCTTTTCTTACCCATTTTTCAGTAATTATGGGTGGACATTCAGACCTTCTTGCAGCCGAAAACCTCCGCTCCTCTTTTGATCATACATTGTCGGGCATTCACACCTTGTCTTACCCGCTTTTTACAAACTTTAGTCGGACATTCAAACCTTCTTGCAGCTGAACCACCTCCGCTCCCTGTTTTGATCATATTTGGTCTGGCAATAGTACCTTTTCTTACCCATTTGTGAGTAATTATGGCTGGACATTCACACCTTCTTGCAGCCAAACACCACCTCTCCCGCTTTTGATGATATATGGTCCGGCATTCTCACCCTTTGTCATCAGCTTTTTGCAAATTATGATCTGATATTCACACCTACTTGCAGTCGAACAGCTCTGCTCCCGCTTTTGATTATGTTTGGTTGGATATTCGAACATTTTCTTAATGCTTTTTACAAACTTTGGTCGGACGTTCACACCGTCTTGCAGCCGAACACCTCCGCTTCCGCTTTTGATGGTGTATAGTTGGGCATTCGCACCTTTTTTTTACCCATTTTTCAGGTATTATGGGTGGACATTCACACCTTCTTGCAGCTGAACACCTCCTCTCCCACTTATGATCATGTGTGGTTTGATTTTCGAAAATTTTCTTTCATGTTTTCTAGCAATTATTGATGGACATTTAGACCTTCTTGCAGCTGAACACCACCTCTCCCGATTTTGATGATGTATGGACCGGCATTTTTACCTTTTCTAACAAATTTTTCAGCAATTATGGTTGGAGATTCACACCTACTCACAGCCGAATAACTCCGCTACCGCATTTGATGGTGTATAGTCGGACATTCTCACCCTTTCTCATCAGCTTTTTGCAAATTATGATCTGACATTCACACCTACTTCCAGTTGAACAGCTCTGCTCCCGCTTTTGATTATGTTTGGTTAGATATTCGAACCTTTTCTTAACTGCTTTTTACAAACTTTGGTCGGACGTTCACAATATCTTGCAGCCGAACACCTCCGCTTCCGCTTTTGATGGTGTATATTCGGGCATACGAACCTTTTCTTACCCGCTTTTTACAAACCAAGGTCGGACTTTCACACCTTCTCTTAGCTGAACAACTCCGCTCCCTCTTTTGATTGTGTACATTCGGGTAATTTAACCTTTTCTTACCCGCTTTTTACCTTCTATGGTCCGACATTCACACCGTCTTACAGCGGAACACCTCCGCTCCCTCTTTTGATGATGTATGGTTAGGCATTCGCACCTTTTCTTACCCATTTTTCAGTAATTATGGGTAGACATTCACACCTTCTTGCAGCTGAACACCTCCTCTCCCGCTTATGATCATGTGCAGTTTGATATTGGAAAATTTTCTTTCATGTTTTCTAGCAATTATTGATGGACATTCAGACCGTCTTGCAGCTGAACACCTCCGCTCCCACTTTTGATGGTGTATAGTCGGGCTTTCGAGCCTTTTCTTCCCCGGTTTTTACAAATTATGGTTGGACATTCAGACCTTCTTGCAGCCGAAAACCTCCACTCCCTCTTTTGATCATACATTGTCGGGCATTCGCAACTTTTCTTACCCGCTTTTTACAAACCATGGTTGGACTTTCACACCTTTTAGTAGCCGAACAACTCCGCTCCCGTTATTGATTGTGTACAGTCGGGTATTTTAACCTTTTCTTACCCGCTTTTTACCAACTATGGTTGGACATTCACACCTTCTTACAGCAGAACACCTCTGCTCCCTGTTTTGATTATGTATGGTTTGACATTCGCACCTTCTCTCACCCGCCTTTTACTATGGTCGGCCATTCACAGCTTCCTCTCCACCATACTTGTATGGTGGGATATTCACACCCACCTGCATCCGAAGACCTCCGCCCCCACTTTTGTTGATATTTAGTCGGTCATTCGCACCTTACCCGCTTTTGGCAAACTATGGCCTTCTTGCAGCCCAACACCTCTGATCTCGCTTTTGATGATGTAAGGTTGGGCATTCAGACCTTGCTTCACCTGCTTTTCACCAAATATAGTCGGACATTCACACCCACTTGCATCCGAAGACCTCTCCTCCCGCTTTTGTTAATATATTTGAACTTTAGTCGGACATTCACACCTTCTTGCAGCTGAACCACCTCCGCTCCCTGTTTTGATCATATATGGTCTGGCAATACTACCTTTTCTTACCCGTTTGTGAGTAATTATGGCTGGACATTCACACCTACTTGCAGCCGAACACAACCTCTCTCGCTTTTGATGATGTATGGACCGGCATTCTTACCTTTTCTAACACATTTTTCAGCAATTATGGTCGGAGATTCACACCTACTCACAGCCGAACAACTCCGATCCCGCATTTTATGGTGTATAGTCGGGCATTCTCACTCTTTCTCATCAGCTTTTTGCAAATTATGATCTGACATTCACACCTACTTGCAGTTGAACAGCTCTGCTCCCGCTTTTGATTATGTATGGTTGGATATTCGAACCTTTTCTTTACTGCTTTTTACAAACTTTGGTTGGACGTTCACACCTTCTTGTAGCCGAACACATGCACTCCTGCTTTTGATGATGTATGGTTGGGCATTCGCACCTTTTTTTTACCCATTTTTCAGGTATTATGGGTGGACATTCACACCTTCTTGCAGCTGAACACCTCCTCTCCCACTTATGATCATGTGTGGTTTGATTTTCGAAAATTTTCTTTCATGTTTTCTAGCAATTATTGATGGACATTTAGACCTTCTTGCAGCTGAACACCACCTCTCCCGATTTTGATGATGTATGGACCGGCATTTTTACCTTTTCTAACAAATTTTTCAGCAATTATGGTTGGAGATTCACACCTACTCACAGCCGAATAACTCCGCTACCGCATTTGATGGTGTATAGTCGGACATTCTCACCCTTTCTCATCAGCTTTTTGCAAATTATGATCTGACATTCACACCTACTTCCAGTTGAACAGCTCTGCTCCCGCTTTTGATTATGTTTGGTTAGATATTCGAACCTTTTCTTAACTGCTTTTTACAAACTTTGGTCGGACGTTCACAATATCTTGCAGCCGAACACCTCCGCTTCCGCTTTTGATGGTGTATATTCGGGCATACGAACCTTTTCTTACCCGCTTTTTACAAACCAAGGTCGGACTTTCACACCTTCTCTTAGCTGAACAACTCCGCTCCCTCTTTTGATTGTGTACATTCGGGTAATTTAACCTTTTCTTACCCGCTTTTTACCTTCTATGGTCCGACATTCACACCGTCTTACAGCGGAACACCTCCGCTCCCTCTTTTGATGATGTATGGTTAGGCATTCGCACCTTTTCTTACCCATTTTTCAGTAATTATGGGTAGACATTCACACCTTCTTGCAGCTGAACACCTCCTCTCCCGCTTATGATCATGTGCAGTTTGATATTGGAAAATTTTCTTTCATGTTTTCTAGCAATTATTGATGGACATTCAGACCGTCTTGCAGCTGAACACCTCCGCTCCCACTTTTGATGGTGTATAGTCGGGCTTTCGAGCCTTTTCTTCCCCGGTTTTTACAAATTATGGTTGGACATTCAGACCTTCTTGCAGCCGAAAACCTCCACTCCCTCTTTTGATCATACATTGTCGGGCATTCGCAACTTTTCTTACCCGCTTTTTACAAACCATGGTTGGACTTTCACACCTTTTAGTAGCCGAACAACTCCGCTCCCGTTATTGATTGTGTACAGTCGGGTATTTTAACCTTTTCTTACCCGCTTTTTACCAACTATGGTTGGACATTCACACCTTCTTACAGCAGAACACCTCTGCTCCCTGTTTTGATTATGTATGGTTTGACATTCGCACCTTCTCTCACCCGCCTTTTACTATGGTCGGCCATTCACAGCTTCCTCTCCACCATACTTGTATGGTGGGATATTCACACCCACCTGCATCCGAAGACCTCCGCCCCCACTTTTGTTGATATTTAGTCGGTCATTCGCACCTTACCCGCTTTTGGCAAACTATGGCCTTCTTGCAGCCCAACACCTCTGATCTCGCTTTTGATGATGTAAGGTTGGGCATTCAGACCTTGCTTCACCTGCTTTTCACCAAATATAGTCGGACATTCACACCCACTTGCATCCGAAGACCTCTCCTCCCGCTTTTGTTAATATATTTGAACTTTAGTCGGACATTCACACCTTCTTGCAGCTGAACCACCTCCGCTCCCTGTTTTGATCATATATGGTCTGGCAATACTACCTTTTCTTACCCGTTTGTGAGTAATTATGGCTGGACATTCACACCTACTTGCAGCCGAACACAACCTCTCTCGCTTTTGATGATGTATGGACCGGCATTCTTACCTTTTCTAACACATTTTTCAGCAATTATGGTCGGAGATTCACACCTACTCACAGCCGAACAACTCCGATCCCGCATTTTATGGTGTATAGTCGGGCATTCTCACTCTTTCTCATCAGCTTTTTGCAAATTATGATCTGACATTCACACCTACTTGCAGTTGAACAGCTCTGCTCCCGCTTTTGATTATGTATGGTTGGATATTCGAACCTTTTCTTTACTGCTTTTTACAAACTTTGGTTGGACGTTCACACCTTCTTGTAGCCGAACACATGCACTCCTGCTTTTGATGATGTATGGTTGGGCATTCGCACCTTTTTTTTACCCATTTTTCAGGTATTATGGGTGGACATTCACACCTTCTTGCAGCTGAACACCTCCTCTCCCACTTATGATCATGTGTGGTTTGATTTTCGAAAATTTTCTTTCATGTTTTCTAGCAATTATTGATGGACATTTAGACCTTCTTGCAGCTGAACACCACCTCTCCCGATTTTGATTATGTATGGACCGGCATTTTTACCTTTTCTAACACATTTTTCAGCAATTATGGTTGGAGATTCACACCTACTCACAGCCGAACAACTCCGCTACCGCATTTGATGGTGTATAGTCGGGCATTCTCACCCTTTCTCATCAGCTTTTTGCAAATTATGATCTGACATTCACACCTACTTGCAGTCGAACAGCTCTGCTCCCGCTTTTGATTATGTATGGTTGGATATTCGAACCTTTTCTTAACTGCTTTTTACAAACTTTGAGTGGACGTTCACACCTTCTTGTAGCCGAACACATGCACTCCTGCTTTTGATGATGTATGGTTGGTCATTCGCACCTTTTTTTTACCCATTTTTCAGGTATTATGGGTGGACATTCACACCTTCTTGCAGCTGAACACCTCCTCTCCCACTTATGATCATGTGTGGTTTGATTTTCGAAAATTTTCTTTCATGTTTTCTAGCAATTATTGATGGACATGTAGACCTTCTTGCAGCTGAACACCACCTCTCCCGATTTTGATTATGTATGGACCGGCATTTTTACCTTTTCTAACACATTTTTCAGCAATTATGGTTGGAGATTCACACCTACTCACAGCCGAACAACTCCGCTACCGCATTTGATGGTGTATAGTCGGGCATTCTCACCCTTTCTCATCAGCTTTTTGCAAATTATGATCTGACATTCACACCTACTTCCAGTCGAACAGCTCTGCTCCCGCTT
The DNA here is from genome assembly GCF_036924035.1 of Leuresthes tenuis. Lineage (NCBI taxonomy): Eukaryota > Metazoa > Chordata > Actinopteri > Atheriniformes > Atherinopsidae > Leuresthes > Leuresthes tenuis. Next base: position 28,972,017 of record NW_027325372.1, on the reverse strand, counting down.
TTGATTATGTTTGGTTAGATATTCGAACCTTTTCTTAACTGCTTTTTACAAACTTTGGTCGGACGTTCACAATATCTTGCAGCCGAACACCTCCGCTTCCACTTTTGATGGTGTATATTCGGGCATACGAACCTTTTCTTACCCGCTTTTTACAAACCAAGGTCGGACTTTCACACCTTCTCTTAGCTGAACAACTCCGCTCCCTCTTTTGATTGTGTACAGTCGGGTAATTTAACCTTTTCTTACCCTCTTTTTACCATCTATGGTCGGACATTCACACCGTCTTACAGCGGAACACCTCCGCTCCCTCTTTTGATGATGTATGGTTAGGCATTCGCACCTTTTCTTACCCATTTTTCAGTAATTATGGGTAGACATTCACACCTTCTTGCAGCTGAACACCTCCTCTCCCGCTCAGGATCATGTGCAGTTTGATATTCGAAAATTTTCTTTCATGTTTTCTAGCAATTATTGATGGACATTCAGACCGTCTTGCAGCTGAACACCTCCGCTCCCACTTTTGATGGTGTATAGTCGGGCTTTCGAGCCTTTTCTTCCCCGGTTTTTACAAATTATGGTTGGACATTCAGACCTTCTTGCAGCCGAAAACCTCCACTCCCTCTTTTGATCATACATTGTCGGGCATTCGCAACTTTTCTTACCCGCTTTTTACAAACCATGGTTGGACTTTCACACCTTTTAGTAGCCGAACAACTCCGCTCCCGTTATTGATTGTGTACAGTCGGGTATTTTAACCTTTTCTTACCCGCTTTTTACCAACTATGGTTGGACATTCACACCTTCTTACAGCAGAACACCTCTGCTCCCTGTTTTGATTATGTATGGTTTGACATTCGCACCTTCTCTCACCCGCCTTTTACTATGGTCGGCCATTCACAGCTTCCTCTCCACCATACTTGTATGGTGGGATATTCACACCCACCTGCATCCGAAGACCTCCGCCCCCACTTTTGTTGATATTTAGTCGGTCATTCGCACCTTACCCGCTTTTGGCAAACTATGGCCTTCTTGCAGCCCAACACCTCTGATCTCGCTTTTGATGATGTAAGGTTGGGCATTCAGACCTTGCTTCACCTGCTTTTCACCAAATATAGTCGGACATTCACACCCACGTGCATCCGAAGACCTCTCCTCCTGCTTTTGTTAATATATTTGAACTTTAGTCGGACATTCAAACCTTCTTGCAGCTGAACCACCTCGGCTCCCTGTTTTGATCATATATGGTCTGGCAATACTACCTTTTCTTACCCGTTTGTGAGTAATTATGGCTGGACATTCACACCTACTTGCAGCCGAACACAACCTCTCTCGCTTTTGATGATGTATGGACCGGCATTCTTACCTTTTCTAACACATTTTTCAGCAATTATGGTCGGAGATTCACACCTACTCACAGCCGAACAACTCCGATCCCGCATTTGATGGTGTATAGTCGGGCATTCTCACCCTTTCTCATCAGCTTTTTGCAAATTATGATCTGACATTCACACCTACTTGCAGTTGAACAGCTCTGCTCCCGCTTTTGATTATGTATGGTTGGATATTCGAACCTTTTCTTTACTGCTTTTTACAAACTTTGGTTGGACGTTCACACCTTCTTGTAGCCGAACACATGCACTCCTGCTTTTGATGATGTATGGTTGGGCATTCGCACCTTTTTTTTACCCATTTTTCAGGTATTATGGGTGGACATTCACACCTTCTTGCAGCTGAACACCTCCTCTCCCACTTATGATCATGTGTGGTTTGATTTTCGAAAATTTTCTTTCATGTTTTCTAGCAATTATTGATGGACATTTAGACCTTCTTGCAGCTGAACACCACCTCTCCCGATTTTGATTATGTATGGACCGGCATTTTTACCTTTTCTAACACATTTTTCAGCAATTATGGTTGGAGATTCACACCTACTCACAGCCGAACAACTCCGCTACCGCATTTGATGGTGTATAGTCGGGCATTCTCACCCTTTCTCATCAGCTTTTTGCAAATTATGATCTGACATTCACACCTACTTGCAGTCGAACAGCTCTGCTCCCGCTTTTGATTATGTATGGTTGGATATTCGAACCTTTTCTTAACTGCTTTTTACAAACTTTGAGTGGACGTTCACACCTTCTTGTAGCCGAACACATGCACTCCTGCTTTTGATGATGTATGGTTGGGCATTCGCACCTTTTTTTTACCCATTTTTCAGGTATTATGGGTGGACATTCACACCTTCTTGCAGCTGAACACCTCCTCTCCCACTTATGATCATGTGTGGTTTGATTTTCGAAAATTTTCTTTCATGTTTTCTAGCAATTATTGATGGACATGTAGACCTTCTTGCAGCTGAACACCACCTCTCCCGATTTTGATTATGTATGGACCGGCATTTTTACCTTTTCTAACACATTTTTCAGCAATTATGGTTGGAGATTCACACCTACTCACAGCCGAACAACTCCGCTACCGCATTTGATGGTGTATAGTCGGGCATTCTCACCCTTTCTCATCAGCTTTTTGCAAATTATGATCTGACATTCACACCTACTTCCAGTCGAACAGCTCTGCTCCCGCTTTTGATTATGTTTGGTTAGATATTCGAACCTTTTCTTAACTGCTTTTTACAAACTTTGGTCGGACGTTCACAATATCTTGCAGCCGAACACCTCCGCTTCCGCTTTTGATGGTGTATATTCGGGCATACGAACCTTTTCTTACCCGCTTTTTACAAACCAAGGTCGGACTTTCACACCTTCTCTTAGCTGAACAACTCCGCTCCCTCTTTTGATTGTGTACAGTCGGGGTAATTTAACCTTTTCTTACCCGCTTTTTACCATCTATGGTCGGACATTCACACCGTCTTACAGCGGAACACCTCCGCTCCCTCTTTTGATGATGTATGGTTAGGCATTCGCACCTTTTCTTACCCATTTTTCAGTAATTATGGGTAGACATTCACACCTTCTTGCAGCTGAACACCTCCTCTCCCGCTCAGGATCATGTGCAGTTTGATATTCGAAAATTTTCTTTCATGTTTTCTAGCAATTATTGATGGACATTCAGACCGTCTTGCTGCTGAACACCTCCGCTCCCACTTTTGATGGTGTATAGTCGGGCTTTCGAGCCTTTTCTTCCCCGGTTTTTACAAATTATGGTTGGACATTCAGACCTTCTTGCAGCCGAAAACCTCCACTCCCTCTTTTGATCATACATTGTCGGGCATTCGCACCTTTTCTTACCCGCTTTTTACAAACCATGGTCGGACTTTCACACCTTTTAGTAGCCGAACAACTCCGCTCCCGTTATTGATTGTGTACAGTCGGGTATTTTAACCTTTTCTTACCCGCTTTTTACCAACTATGGTTGGACATTCACACCTTCTTACAGCAGAACACCTCCGCTCCCTGTTTTGATTATGTATGGTTTGACATTCGCACCTTCTCTCACCCGCCTTTTACTATGGTCGGCCATTCACAGCTTCCTCTCCACCATACTTGTATGGTGGGATATTCACACCCACCTGCATCCGAAGACCTCCGCCCCAAATTTAGTTGATATTTAGTCGGACATTCGCACCTTACCCGCTTTTGGCAAACTATGGCCTTCTTGCAGCCAAACACCTCTGATCTCGCTTTTGATGATGTAAGGTTGGGCATTCAGACCTTGCTTCACCTGCTTTTCACCAAATATAGTCGGACATTCACACCTTCTTGCAGTCGAACACTTCCGCTCCACCTTTTAGTGTTCTATCACACCTTTTTTTCACCGCATTTTATACATTATGGTTGGAAATTTTCAACCACTCTCATCCGAAGACCTCTCCTCCCGCTTTTGTTAATATATTTGAACTTTAGTCGGACATTCAAACCTTCTTGCAGCTGAACCACCTCCGCTCCCTGTTTTGATCATATATGGTCTGGCAATACTACCTTTTCTTACCCGTTTGTGAGTAATTATGGCTGGACATTCACACCTACTTGCAGCCGAACACAACCTCTCTCGCTTTTGATGATGTATGGACCGGCATTCTTACCTTTTCTAACACATTTTTCAGCAATTATGGTCGGAGATTCACACCTACTCACAGCCGAACAACTCCGCTCCCGCATTTGATGGTGTATAGTCGGGCATTCTCACCCTTTCTCATCAGCTTTTTGCAAATTATGATCTGACATTCACACCTACTTGCAGTCGAACAGCTCTGCTCCCGCTTTTGATTATGTATGGTTGGATATTCGAACCTCTTCATAACTGCTTTTTACAAACTTTGGCTGGACGTTCACACCTTCTTGTAGCCGAACACATGCACTCCTGCTTTTGATGATGTATGGTTGGGCATTCGCACCTTTTTTTTACCCATTTTTCAGGTATTATGGGTGGACATTCACACCTTCTTGCAGCTGAACACCTCCTCTCCCACTTATGATCATGTGTGGTTTGATTTTCGAAAATTTTCTTTCATCTTTTCTAGCAATTATTGATGGACATTTAGACCTTCTTGCAGCTGAACACCACCTCTCCCGATTTTGATGATGTATGGACCGGCATTTTTACCTTTTCTAACACATTTTTCAGCAATTATGGTTGGAGATTCACACCTACTCACAGCCGAACAACTCCGCTACCGCATTTGATGGTGTATAGTCGGGCATTCTCACCCTTTCTCATCAGCTTTTTGCAAATTATGATCTGACATTCACACCTACTTGCAGTCGAACAGCTCTGCTCCCGCTTTTGATTATGTATGGTTGGATATTCGAACCTTTTCTTAACTGCTTTTTACAAACTTTGGTTGGACGTTCACACCTTCTTGTAGCCGAACACATGCACTCCTGCTTTTGATGATGTATGGTTGGGCATTCGCACCTTTTTTTTACCCATTTTTCAGGTATTCTGGGTGGACATTCACACCTTCTTGCAGCTGAACACCTCCTCTCCCACTTATGATCATGTGTGGTTTAATTTTCGAAAATTTTCTTTCATGTTTTCTAGCAATTATTGATGGACATTTAGACCTTCTTGCAGCTGAACACCACCTCTCCCGATTTTGATGATGTATGGACCGGCATTTTTACCTTTTCTAACACATTTTTCAGCAATTATGGTTGGAGATTCACACCTACTCACAGACGAACAACTCCGCTACCGCATTTGATGGTGTATAGTCGGGCATTCTCACCCTTTCTCATCAGCTCTTTGCAAATTATGATCTGACATTCACACCTACTTCCAGTCGAACAGCTCTGCTCCCGCTTTTGATTATGTTTGGTTAGATATTCGAACCTTTTCTTAACTGCTTTTTACAAACTTTGGTCGGACGTTCACAATATCTTGCAGCCGAACACCTCCGCTTCCGCTTTTGATGGTGTATATTCGGGCATACGAACCTTTTCTTACCCGCTTTTTACAAACCAAGGTCGGACTTTCACACCTTCTCTTAGCTGAACAACTCCGCTCCCTCTTTTGATTGTGTACAGTCGGGTAATTTAACCTTTTCTTACCCGCTTTTTACCATCTATGGTCGGACATTCACACCGTCTTACAGCGGAACACCTCCGCTCCCTCTTTTGATGATGTATGGTTAGGCATTCGCACCTTTTCTTACCCATTTTTCAGTAATTATGGGTAGACATTCACACCTTCTTGCAGCTGAACACCTCCTCTCCCGCTTATGATCATGTGCAGTTTGATATTCCAAAATTTTCTTTCATGTTTTCTAGCAATTATTGATGGACATTCAGACCGTCTTGCAGCTGAACACCTCCGCTCCCACTTTTGATGGTGTATAGTCGGGCTTTCGAGCCTTTTCTTCCCCGGTTTTTACAAATTATGGTTGGACATTCAGACCTTCTTGCAGCCGAAAACCTCCACTCCCTCTTTTGATCATACATTGTCGGGCATTCGCACCTTTTCTTACCCGCTTTTTACAAACCATGGTCGGACTTTCACACCTTTTAGTAGCCGAACAACTCCGCTCCCGCTATTGATTGTGTACAGTCGGGTATTTTAACCTTTTCTTACCCGCTTTTTACCAACTATGGTTGGACATTCACACCTTCTTACAGCAGAACACCTCCGCTCCCTGTTTTGATTATGTATGGTTTGACATTCGCACCTTCTCTCACCCGCCTTTTACTATGGTCGGCCATTCACAGCTTCCTCTCCACCATACTTGTATGGTGGGATATTCACACCCACTTGCATCCGAAGACCTCCGCCCCCACTTTTGTTGATATTTAGTCGGTCATTCGCACCTTACCCGCTTTTGGCAAACTATGGCCTTCTTGCAGCCAAACACCTCTGATCTCGCTTTTGATGATGTAAGGTTGGGCATTCAGACCTTGCTTCACCTGCTTTTCACCAAATATAGTTGGACATTCACACCTTCTTGCAGCCGAACACTTCCGCTTTTAGTGTTCTATGAGGCATTCACATATTTTTTTTCACCGTATTTTATAGATTATGGTTGGAAATTCTCACCCACTCTCATCCGAAGACCTCTCCTCCCGCTTTTGTTAATATATAGTCGGGCATTCGAACCTTTTCTTACCCGCTTTTTACAAATTATGGTCGAACATTCACACCTACTTGCAGCTGAATACTTCCGCTCCACCTTTTAGGTATGTATGGTTGGCATTTGCACCTCTTTTTATACTGATTGCTGAAGATTAAGTTGTTCTTTCTCAAACTACAAATTTTTTTTAATTGTTGAAACTTGATTTGAAGTGGATAAATAAGGAGGACAAAAAGTTTTAAGTCAGGCTGATAGAAGGAATTAATTTTATAGCAAAATCTGTATTTCGTCATATGTCGAGAGATGCTTATTGCTGAAGAAGTTCTTTCTCATTCTACAAAGTACAACGTTGTTTATCGTTGAAACTTGATTAGACATGAATAAATATGAAGGACAAAGCAGTCTTAACTTGGTTTGAGTTAATGAATTTGTTTTATAGGAGAATCCGAATTCGTGCATAACCCATAAAATAGAGCTTATTTTCGGATTCCTGAAGAATGAGTCTGGTTCTTTCTCATAATACAAAGTTTGTTGTTTATTGTTGAAACTTCATCAGAAGTGAAGAAATAAATGAATGCCTATCAACAAATGTGGGATCTAAACTCTAGTGCTTCCTCTAAAATAATTTCCTTTCTCAATTTAGAAATGTGTGTGTGTAAGTCACAACACCCGTGACACCAAAACGGCTTTCTTTTCTCTACACTCTGCACTATGAGCACACACACCAAATCAGAAAGGCTTTTTTCTCTCTTTTCTACATTATGGACTGTGGGGACACAAAACCGCTCTCTCTCTTTTTTTTTTTTTATCGTGTGCCAGGGCGTTGTCTCACGTATTAGATTATGCTTAAGATATGAATGGGTTTATCAGTCACATCAGAATCCATACATACTGATCCTCCCGTAATAAAATGGTCGGATCTTATCAAACACACTTTGTTTCTTGTGACAATCAAGTCAGCGAAACAGCGTATACACGTCAAGACACTGAATCAAGTTTGCCACAAGAACTCATAAGTTTGGCAGTATTGCTCTGCCGTCAGCAATCATACACCCATTTTATTTTCGTGAGACATGTGCAAGCACCTGTTCATCTACTGTTCTATCACTATGAATTAGTGATCTATTATCAATAAGGATACTTCTACAACTACTATCAAAGTATGTCCGGACTTCTTATGTTGTCAGTTGCTATATATGAATAAGTGGGTAGCTACTGACAAGCATTAAGCATGTCACACAGCCCAAACATATAACATTTCAGGACACACCACACAGTTAACAACCACAGTGAAGCGTGTCAAAGCCCAAACATGTAACATTCAACAGGACACTTACACAACACATTCAAATCAAACAGTCAGACAACATACAAGAACATACACCCCAGCCGGCATTGCTCCCTGCCTATTTTCGTACAGCACACTATGTGTGCGCACACCTTAATTCACAAACTCTTCAACTTATACTCTTTTACCGAAGCTGCTACAGCTCGATTGGCCGAATACCCTTTGATCCTATTTCGGTGAATTTGACATCTGCCTTACATATAACAGATTAGCGGTTTAGCAGTTTTAATTTAGTTTGAGTTGTTTTTTTTGTTTAAATCTTTCTATACATGGTAAATATTAAGGACAAAGCAGTTTTCACATAGTTTGAGTGAAGGAATTAATTTTATAGATAAAATCCCAAGAGTCTGCTGAGAAAAGAGAGTGAATGCGAAGTAGACTTTAACACGGCTTTGGGAGCGAGCCGAGTGTGGGCTAACCGGGAGAATTGCTTGAAAGAAACGCGACACCGAATGAGCGATCAGAACAAAGCCTCAATACGGGATTCTCGTGGTGTTTTTGTTGCTGCCTTGTCTTTTGCACAGAGTAAAAGACAAGGCAGCCATCGAATAGGGCCCGATTGTTCCTACTTGGTCAGCCGAGGAGCAAGGGGGGGGCAAGCGTCTCAACCAAGCAAAGCTCACCATGGGGAAGGTGGCTATGCCAACTAGCCTGATGCCCTGCTCCCGCAGTGACGGATAATCGTACTCTGGTTTCTCTTCATAACGTACAAGTCTTTCGCCTTTTACTAAAGACTTCTGTGGAGAGCAGCACTAATGAGTTGTTTCTATTTTTGGCAGGCTTTACCTTTGCGGGTGAAGCCCTTTCTGTCTGTGCAAAAGAAATATTCTTACTGTGCAGAGTGACTTCTCTGAGTAGAATCGCCTTACTTGTTGCGACTGTGCCGATGTTCGAAGCTGGAGTGCAAAGTTGTTGCTTGAATGGTGCTTGCTGGAGCGTGCGGGAGTGCAAAGTTATACCATTTAAAAGGGCTGAAGAGTGCTCAGTGCAGCGGGTGGGCGACACTCTGGCCACCTTGAAAACCGAGGTTACATCCACTACCAGGGGCAGCCCAAGTACTGCCGCAAGTGTGGTGAGCATGGGCACCTGGTTGAGGCTTGTACCAAGGTGTTATGTGGGAAGAGCAGAGAAATTGGGCAAACTTTTGGAGAGTGTCCAAATGGCAGGAAATGTAATCTCTGTGGAGAATTAAATCACCTCTTCAGAGATTGCCCTAAATCTTTTGCCAACAAATTAAAGACGGTAAAGCCACAGTCAAGCCAACAAAGAGAAGGACCAAAGGTGGCAGTTGGTGAACAAAGTGAAGAGGTTGACCCAATAAATTCAAACTTCCCGCCAAAAGCTTGGATTGGAAGTGAGGAGCAAAAAGGGGAGGGGCCTGTAGAGGCCTCACCACTCAGTGTTGAAGTCTGTGAGAATTCACAGGCAGAGGGTGGAGCTACGCTAAATGAGGAGGAAGAGCAGACAGGTGAGTCTAGTGAAGATACTCACCTCCCCGAAGGTCAACAGCCGAAGAGGACGGCATCTGAGCCTCTGATTCCCCAGTGGTATCAGAGAAGAGGGGAAGGGTTAGGTCCCTTTCAGACAGTTCTTCAGTGGAAGAACCTAGAGTCTTCCCCTCCGACTCACCAAATGAGGTCTCCTTTTTAACTTCAGCTCTGCAATCAACCCCCAGGGACTCAAAGTTAAATGCAACATTGCGTCAGAGGCCAACACCGAGAGTCCGAAAAGGAAATATAGATCACCCTACTCACTTTTCACCTAAAGAAATGAAGGAAGAGCTAGTTTCCCAAGAAATAACCTGTGTGTAATTTGTTTTGATAACTTAGAAAAACGAAAATGACATACCTACTTTCCTTTATGCTTTTAATGGTTCTCACCTTCTCAACACTAAATGTGAGAAGTGTGAAATCAAAGACAAGAGCCCAGAGTATTTTATCCTTCTTAGACTCCATAAAATCAGATGTGTTTTTAATACAAGAATGTGGACTACCTTTTTTAAAAAACCATAGACAATGGGAGGAAATGTGGCCCCATTTATCGATATGGAGTGGCTCAAATCAAAATAAAAATGATGGTGTGGCCATTCTAATTAAAAATCCGCATGTTCTGGTGAAAGGTAGCACAGTGGTGAGAGACGGACGGGCACTTTTAGCACACTTGAATTTTATGGGGCAAGACTTTAACCTCTTAAATATTTATGGTTTCAATGGAAAAAATGAAAGGTATGACCTTTTAGAAGATATACAGCTTTACATGCTAGGGCAAGTACCTTTAGTTGTAGGAGGGGATTTTAACTGTATCTTGAGCAGGAAAGATAGAAAAAGAGCAGGGGTAGATTTTAAAGTGGATAAGACTTCGATTTTACTTCAGGGCATATGCAGGGATTTTAAGCTTACTGACTGTTTTAAAACCATGCATCCCAGAGAGGAGGGCTTCACCTGGTTTAGTCATGATGGCACCAGAGCCTCTCGCATTGATTATTTCTTTACTAGAGATTGCCCACCCACTGATGTTAGATTAACCCCTGTTTTCTTTTCAGACCACCTTATGCTCTCCTGCACCCTTTCACCCCCTTCTGGTGTGACGGTAGGAAGTGGTCTGTGGAAACTCAACTGTTCCCTGTTGGAGGATGAAATCATAGTCAGTCAGTACAGGGAATGTTATAAAGAGTGGCAGACCCTTCAAGACCTCTACGAAACACATGCACAATGGTGGGAAATGGTGAAGGAAACGACCCAGACTTTTTTTAAACAGCAAGGTAAACGTAAAAAAAGGAAAGAGAATAGATGTATGATGGGACTACATAAACGCTTACAGCGCTACTTTAAACTAAATCAGTGTGGCATAGACTTTAAATAAGAAATCAAAGATGTCAAAAAGGAAATGTCAGTTTTAGCAGAAATAAAGAGTAAAGGAATTTTTGTAAGAAGCAGGGAGCAGGAAATTGAGGAAGGTGAAAAAGAAAGAAAGTTATAAATAAAAAGGAGTGTAATCAAAATCTAAAAAGAGAAGATGGGTTTTTAACAAAATCCACACAAGAGATGATTGAAACTGTACATACCTTTTATAGTAACATGTACAAAGAGAAACCAGTGCACTTGGAAACATCGGCAGAAATCTTAAAATTCGTTGACAAAACCGTAAAAGAGAATGCACACTTGACACAGAATTTTACTGCTTTAGAGTTAAAAAAATGCCTAACAGGTTTTAAGAGAAGTCGAGCTCCGGGTTTAGACGGGCTTCCTGCAGAATTCTATCTGACCTATTGGGACCTTTTATCATCAGACATTTTAGATGTTTTTAAAGATTTTGAAAAACTCGACCGACTGCCTGACAGTTTTAGAGTGGGAATAGTGACTCTACTTTATAAAAAAAATGATAAGACTGACCTAAAGAATTGGAGGCCAATCACACTTTTAAACTTTGACTGTAAACTTTTTAGCAAGGTTTTAGCGACACGGATGTCCTCTGTTTTAGAGGAGGTAATTCACCCAGACCAAGCTTGTACCATCTCAGGGAGACAACTCACCGACAGCCTCGTACTGATTCGAGACATCATTGATTACGCTAGAGACAGAAACACCCGGCTTGTCATCTTAAATTTAGACTTTGAAAAAGCATTTGATCGGGTCTCGCATCAATATCTCTTTCAGGTGTTGCAGCCATCGAAAAGGGCCCGATTGTTCCTACTTGGTGAGCTTTGCTTGGTTGAGACGCTTGCCCCCCCCCCCCCTGCTCCTCGGCTGACCAAGTAGAAACAATCTATTCGATGGCTGCCTTGTCTTTTACTCTGTGCAAAAGACAAGGCAGCCACAAACACCACGGGAACACCGTATTGAGGCTTTGTTCTGACCACTCATTCGGTGTCGCGTTTCTTTCAAGCAATTCTCCCGGTTAGCCCGCACTCGGCTCGCTCCCAGAGCCGTGTTAAAGTCCACTTCGCATTCACTCTCTTTTCTCAGCAGATTAAAAGAAAGTTTCATCTTGGGCTCCCTGAAACTTCCATCCTGCACCGCTGTTTGCTTTTTCACAAGAGCAGAGGAGAGCGCACCGTTCCCAGCGGCACTGCAGTACCGGGTCGAGGCTTGGAGTGAACGGAGCAAGCTTCTTTTTCAACTCCTATTCTTAAAAATCCATTTAATATGTTGTCCTCGTATAGAGGACATATTAAACTGATAAGAACAGATACTACACTTGATATTAGCCAAAAGGCCGAGAAGCGATAACTGTCCACTGTTTCAGGTCCGAGGGCCCTTGCTGGCACAATGCGCACCTGTAGCAGTGTTCTTTTTATGGCCATAGGTGGCCAGAGTGTCACGTTGCACCTCCGCCCACCCGCTGCACTGAGCACTCTTCAGCCCTTTTAAATGGTATAACTTTGCACTCCCGCATGCTCCAGCAAGCACCATTCAAGCAACAACTTTGCACTCCAGCTTCGAACATCGGCACAGTCGCAACAAGTAAGGCGACTCTACTCAGAGAAGTCACTCTGCAAAGTAGCAAGATTTCTTTTGCACAGACAGAAAGGGCTTCACCCGCAAAGGTAAAGCCTGCCAATAATAGAAACAACTCATTAGTGCTGCTCTCCACGGAAGTCTTTAATAAAAGGCGAAAGACTTGTATGTTATGAAGAGAAACCAGAGTACGATTATCCGTCACTGCGGGAGCAGGGCATCAGGCTAGTTGCCATAGCCACCTTCCCCATGGTGAGCTTTGCTTGGTTGAGACGCTTGCTCCCCCCCTTGCTCCTCGGCTGACCAAGTAGGAACAATCGGGCCCTATTCGATGGCTGCCTTGTCTTTTACTCTGTGCAAAAGACAAGGCAGCAACAAAAACACCACGAGAATCCCGTATTGAGGCTTTGTTCTGACCGCTCATTCGGTGTCGCGTTTCTTTCAAGCAATTCTCCCGGTTAGCCCGCACTCGGCTCGCTCCCAGAGCCGTGTTAAAGTCTACTTCGCATTCACTCTCTTTTCTCAGCAGACTCCTGGGATTTTATCAATAAAATGAATAAATTCACTCAAACTATGTTAAAACTGCTTTGTCCTTCATATTTACCATGTCTTGAAAGATTTAAACAAAAAAACCAACGTTGTACTTTGCAGTAAAAGAAATAGCAAATCTAAAGTTTCAGGAATCCGAGAATAAGCTTACTTTCATGAGTTCTTCACGATTTCGGATTTTGCTATAAAATGAATTCCTTCACTCAAACTAAATTAAAACTGCTAAACCGCTAATCTGTTACATGTAAGGCAGATGTCAAATTCACCGAATTAGGATTATTCGGTATTCGGCCAATCGAGCTGTAGCAGCTTCGGTAAAAGAGTATAAGTTGAAGAGTTTGTGAATAAAGGTGTGCGCACACATAGTGAGCTGTAGGAAAATAGGCAGGGAGCAATGCCGGCTGGCGTATATGTTCTTGTATGTTGTCTTACTGTTTGATTTGAATGTGTTGTGTAAGTGTCCTGTTGAATGTTACATGTTTGGGCTTTGACACGCTTCACTGTGGTTGTTAACTGTGTGGTGTGTCCTGAAATGTTATATGTTTGGGCTGTGTGACATGCTTAATGCTTGTCAGTAGCTACCCACTTATTCATATATAGCAACTGACAACGTAAGAAGTCCGGACATACTTTGATAGAGTAGTTGTAGAAGTATCCTTATTGATAATAGATAAACTAATTCATAGTGATAGAACAGTAGATGAACAGGTGCCTGCACATGTCTCATGAAAATAAAATGGGTGTATCATTGCTGATGGCAGAGCAATACTGCCAAACTTATGAGTTCTTGTGGCAAACTTGATTCAGTGTCTTGACGTGTATACGCTGTTTCGCTGACTTGATTGTCACAAGAAACAAAGTGTGTTTGATAAGATCCGACCATTTTATTACGGGAGGATCAGTATGTATGGATTCTGATGTGACTGATAAACCCATTCGTATCTTAAGCACAATCTAATACGTGACACAACGCCCTGGCACACGATAAAAAAAAAAAGAGAGAGCGGTTTTGTGTCCCCACAGTCCATAATGTAGAAAAGAGAGAAAAAAGCCTTTCTGATTTGGTGTGTGTGCTCATAGTGCAGAGTGTAGAGAAAAGAAAGCCGTTTTGGTGTCACGGGTGTTGTGACTTACACACACACATTTCTAAATTGTGAAAGGAAATTATTTTAGAGGAAGCACTAGAGTTTAGATCCCACATTTGTTGATAGGCATTCATTTATTTCTTCACTTCTGATAAAAATGATAAGACTGACCTAAAGAATTGGAGGCCCATCACACTTTTAAACTTTGACTGTAAACTTTTTAGCAAGGTTTTAACGACACGGATGTCCTCTGTTTTAGAGGAGGTAATTCACCCAGACCAGGCTTGTGCCATCTCAGAGAGACAACTCACCGACAGCCTCGTACTGATTCGAGACATCATTGATTACGCTAGAGACAGAAACACCCGGCTTGTCATCTTAAATTTAGACTTTTAAAAAGCTTTTGATCGGGTCTCGCATCAATATCTCTTTCAGGTGTTGCAGCCATCGAATAGGGCCCGATTGTTCCTACTTGGTGAGATTTGCTTGGTTGAGACGCTTGCTCCCCCCCCTTGCTCCTCGGCTGACCAAGTAGGAACAATCGGGCCCTATTCGATGGCTGCCTTGTCTTTTACTCTGTGCAAAAGACAAGGCAGCCACAAACACCACGGGAACACCGTATTGAGGCTTTGTTCTGACCACTCATTCGGTGTCGCGTTTCTTTCAAGCAATTCTCCCGGTTAGCCCACACTCGGCTCGCTCCCAGAGCTGTGTTAAAGTCTACTTCGCATTCACTCTCTTTTCTCAGCAGATTAAAAGAAAGTTTCATCTTGGGCTCCCTGAAACTTCCATCCTGCACCGCTGTTTGCTTTTTCACAAGAGCAGAGAAGAGCGCACCGTTCCCAGCGGCACTGCAGTACCGGGTCGATGCTTGGAGTGAACGGAGCAAGCTTCTTTTTCAACTCCTATTCTTAAAAATCCATTTAATATGTAGTCCTCGTATAGAGGACATATTAAACTGATAAGAACAGATACTACACTTGATCTTAGCCAAAAGGCCGAGAAGCGATAACTGTCCACTGTTTCAGGTCCGAGGGCCCTTGCTGGCACAATGCGCACTTGTAGCAGTGTTCTTTTTATGGCCATAGGTGGCCAGAGTGTCACGTTGCACCTCCGCCCACCCGCTGCACTGAGCACTCTTCAGCCCTTTTAAATGGTATAACTTTGCACTCCCGCATGCTCCAGCAAGCACCATTCAAGCAACAACTTTGCACTCCAGCTTCGAACATCGGCACAATCGCAACAAGTAAGGCGACTCTACTCAGAGAAGTCACTCTGCACAGTAACAAGATTTCTTTTGCACAGACAGAAAGGGCTTCACCCGCAAAGGTAAAGCCTGCCAAAAATAGAAACAACTCATTAGTGCTGCTCTCCACGAAAGTCTTTAGTAAAAGGCGAAAGACTTGTATGTTATGAAGAGAAACCAGAGTACGATTATCCGTCACTGCGGGAGCAGGGCATCAGGCTAGTTGCCATAGCCACCTTCCCCATGGTGAGCGTTGCTTGGTTGAAACGCTTGCCCCTGTGCAATCGACAAGGCAGCAACAAAAACACCACGGGAACACCGTATTGAGGCTTTGTTCTGACCGCTCATTCGGTGTCGCGTTTCTTTCAAGCAATTCTCCTGGTTAGCCCACACTCGGCTCGCTCCCAGAGCCGTGTTAAAGTCTACTTCGCATTCACTCTCTTTTCTCAGCAGACTCTTGGGATTTTATCTATAAAATGAATTCCTTCACTCAAACTATGTTAAAACTGCTTTGTCCTTCATATTTACCATGTCTAGAAAGATTTAAACAAAAAAAAAACAACGTTGTACTTTGCAGTAAAAGAAAGAGCAAATCTAAAGTTTCAGGAATCCGAGAATAAGCTTACTTTCATTAGTTCTTCACGATTTCGGATTTTGCTATAAAATGAATTCCTTCACTCAAACTAAATTAAAACTGCTAAACCGCTAATCTGTTACATGTAAGGCAGATGTCAAATTCACCGAAATAGGATCTAAGGGTATTCGGCCAATCGAGCTGTAGCAGCTTTGGTAAAAGAGTATAAGTTGAAGAGTTTGTGAATAAAGGTGTGCGCACACATAGTGAGCTGTAGGAAAATAGGCAGGGAGCAATGCCGGCTGGGGTATATGTTCTTGTATGTTGTCTGACTGTTTGATTTGAATGTGTTGTGTAAGTGTCCTGTTGAATGTTACATGTTTGGGCTTTGACACTTCACTGTGGTTGTTAACTGTGTGGTGTGTCCTGAAATGTTATATGTTTGGGCTGTGTGACATGCTTAATGCTTGTCAGTAGCTACCCACTTATTCATATATAGCAACTGACAACATAAGAAGTCTGGACATACTTTGATAGTAGTTGTAGAAGTATCCTTATTAATAATAGATAAACTAATTCATAGTGATAGAACAGTAGATGAACAGGTGCCTGCACATGTCTCACGAAAATAAAATGGGTGTATGATTGCTGACAGCAGAGCAATACTGCCAAACTTATGAGTTCTTGTGGCAAACTTGATTCAGTGTCTTGACGTGTATACGCTGTTTCGCTGACTTGATTGTCACAAGAAACAAAGTGTGTTTGATAAGATCCGACCATTTTATTACGGGAGGATCAGTATGTATGGATTCTGATGTGACTGATAAACCCATTCGTATCGTAAGCATAATCTAATACGTGAGTCAACGCCCTGGCACACAATCAAAAAAAAAAAGAGAGAGCGGTTTTGTGTCCCCACAGTCCATAATGTAGAAAAGAGAGAAAAAAGCCTTTCTGATTTGGTGTGTGTGCTCATAGTGCAGAGTGTAGGGAAAAGAAAGCCGTTTTGGTGTCACGGGTGTTGTGACTTACACACACACATTTCTAAATTGTGAAAGGAAATTATTTTAGAGGAAGCACTAGAGTTTAGATCCCACATTTGTTGATAGGCATTCATTTATTTCTTCACTTCTGATAAAAATGATAAGACTGACCTAAAGAATTGGAGGCCCATCACACTTTTAAACTTTGACTGTAAACTTTTTAGCAAGGTTTTAACGACACGGATGTCCTCTGTTTTAGAGGAGGTAATTCACCCAGACCAGGCTTGTGCCATCTCAGAGAGACAACTCACCGACAGCCTCGTACTGATTCGAGACATCATTGATTACGCTAGAGACAGAAACACCCGGCTTGTCATCTTAAATTTAGACTTTTAAAAAGCTTTTGATCGGGTCTCGCATCAATATCTCTTTCAGGTGTTGCAGCCATCGAATAGGGCCCGATTGTTCCTACTTGGTGAGATTTGCTTGGTTGAGACGCTTGCTCCCCCCCCTTGCTCCTCGGCTGACCAAGTAGGAACAATCGGGCCCTATTCGATGGCTGCCTTGTCTTTTACTCTGTGCAAAAGACAAGGCAGCCACAAACACCACGGGAACACCGTATTGAGGCTTTGTTCTGACCACTCATTCGGTGTCGCGTTTCTTTCAAGCAATTCTCCCGGTTAGCCCACACTCGGCTCGCTCCCAGAGCTGTGTTAAAGTCTACTTCGCATTCACTCTCTTTTCTCAGCAGATTAAAAGAAAGTTTCATCTTGGGCTCCCTGAAACTTCCATCCTGCACCGCTGTTTGCTTTTTCACAAGAGCAGAGAAGAGCGCACCGTTCCCAGCGGCACTGCAGTACCGGGTCGATGCTTGGAGTGAACGGAGCAAGCTTCTTTTTCAACTCCTATTCTTAAAAATCCATTTAATATGTAGTCCTCGTATAGAGGACATATTAAACTGATAAGAACAGATACTACACTTGATCTTAGCCAAAAGGCCGAGAAGCGATAACTGTCCACTGTTTCAGGTCCGAGGGCCCTTGCTGGCACAATGCGCACTTGTAGCAGTGTTCTTTTTATGGCCATAGGTGGCCAGAGTGTCACGTTGCACCTCCGCCCACCCGCTGCACTGAGCACTCTTCAGCCCTTTTAAATGGTATAACTTTGCACTCCCGCATGCTCCAGCAAGCACCATTCAAGCAACAACTTTGCACTCCAGCTTCGAACATCGGCACAGTCGCAACAAGTAAGGCGACTCTACTCAGAGAAGTCACTCTGCACAGTAACAAGATTTCTTTTGCACAGACAGAAAGGGCTTCACCCGCAAAGGTAAAGCCTGCCAAAAATAGAAACAACTCATTAGTGCTGCTCTCCACGAAAGTCTTTAGTAAAAGGCGAAAGACTTGTATGTTATGAAGAGAAACCAGAGTACGATTATCCGTCACTGCGGGAGCAGGGCATCAGGCTAGTTGCCATAGCCACCTTCCCCATGGTGAGCGTTGCTTGGTTGAAACGCTTGCCCCTGTGCAATCGACAAGGCAGCAACAAAAACACCACGGGAACACCGTATTGAGGCTTTGTTCTGACCGCTCATTCGGTGTCGCGTTTCTTTCAAGCAATTCTCCTGGTTAGCCCACACTCGGCTCGCTCCCAGAGCCGTGTTAAAGTCTACTTCGCATTCACTCTCTTTTCTCAGCAGACTCTTGGGATTTTATCTATAAAATGAATTCCTTCACTCAAACTATGTTAAAACTGCTTTGTCCTTCATATTTACCATGTCTAGAAAGATTTAAACAAAAAAACAACGTTGTACTTTGCAGTAAAAGAAAGAGCAAATCTAAAGTTTCAGGAATCCGAGTATAAGCCTGCTTTCATGAGTTCTGCACGATTTCGGATTTTGCTATAAAATGAATTGCTTTGCTCAAACCAAGTTAAAACTGCTTTGTCCTTCCATATTCATCAATGTCTAGATCGACTTCAACAAAGAAAAACATTGGACTTTGCAGTAGAAGAAGTTGAAATCCATCTACACATTGATAAATATGAAGGACAAAGCAGTTCCCACTTGCCCATAAGAAAATAAGCTTATTCTCGGATTCCTGATCTTTCAGTGTTGCTCTTTCTTCTACTGCAAAATACAATGTTGTTCTTTTTTGAAGTCGATCTAGACATTGATAAACATGAAGGAAAAAGCAGTTTTAACTTGGTTTGAGTGAATTAATTCATTTTATACATAAAATCCGAAATCGTGCAGAACTCATATAAATAAGCTTATTCTCGGATTCCTAAAATTTTTGATTGGCTCTTTCTTTTACTGCAAAGTACAACGTTGTTTTTTTTGTTTAAATCTATCGAGACATTGATAAATATGAAGGTAAAAGCCGTTTTAACATAGTTTGAGTGAAGGAATTGATTTTATAGATAAAATCCCAAATCATGCAGAACTCCTCAAAAGGGGCGTATGGCTTAATCACAAGTGTGGTTCTTTCTCATTCAGGGTAGTATGAGGAAGTTTATGCTTGAAATATATGTAGAAATGGGTACATATGAAGGACAAAGCAGTGTTAACTTAGTTTGAGTGAAGGAATTCATTTTATACATAAAATCCCAAATCATGCAGAACGTATGAAAAGAAGCTTATTCTCGGATTCCTGATCCTTCAGTTTTGCTCTTTCTTCTACTGCAAAATACAATGTTGTTCTTTGTTGAAGTCGATCTAGACATTGATAAATATGAAGGAAAAAGCAGTTTTAACTTGGTTTGAGTGAATGAATTCATTTTATACATAAAATCCGAAATCGTGCAGAACTCATGAAAATAAGCTTATTCTCGGATTCCTAAAACTTTTGATTTGCTCTTTCTTTTATTGCAAAGTACAACGTTGTTTTTTTTGTTTAAATCTATCGAGACATTGATATATATGAAGGTAAAAGCCGTTTTAACATAGTTTGAGTGAAGGAATTAATTTTATAGATAAAATCCCAAATCATGCAGAACTCCTCAAAAGGGAGGTATGGCTTAATCACAAGTGTGGCTCTTTCTCATTCAGGGTAATATGAGGAAGTTTATGCTTGAAATATATGTAGAAATGGGTACATATGAAGGACAAAGCAGTGTTAACTTAGTTTGCGTGAAGAAATTCATTTTATACATAAAATCCGAAATCGTGCAGAACTCATGAAAATAAGCTTATTCTCGGATTCCTAAAACTTTTGATTTGCACTTTCTTTTACTGCAAAGTACAACGTTGTTTTTTGTTGAAATCTATCTAGACATTGATTACATTCACACCTACTTGCAGTCGAACACCTTCTCATCCACTTATGATCATGTGCGGTTGGGCTTTCGCACCTTTTCTTACCCATTTTTCAGTAATTATGGGTGGACATTCAGACCTTCTTGCAGCCGAAAACCTCCGCTCCTCTTTGGATCATACATTGTCGGGCATTCACACCTTGTCTTACCCGCTTTTTACAAACTTTAGTCGGACATTCAAACCTTCTTGAAGCTGAACCACCTCCGCTCCCTGTTTTGATCATATATGGTCTGGCAATAGTACCTTTTCTTACCCGTTTGTGAGTAATATTTGGCATGACATTCACACCTTCTTGCAGCCGAACACAACCTCTCCCGCTTTTGATGATATATGGTCCGGCCTTCTTACCTTTTCTAACACATTTTTCAGCAATTATGGTCGGACATTCACACCTACTCACAGACGAACACCTCCGCTCCCACATTTGATAGTGTATAGTCGGGCATTCTCACCCTTTCTCATCAGCTTTTTGCAAATTAAGATCTGATATTCACACCTACTTGAAGTCGAGCTCCCGCTTTTGATTATGTTTGGTTGGATATTCGAACATTTTCTTAATGCTTTTTACAAACTTTGGTCGGACGTTCACACCGTCTTCCAGCAGAACACCTCCGCTTCCGCTTTTGATGGTGTATAGTCGGGCATTCGAGCCTTTTCTTACCCACCTATTACTTACTATGGGTGGACATTCAAACCTTCTTGTAGCCGAACACATCCGCTCCTGCTTTTGATGATGTATGATTTGGCATTCGCACCTTTTCTTACCCATTTTTCAGTAATTATTGGTCGGACATTCAGACCTTCTTGCACCTGAACACCTCTGCTCCCGCTTTTGATGGTGTATAGTCGGGCTTTCGAGCCTTTTCTTCCCCGATTTTTACAAATTATGGTTGGACATTCAGACCTTGCAGCCGAAAACCTCCGTTCCCTCTTTTGATCATACATTGTCGGGCATTCGCCCCTTGTCTTACACGGTTTTTACAAACTTTAGTCAGACATTCACACCTTGCAGCTGAACCACCTCCATTCCCTGTTTTGATCATGTGTGGTCTGGAAATACTACCTTTTCTTCCCCCGTTTGTGAGTAATTATGGCTGGACATTCACACCTACTTGCAGCCGAAAAACCACCTCTCCCGCTTTTGATGATGTATTGTCCGTTATTCTAGTCTTTTCTATCACATTTTTCAGCAATTATGATCTGACATTCACACCTACTTGCAGTCGAACAGCTCTGCTCCCGCTTTTGATTATGTTCGGTTGGATATTCAAACCTTTTCTTAACTGCTTTTTACAAACTTTGGTCGGACGTTCACACCTTCTTGCAGCCGAACACCTCCGCTTCCGCTTTTGATGGTATATATTCGGGTATTCGAACCTTCTCTTACCCGCTTTTTACAAACCATGGTTGGACTTTCATACCTTCTTGTAGCTGAACAACTCCACTCCTGCTTTTGATGATTTATGGTTGGACAATCGCATCTTTTCCTACCCATTTTTCAGTAATTATGGGTGGATATTCACACCTTCTTGCAGCTGAACACCTCCTCTCCCGCTAATGATCATGTAAGGTTTGATATTCGAAAATTTTCTTTCATGTTTTAAAGCAATTATTAATGGACATTCACACCTACTTGCAGCCGAACACCACCTCTCCCGCTTTTGATGATGTATGGACCGGCATTCTTACCTTTTCTAACACATTTTTCAGCAATTATGGTTGGAGAATCACACCTACTCACAGCCGAACAACTCCGCTACCGCATTTGATGGTGTATAGTCGGGATTTCTCACCCTTTCTCATCAGCTTTTTGCAAATTATTCTCTGACATTCACACCTACTTGCAGTCGAACAGCTCTGCTCCCGCTTTTGATTATGTTTGGTTAGATATTCGAACCTTTTCTTAACTGCTTTTTCACAAACTTTGGTCGGACGTTCACACCTTCTTGCAGCCGAACACCTACGCTTCCGGTTTTGATAGTGTATATTCGGGCATACGAACCTTTTCTTACCCGCTTTTTACAAACCATGGTCGGACTTTCACACCTTCTCTTAGCTGAACAACTCCGCTCCCTCTTTTGATTGTGTACAGTCGGGTATTTTAACCTTTTCTTACCCGCTTTTTACCAACTATGATCGGACATTCACACCGTCTTACAGCGGAACACCTCCGCTACCTCTTTTGATGATGTATGTTCGGGCATTCGAACCTTTTCTTACCCGCTTTTTAAAACTAGGGTCGGACTTTCACACCTTTTAGTAGCCGAACAACTCCGCTCCCGCTATTGATTGTGTACAGTCGGGTATTTTAACCTTTTCTTACCCGCTTTTTACCAACTATGGTCGGACATTCACACCTTCTTACAGCGGAACACCTCCGCTCCCTCTTTTGATGGTGTATGTTTGGGCATTCGAACCTTTTCTTACCCGCTTTTTACAAACTATGGTCGGACATTCAAACCATCTTGTAGCCGAACACATCCACTCGTGCATTTGATGATGTATGGTTGGGAATTCGCACCTTTTCTTACCCATTTTTCAGTAATTATGGGTGGACATTCACACCTTCTTGCATATGAACACCTCCTCTCCCGCTTATTATCATGTGCGGTTTGATATTCGAAAATTCTCTTTCATGTTTTCTAGCAATTATTGATGGACATTCAGACCTTGCAGCTGAACACCTCCGCTCCAGCTTTTGATGGTGTATAGTCGGGCTTTCGAGCCTTTTCTTCCCCGGTTTTTACAAATTATGGTTGGACATTCAGACCTTCTTTCAGCCGAAAACCTCCGCTCCCTCTTTTGATCATACATTGTCTGGCATTCGCACCTTTTCTTACCCGCTTTTTACAAACTTTAGTCGGACATTAACACCTTCTTGCAGCTTAACCACCTCCGCTCCCTGTTTTGATCATATATGGTCTGGCAATACTACCTTTTCTTACCCGTTTGTGAGTAATTATGGCTGGACATTCACACCTACTTGCGGCCGAACACCACCTCTCCCGCTTTTGATGATGTATGGACCGGCATTTTTACCTTTTCTAACACATTTTTCAGCAATTATGGTTGGAGATTTACACCTACTCACAGCCGAACACCTCCGCTCCCGCATTTGATGGTGTATATTCGGGCATACGAACCTGTTCTTACCCGCTTTTTACAAACTATGGTCGGACAGTCAAACCTTCTTGTAGCCGAACACATCCACTCCTGCTTTTGATGATGTATGGTTGGGCATTCGCACCTTTTCTTACCCATTTTTCAGTAATTATGGGTGGATATTCACACCTTCTTGCAGCGGATTCGAAAATTTTCTTTCATGTTTTATAGCAATTATTGATGGACATTCATACCTTCTTGAAGCCGAACACTTCCACTCCTGCTTTTGATGATGTATGGTTGGGCATTCGAACCTACTTGTTGCCCGTTTTTCATTAATTATGGGTGGACATTCACACCTTGTCGCAGCCAAACACCTCCGCTCCCTGTTTTGATCATGTATGTTTTGACATTCGCACCTTTTCTCACCTGCTTTTTACTATTGTCGGCCAATCACAGCTTCCTCTTCACCATACTTGTATGGTAGGAAATTCTCACCCACTCTCATCCGAAGACCTCTCCTCCCGCTTTTGTTAATATTTAGTCGGGCATTCGAACCTTTTCTTACCCACTTTTTACAAATTATGGTCGAACATTCACACCTACTTGCAGCTGAATACATCCGCTCCACCTTTTAGTGATGTATGGTTGGCATTTGCACCTTTTGTTACCCTCTTTTTATACTGATTGCTGAAGATTAAGTTGTTCTTTCTCAAACTACAATTTTTTTTTAATTGTTGAAACTTGATTTGAAGTGGATAAATAAGGAGGACAAACAGTTTTAAGTCACGCTGATAGAAGAAATTAATTTTATAGCAAAATCTGTATTTCGTCATATGTCGAGAGATGCTTATTGCTGAAGAAGTTCTTTCTCATTCTACAAAGTACAACGTTGTTTATCATTGAAACTTGATTAGACATGAATAAATATGAAGGACAAAGCAGTCTTAACTTGGTTTGAGTTAATTAATTCGTTTTATAGGAGAATCCGAATTCGTGCTTATTTTCGGATTCCTGAAGAATGAGTCTGGTTCTTTCTCATAATACAAAGTTTGTTGTTTATTGTTGAAACTTCATCAGAAGTGAAGAAATAAATGAATGCCTATCAACAAATGTGGGATCTAAACTCTACTGCTTCCTCTAAAATAATTTCTTTTCTCAATTCAGAAATGTGTGTGTGTAAGTCACAACACCCGTGACACCAAAACGGCTTTCTTTTCTCTCTTTTCTCTACACTCTGCACTATGAGCACACACACCAAATCAGAAAGGCTTTTTTCTCTCTTTTCTACATTATGGACTGTGGGGACACAAAACCGCTCTCTCTTTTTTTTTTTGATTGTGTGCCAGGGCGTTGTCTCATGTATTAGATTATGCTTAAGATACGAATGGGTTTATCAGTCACATCAGAATCCATACATACTGATCCTCCCGTAATAAAATGGTCGGATCTTATCAAACACACTTTGTTTCTTGTGACAATCAAGTCAGCGAAACAGCGTATACATGTCAAGACACTGAATCAAGTTTGCCACAAGAACTCATAAGTTTGGCAGTATTGCTCTGCCGTCAGCAATCATACACCCATTTTATTTTCGTGAGACGTGCAGGCACCTGTTCATCTACTGTTCTATCACTATGAATTAGTTTATCTATTATCAATAAGGATACTTCTACAACTACTATCAAAGTATGTCCAGACTTCTTATGTTGTCAGTTGCTATATATGAATAAGTGGGTAGCTACTGACAAGCATTAAGCATGTCACACAGCCCAAACATATAACATTTCAGGACACACCACACAGTTAACAACCACAGTGAAGTGTCAAAGCCCAAACATTCAACAGGACACTTACACAACACATTCAAATCAAACAGTCAGACAACATACAAGAACATATACCCCAGCCGGCATTGCTCCCTGCCTATTTTCGTACAGCTCACTATGTGTGCGCACACCTTTATTCACAAACTCTTCAACTTATACTCTTTTACCGAAGCTGCTACAGCTCGATTGGCCGAATACCCTTAGATCCTATTTCCGTGAATTTGACATCTGCCTTACATGTAACAGATTAGCGGTTTAGCAGTTTTAATTTAGTTTGAGTGAAGGAATTCATTTTATAGCAAAATCCGAAATCGTGAAGCACTCATGAAAGTAAGCTTATTCTTGGATTCCTGAAACTTTAGATTTGCTCTTTCTTTTACTGCAAAGTACAACGTTGTTTTTTTTGTTTAAATCTTTCTAGACATGGTAAATATGAACGACAAAGCAGTTTTCACATAGTTTGAGTGAAGGAATTAATTTTATAGATAAAATCCCAAGAGTCTGCAGAGAAAAGAGAGTGAATGCGAAGTAGACTTTAACACGGCTATGGGAGCGAGCCGAGTGTCGGCTAACCGGGAGAATTGCTTGAAAGAAACGCGACACCGAATGAGCGGTCAGAACTGTATGGTTGGGAATTCGCACCTTTTCTTACCCATTTTTCAGTAATTATGGGTGGACATTCACACCTTCTTGCAGCTGAACACCTCCTCTCCCGCTTATTATCATGTGCGGTTTGATATTCGAAAATTCTCTTTCATGTTTTCTAGCAATTATTGATGGACATTCAGACCTTCTTGCAGCTGAACACCTCCGCTCCAGCTTTTGATGGTGTATAGTCGGGCTTTCGAGCCTTTTCTTCCCCGGTTTTTACAAATTATGGTTGGACATTCAGACCTTCTTTCAGCCGAAAACCTCCGCTCCCTCTTTTGATCATACATTGTCGGGCATTCGCACCTTTTCTTACCCGCTTTTTACAAACCTTAGTCGGATATTAACACCTTCTTGCAGCTTAACCACCTCCGCTCCCTGTTTTGATCATGTATGGTCTGGCAATACTACCTTTTCTTACCCATTTGTGAGTAATTATGGCTGGACATTCACACCTACTTGCAGCCGAACACCACCTCTCCCGCTTTTGATGATGTATGGACCGGCATTCTTACCTTTTCTAACACATTTTTCAGCAATTATGGTTGGAGATTCACACCTACTCACAGCCGAACACCTCCGCTCCCGCATTTGAAGGTGTATATTCGGGCATACGAACCTGTTCTTACCCGCTTTTTACAAACCATGGTCGGACTTTCACACCTTCTTGTAGCTGAACAACTCCGCTCCCTCTTTTGATTGTGTACAGTCGGGCATACAAACCTGTTCTTACCCGCTTTTTACAAACTATGGTCGGACATTCAAACCTTCTTGTAGCCGAACACATCCACTCCTGCTTTTGATGATGTATGGTTGGGCATTCGCACCTTTTCTTACCCATTTTTCAGTAATTATGGGTGGATATTCACACCTTCTTGCAGCGGAACACCTCCTCTCCCGCTTATGAT
This sequence comes from Leuresthes tenuis, assembly GCF_036924035.1. NCBI lineage: Eukaryota > Metazoa > Chordata > Actinopteri > Atheriniformes > Atherinopsidae > Leuresthes > Leuresthes tenuis. The sequence continues at coordinate 28,945,449 of NW_027325372.1, read as the reverse complement.
TATGTGCGGTTTGATATTCGAAAATTTTCTTTCATGTTTTATAGCAATTATTGATGGACATTCATACCTTCTTGAAGCCGAACACATCCACTCCTGCTTTTGATGATGTATGGTTGGGCATTCGAACCTACTTGTTGCCCGTTTTTCATTAATTATGGGTGGACATTCACACCTTGTCGCAGCCAAACACCTCCGCTCCCTGTTTTGATCATGTATGTTTTGACATTCGCACCTTTTCTCACCTGCTTTTTACTATTGTCGGCCAATCACAGCTTCCTCTCCACCATACTTGTATGGTAGGAAATTCCACTCTCATCCGAAGACCTCTCCTCCCGCTTTTGTTAATATTTAGTCGGGCATTCGAACCTTTTCTTACCCACTTTTTACAAATTATGTTCCTACTTGGTCAGCCGAGGAGCAAGGGGGGGGAGCAAGCGTCTCAACCAAGCAAAGCTCACCATGGGGAAGGTGGCTATGCCAACTAGCCTGATGCCCTGCTCCCGCAGTGATGGATAATCGTACTCTGGTTTCTCTTCATAAGTCTTTCGCCTTTTACTAAAGATTTCTGTGGAGAGCAGCACTAATGAGTTGTTTCTACTTTTGGCAGGCTTTACCTTTGCGGGTGAAGCCCTTTCTGTCTGTGCAAAATAAATCTTCTTACTGTGCAGAGTGACTTCTCTGAGTAGAGTCGCCTTACTTGTTGCGACTGTGCCGATGTTCGAAGCTGGAGTGCAAAGTTGCTGCTTGAATGGTGCTTGCTGGAGCGTGCGGGAGTGCAAAGTTATACCATTTAAAAGGGCTGAAGAGTGCTCAGTGCAGCGGGTGGGCGACACTCTGGCCACCTTGAAAACCGAGGTTACATCCACTACCAGGGGCAGCCCAAGTTCTGCCGCAAGTGTGGTGAGCATGGGCACCTGGTTGAGGCTTGTACCAAGGTGTTATGTGGGAAGAGCAGAGAAATTGGGCAAACTTTTGGAGAGTGTCCAAATGGCAGGAAATGTAATCTCTGTGGAGAATTAAATCACCTCTTCAGAGATTGCCCTAAATCTTTTGCAAACAAATTAAAGACGGTAAAGCCACAGTCAAGCCAACAAAGAGAAGGACCAAAGGTGGCAGTTGGTGAACAAAGTGAAGAGGTTGACCCAATAAATTCAAACTTCCCGCCAAAAGCTTGGATTGGAAGTGAGGAGCAAAAAGGGGAGGGGCCTGTAGAGGCCTCACCACTCAGTGTTGAAGTCTGTGAGAATTCACAGGCAGAGGGTGGAGCTACGCTAAATGAGGAGGAAGAGCAGACAGGTGAGTCTAGTGAAGATACTCACCTCCCCGAAGGTCAACAGAAGGTCAATTTGTTGATAGGCATTCATTTATTTCTTCACTTCTGATGAAGTTTCAACAATAAACAACAAACTTTGTATTATGAGAAAGAACCAGAATCATTCTTCAGGAATCCGAAAATAAGCTCTATTTTATGAGTTATGCACGAATTCGGATTCTCCTATAAAACGAATTCCTTAACTCAAACCATGTTAAGACTGCTTTGTCCTTCATATTTATTCATGTCTAATCAAGTTTCAACGATAAACAACGTTGTACTTTGTAGAATGAGAAAGAACTTCTTCAGCAATAAGCATCTCTCGACATATGACGAAGTACAGATTTTGCTATAAAATGAATTCCTTCTATCAGCCTGACTTAAAACTGTTTGTCCTCCTTATTTATCCACTTCAAATCAAGTTTCAACAAATAAAAAAATGTTGTAGTTTGAGAAAGTACAACTTAATCTTCAGCAATCAGTATAAAAAGAGGTGCAAATGCCAACCATACATACCTAAAAGGTGGTAATCAAGCTGTAGCAGCTTCGGTAAAAGAGTATAAGTTGAAGAGTTTGTGAATAAAGGTGTGCGCACACATAGTGTGCTGTACGAAAATAGGCAGGGAGCAATGCCGGCTGGGGTATATGTTCTTGTATGTTGTCTGACTGTTTGATTTGAATGTGTTGTGTAAGTGTCCTGTTGAATGTTACATGTTTGGGCTTTGACACGCTTCACTGTGGTTGTTAACTGTGTGGTGTGTCCTGAAATGTTATATGTTTGGGCTGTGTGACATGCTTAATGCTTGTCAGTAGCTACCCACTTATTCATATATAGCAACTGACAACATAAGAAGTCCGGACATACTTTGATAGTAGTTGTAGAAGTATCCTTATTGATAATAGATCACTAATTCATAGTGATAGAACAGTAGATGAACAGGTGCTTGCACATGTCTCACGAAAATAAAATGGGTGTATCATTGCTGATGGCAGAGCAATACTGCCAAACTTATGAGTTCTTGTGGCAAACTTGATTCAGTGTCTTGACGTGTATACGCTGTTTCGCTGACTTGATTGTCACAAGAAACAAAGTGTGTTTGATAAGATCCGACCATTTTATTACGGGAGGATCAGTATGTATGGATTCTGATGTGACTGATAAACCCATTCGTATCTTAAGCATAATCTAATACATGAGACAACGCCCTGGCACACGATAAAAAAAAAAAAGAGAGAGAGCGGTTTTGTGTCCCCACAGTCCATAATGTAGAAAAGAGAGAAAAAAGCCTTTCTGATTTGGTGTGTGTGCTCATAGTGCAGAGTGTAGAGAAAAGAAAGCCGTTTTGGTGTCACGGGTGTTGTGACTTACACACACACATTTCTAAATTGAGAAAGGAAATTATTTTAGAGGAAGCACTAGAGTTTAGATCCCACATTTGTTGATAGGCATTCATTTATTTCTTCACTTCTGATGAAGTTTCAACAATAAACAACAAACTTTGTATTATGAGAAAGAACCAGAATCATTCTTCAGGAATCCGAAAATAAGCTCTATTTTATGAGTTATGCACGAATTCGGATTCTCCTATAAAACGAATTCCTTAACTCAAACCAAGTTAAGACTGCTTTGTCCTTCATATTTATTCATGTCTAATCAAGTTTCAACGATAAACAACGTTGTACTTTGTAGAATGAGAAAGAACTTCTTCAGCAATAAGCATCTCTCGACATATGACGAAGTACAGATTTTGCTATAAAATGAATTCCTTCTATCAGCCTGACTTAAAACTGTTTGTCCTCCTTATTTATCCACTTCAAATCAAGTTTCAACAAATAAAAAAATGTTGTAGTTTGAGAAAGTACAACTTAATCTTCAGCAATCAGTATAAAAAGAGGTGCAAATGCCAACCATACATACCTAAAAGGTGGAGCGGAAGTATTCAGCTGCAAGTAGGTGTGAATGTTCGACTATAATTTGTAAAAAGCGGGTAAGAAAAGGTTCGAATGCCCGACTATATATTAACAAAAGCGGGAGGAGAGGTCTTCGGATGAGAGTGGGTGAGAATTTCCAACCATAATCTATAAAATACGGTGAAAAAAAATATGTGAATGCCTCATAGAACACTAAAAGCGGAAGTGTTCGGCTGCAAGAAGGTGTGAATGTCCGACTATATTTGGTGAAAAGCAGGTGAAGCAAGGTCTGAATGCCCAACCTTACATCATCAAAAGCGAGATCAGAGGTGTTTGGCTGCAAGAAGGCCATAGTTTTCCAAAAGCGGGTAAGGTGCGAATGTCCGACTAAATATCAACAAAATTTGGGGCGGAGGTCTTCGGATGCAAGTGGGTGTGAATATTCCACCATACAAGTATGGTGGAGAGGAAGCTGTGAATAGCCGACCATAGTTTGGAAAAAGCGGGTAAGAAAAGGTTTGAATGCCCGAACATACACCATCAAAAGAGGGAGCGGAGGTGTTCCGCTGTACGAAGGTGTGAATGTCCGACCATAGTTGGTAAAAAGCGGGTAAGAAAAGGTTAAAATACCCGACTGTAAACAATCAATAGCGGGAGCGGAGTTGTTCGGCTACAAGAAGGTGTGAAAGTCCGACCATGGTTTGTAAAAAGCGGGTAAGAAAAGGTGCGAATGTCCGACAATGTATGATCAAAAGAGAGAGCGGAGGTTTTCGGATACAAGAAGGTTTGAATGTCCCACCATAGTTTGTAAAAAGCGGGTAAGAAAAGGTTCGAATGCCCGACTATACACCATCAAAAGCGGGAGCAGAGGTGTTCCGCTGTAAGACGGTGTGAATGTCCCACCATAGTTGGTAAAAAGCGGGTAAGAAAAGGTTAAAATACCCGACTGTACACAATCAATAGCGGGAGCGGAGTTGTTCGGCTACAAGAAGGTGTGAAAGTCCGACCATGGTTTGTAAAAACCGGGAAGAAAAGGCTCGAAAGCCCGACTATACACCATCAAAAAGAAGGTTTGAATGTCCATCAATAATTGCTTTAAAACAAGAAAGTAAATTTTCGAATATCAAACCGCACATGATCATAAGCGGGAGAGGAGGTGTTCGGCTGCAAGAAGGTGTGAATGTCTACCCATAATTCATGAAAAATGGGTAAAAAAAAGGTGCGAATGCCTAACAATACATTATCAAAAGCAGGTGTGAATGTCAGATCATAATTTGTAAAAAGCTGATGAGAAAGGGTGAGAATGCCCGACTATACACCATCAAATGCGGGAGCGGAGGTGTTCGGCTCTGAGTAGGTGTGAATGTCCGACCATAATTGCTGAATAATGTGTTAGAAAAGGTAAGAATGCTGGACCATACATCATCAAAAGCGGGAGAGGTGGTGTTCGGCTGCAAAAAGGTGTGACTGTTCGACTAAAGTTTGTAAAAAGTGGGTAAGACAAGGTGCGAATGCCTGACAATGTATGATCAAAAGCGGGAGCGGAGGTGTTCAGCTGCAAGAAGGTCTACATGTCCATCAATAATTGCTAGAAAACATGAAAGAAACTTTTCGAAAATCAAACCGCCCATGATCATAAGTCGGATAGGAGGTGTTCAGCTGCAAGGTGTGAATGTCCACCCATAATTCCTGAAAAATGGGCAAAAAAAAGGTGTGAATGCCCAACCATACATCATCAAAAGCAGGAGTGGAAGTGTTCGGCTACAAGAAGGTGTGAACGTCCAACCAAAATATGTAAAAAGAAGTTAAGAAAAGGTTCGAATATCCAACCAAACATAATCAAAAGCGGGAGCAGAGCTGTTCGACTGCAAGTAGGTGTGAATGTCAGATCATAATTTGCAAAAAGCTGATGAGAAAGGGTGAGAATGCCCGACTATACACCATCAAATGCGGGAGCGGAGTTGTTCGGCTGTGAGTAGGTGTGAATCTCCGACCATAATTGCTGAAAAATGTGTTAGAAAAGGTAAGAATGCCGGTCCATACATCATCAAAAGCGAGAGAGGTTGTGTTCGGCAACGTGGATTCATGCCAGTCACTGTAAGAAGGTACCAGAACCAGTAGATGACTTCCACCCTGACATACATCAGCCTAACCAACACGCCCGGAAGGACAAAGATAAGAGTCAGCAGTAAAAGCTGTACTCCACCGGTGTGTTAAGTGCTAGTAACCTCTGACACCGAAGATTGAAACATCCTTACTGAGACCTGCGATTAAGATGATCATACACATGCTGTGAACCATGGAAGAAACTGTTTGTTGTTTGTATTTTCTTATTTGTAACCAGCATGTGCACATTGTATCTTGATTTCACAGGAAGCAATAATACAGGGCTGCTGTATTTTTCCCTGTGTGAAAGGCCTCATTGTATGTATCTCACCAAATGATTCAAATGACTCAAAGAACTTTTTTGCTTTCAAAATTTTTCCTCTAGTGACGCTGACTTAGAGAGGCATGAAGATAATCATATTTAATTGTTCATGTTTTGATTGTTTATCATTGGACCCTTTATCACTATGATGCCTGCATTTTAAACTCACGTTGTGTGCAAATGCAGGCTGATGTTTTACAGATAAAGTTATTATTTTCCTTGTTTCTTTTGGGTTGATTAATATAATGGTATTATTATAATCAAAAGGGAGGAATGTAATGGAAAATAATTCTTCTATGCATTGTATTGAGTGTTACTGTGTATAACCTGCAAATGACTGAGCTGCAAGGTACCACCCTGCCCTGTTTTCTTAAATTCCTCTTTACAATGGTGGGCTTGTTATTATGAGATAGCTGCACTTTAGGGGGGACAGGGTTAGGCTGGTATTTACGAGTGTGTCTGGGTAACCTCAACTAATGGTTGGGGAGGAAAATTAGAAGAACAATCAACTATACCCAAAAACAGATGACGTGATGAGTGGGCAATATAACTGTGTGTTTTTGCTTCAGTGGTCAGAGCAACTCTGTATTCTGTACTGTGTTGTTCTCTCTTGCAAGATATTATTATTAAAGCCTCTTATCTCCTCAAAAGAAAATAACTGACTCCCCAAGTGCAAGTGTCAGGACAAATGATCAAACTTCTCCAAGCTTCAGTCTGCAGAGAGGTACAAGACAGGGTTGCCCACTTTCGCCCTCACTTTTTGCTATTTTCATCGAACCTTTAGCAGCTGCTATCAGACAAGATAGAAATATTAAAGGCATCCAACCCCAAAATATTGAGCATAAAATAAGTCTTTATGCTGATGATGTATTACTTTTCCTTCAGAACTCACAGACGTCTCTCACTCACACGATCACACTCATAAATAAATTCTCAGCACTTTCTGACTACTCTATCAATTGGTCTAAGACCACAGTTCTGCCCATTAACTATAGGGACCAGAATATACCTGCGATCACTTTACAGTCAGGAAATATTAGATATTTAGGCATAAACATTTCCTCCAGGCTCTCAGAGCTAACAAAGCTAAATTATGTGCAATTATTAAAGACAGTAGAGGACGATCTCTCTCGTTTGAAGTCCTTACCTATATCACTTATGGGGAGAGTTACAACCATTAAAATGATGATACTACCAAAAGGTAACTATTTGTTCTCAATGATCCCCATAAAACCATCTGCTACTTGGTTTAAGTCACTAGGTTCATGCATCTCCAAATTTCTGTGGAAAAACAAACCACCACGTATTAGTTTAAAAACCCTACAGAAGACCAAGGACAGTGGTGGATTAGATTTACCTAATTTTCAGCACTATTCATAAAGTTAGTGTTAGTGTATCTGGTCTCCCTCTCGGATAGTTTCTGGCTGATGTAAAGCACTGGGCGGTCAACGCCCCGCACCTGCTGGGAAAGAACAGCCCCCGACCCCCTTCCCGATGCATCAGTCTGCAGGACAAATGGGAGAGAGGAGTTAGGTGTGTGGAGAAGAGGCTCCCCACAGAGGGTCTGCTTTACCCTCTCAAGTGACACCTGGCACTGCTTCGTCCACCGGACCGGATCAGAGGCACCTTTTCGCGAAGTTGGGAATAAATCGCCGGTAATATCCGGCCAGCCCCAAAAACCGCCTCACCTCTTTCTTGATCTTAGGTTTTGGGCAGGCTGCAATCGCTGCTGTCTTGTCTACCTGTGGACGCACCTGTCCGCCGCCCAAGTGGTACCCCAGATACCGTACCTCCCTCCATCCAACTGCACACTTCTTTGGGTTGGCCGTGAGCCCCGCCTGCCGCAGTGACTCCAGCACTGCCGCCATCTGCTGAACATGCTCCGCCCAGCTGTTGCTATGGATGATGACGTCATCCAGGTAAGCGGCAGCATACGCAGGAACTTACATCATGAAAAGCGAGATCAGAGGTGTTTGGCTGAGAGAAGGCCACAGTTTGCGATGCAATAATTAAAGGCCTCATGCCAGATGTCGCCACTGAAGTAAAGAACATTTACGTGGGATGGTGTGAGGGTCCTCGTTTGGCTGACGTTCGCCGATATGCTCGCCATGCTCATAACCAAGTTGAGACGCGTAAGACAACCAAAAGGGACAAGTGTGAAAAGGAGCTGCATTTGGCAGCCATGACCATGTATTCCGCAGTGTGTGTAAACAGAGGACGAGGCCGAAGTCGAAGACGTGGACGTGTGGGAGTGGAGGTCGAAATGGGCCACGCCAGAGCTATGATCCGAATATTTGTTTTTACTGTGGCCAGACTGGACAGCTGAAAAGTGATGAAATTGGGCAAAAGGCTGACTGAGGGTGTGAGGCAGGTTCTGGACGTCACGCGGCAGCGGAGCCTCCACTAATGGGTGATAGCACAAACACACTCACACATTTTTCCTGCTCTGTGTAGTGAAGAAACGCTTGCCGACTGTGATTCACGTAGTAAAGTTTTGCATGCTATTTCCGTCCTAGAGCAAAGATATTTCTCTCAGAATATAGGAAATTATGTTCATCAGTAGTGACGTCAGGGGAGTTTTATTGTCCTCCAAAGTTAAGTGGAAACCACGTTTACTGTATGTCTGCATCAGGCCAGGTTGTGAAGGAGAAAATGACAATGCCCATTGCGTGTTGTCACTCCCGATGAGCTCTCCTTCAAACACTCATTTTTGTTATCAGAGTTGTGTCCCATTAACCTGATGGGCTGTGATCTCATGTGTAAATTAGGCATTATTTTAACTTCTACACCAGAGGGTGTTAAGGTTATGTTACAGCCTGACAAAGTTTTCACAGCAGTGCAGTTTGATTCATCGGCACTTACATATGCTTATGAGTGGAAACTTCCCAGCTCTCCTTTTTCACAACAACTAGTGGAAGAAGCAAAAGCGTTAGTTTCACCCCTTTCTGATTTCATGCAACCTACTGATTTGCACTGCACATCACACATTTCTTTGGGGCTATGAGAAGAAGTGAAAAAATATGTGGGCCTACTTTATTGGCTGTGTCGCTCACTCCAGAGCACTTCGATTTTTTAATGTTTGTGGTACTCGCCCTCACATTTCCTTGGCCAAACGTACACACTGGCAGTGACAAGGTGTGGGAGAGTTTGTTGCTACATGTCAGAAAGAAATGGAGTGGACCGTTTCACCTGCTGATCCAAATTTGATGTTTTCTGAACGATTGTCAGCATACAAAAAAACATTTTTGAGTACAATGCATTGTCAAAGAACTGTGGACTTAATTCCTACCACAGAATCACATTTTGAAGCATGTTTTTTATCTGAAACAGATTTGTCTTCGATACCCATGTTGGCTGAAGTGCCCAATGATCTTTGGGCTAAGAGCAAATATGATGTGGGGTTGATAAAAGGCTGTGAACCAGTAATTTTCACCCCTAAATCAGACATTTGTCCATGTAAAAAACAATACCCTTTTAAGCCTGAAGCAATTAAAGGGATTAAACCTGTTTTTCAATCTTTTCAGAAAACAGGCGTTATTGTTCCTTTTGAAAATTCACCTGTGCTTACTCCATTGTTTCCTGTTAAAAAGATTAAAGATGCTGGCCAGCCAGATGAATGGCGTTTTGTACAGGACCTCCAAGCGGTGAATGCTGCAGTTCAGCCACATGCTCCTACTGTGCCCAACCCACACACTATTTTGTCTCAAATTACATCAGATGCACAGTTTTTCTCAGTGGTTGACTTGTCGCCAGTGCACCCTGATAGCCCATTTTGGTTTGCTTTTTAGTTTGAAGGGAGATCTTGGACTTTTACCCAGTTATGCCAGGGGTACTGTGAAAGTCCCACTATTTACAATGCTGCCCTCAAAGCTAGTCTGGATTAACTTCAATCAACCACAGGCTCTGCTCTTTTGCAGTATGTGTATGACATCCTTTTATGTAGTCCATCTAAACAACAGTGTGAAAAAGACAGTGAATCTGTTGAAACATCTTCCTTCTTATGGCCATAAAGCCAGCCTTTCTAAGTTACAGTTTGTACAGGACGAATGTGTACAATGTGCACATGCTGGTTACAAATAAGAAAGTACAAACAACAAACAGTTTCTGCCATGGTTCACAGCATGTGTATGATCACCTTCATCGCAGGTCTCAGTAAGGATGTTTCAATCTTCGGTGTCAGAGGTTACTAGCACTTAACACACCGGTGGAGTACAGCTTTTACTGCTGACTCTTATCTTTGTCCTTCCGGGCGTGTTGGTTAGGCTGATGTATGTCAGGGTGGAAGTCATCTACTGGTTCTGGTACCTTCTTACAGTGACTGGCATGAATCCAGGTTGCTCTCTCTGCAACTTTAACAGCTGTATGAGTAACCAGTAGTACCTGGAACGGGCCTTGCCAACCTTTGGACTTCCAATGTTTCCTGCGAAGTTCCTTCACCACCTGTCATCTGGTTGGAGTGGTGTGTTTTCTGTGGCTGGAAGGGCTGCTTTTACTGTCTGTGAAACTTGAGATAGAACAGTGGAAAGGTTTCGACAGTAAGACAACATAGCATCATCACAAACAGTTGTGGAAGGGAGGGGTCTGGTTACAGGTCCCAATCCCAGGTTAGGAGGTCTGCCAAATAAAATTTCAAATGGGCTGAGATTCACTTGAGCTCTGATTCTCATTCTCATGTAGGTAAGCACAATAGGTAATACTTTTGTCCATGGCAGACCTGTTTCTTCACAACATTTGGCTAACTTGGGCTTTAATGTACCATTTTCTCTTTCCACAGCACCTCCACTCTGTGGATGATAAGCACAGTGTGTGCGCAAGGTTATTCCCAGGAATTTACCAACCTCAGTCAATGCAGTGTTTACAAAATGTGTGCCATTATCACTGCTGATCTTCTCTGGAATGCCCCATCTAGGAATGATTTCTGTTTAGCAGTGCTTTAGTCACTGCATTACTGTTTGCATGTTTTGCAGGGAAAACTTCAACCCATTTACTAAACACGTCCACTATTACTAGTGCATATTTCTTTCCTTCAGCTGGTGTGAGTTCAACAAAATCCATCATCAAATGTTCAAAAGGTTTCTCTGGTGGAGGGTGTGCAACTTGCGATGTGTGTAATGCCTTTCCTACATTATGTGTGGCACAAACCATACATGACTGACAGTATTTTTGCGCATATGAACTGAACCCTTTTGTGAACCACTGAGCAGTGAGTGCATTCAGCATCCCCCCTTTTGACACATGGTCCAACCCATGTGTCAATTTTGAAAAATGAGGAAAAAAATGTTTAGGTAGACAGGGTTTACCATCAGGTCCCATCCAAACACCATCCATATGAGTTGCACCCACAGAGGACCAAATGCGTCCAGAGGACCAAATTTCATCTGCAGAGGCAAAAGTTTGCAAAGCATGGAGATCTGTGAGGGAGTCTTCTGCCTGCAAAGAGAGGGAAGCGAAAACAGGAAAAGATTTAGCTGCTTGCTTAGCTGCAGCATCAGCTCTGGCATTGCCACAAGCAACAGGATCGTCTGAGTTAGTGTGAGCCGCACACTTACAGACCGAGATTGCTGTAGGCAAAAGGATCACATCAAGAAGATCAGAAACCTGCTTGGAGTTCAGAATAGTTTTACCATCTGATTTAAGGAAATGCCTGTGTTTCCACAGCGCACCAAAGTCATGAACAACACCAAAAGCATATCTGGAATCTGTGTAAATAGTGACAGACTTACCAGCTGCCAACTTACAAGCTTCAGTAAGTGCAATAAGCTCAGTAGTTTGAGCAGAGAAATGTTTAGGAAGAGAACCAGACAACAAAGTGTCATGTGAAGAACATACTGCAAACCAAACACAGTTAGTACCTGTGGCTGGATCACGCAAAGCTGATCCATCTACAAAAAGAATCATGTCAGAGTTTGGAAGAGGAGTCTCTAAAAGACAGGTCGGGGTGTACAAACTTGTTCCAAAACAGCTTCACAGTCATGAGGCTCCCCATCCTCAGGAGTCGGAAGCAAAGTAGCAGGATTCAGAACAGTACAACGTTTAACAGTGACATTTGGCATATCACAGAGGTGTATCTGAGCCAACGAGCAGTTGAAAGATGTGAAGTTTTCTGCTCGAGAAGAATAATGGCAACAGCATGAGGAACCAAAACAGTCAAATTAGCATAGCCCACAATATCTTGGGAGGCCAGGACAGCTTTCTCTGCAGCTGCAACAACACGAAGACAACCAGGCAGGCCTGCAGCCACAGAGTCCAGTTTTGCTGAGAAATGAGCCACTGGCCTTTGCCTGCCCCATGTTCCTGCATAAGAACAGATGTCATGCTTCTCATCAACTGCCTGTATGAAAGGTTTATGAGGATCTGGAATGCCAAGTGTTGGTGCTGTTTGAAGAGCCAGCTTAAGCTGACTAAAGGCTGATTCAGCCTCAGGAGTCCATGGAACACGATCAGCTGACTGGAGGCCTTTACCATGGATAAGAGCACCTAAGAGAGCTTCGAGAAAAGAGTAGTTAGGAATAAAGTTCCTGCAGTAAGATGTTATACCTAAGAATGACATAAGCTGTTTTTTAGTAACCGGTTTAGGAATGATCTGAACTGCAGCAACACGTTTAGGAGAAAGTGAGCGCCCATCCTTAGAAATCACATGACCCAAAAAGGTGACTTCGTCCTGTACAAACTGTAAATTAGAAAGGCTGGCTTTATGGCCATAAGAATGAAGATGTTTCAACAGATTCACTGTCTTTTTCACACTGTTGTTTAGATGGACTACATAAAAGGATGTCATCCACATACTGCAAAAGAGCAGAGCCTGTGGTTGATTGAATTTAATCCAGACTAGCTTTGAGGGCAGCATTGTAAATAGTGGGACTTTCACAGTACCCCTGGCATAACCGGGTAAAAGTCCAAGATCTCCCTTCAAACTAAAAAGCAAACCAAAATGGGCTATCAGGGTGCACTGGCGACAAGTCAACCACTGAGAAAAACTGTGCATCTGATGTAATTTGAGACAAAATAGTGTGTGGGTTGGGCACAGTAGGAGCATGTGGCTGAACTGCAGCATTCACCGCTTGGAGGTCCTGTACAAAACGCCATTCATCTGGCTGGCCAGCATCTTTAATCTTTTTAACAGGAATCAATGGAGTAAGCACAGGTGAATTTTCAAAAGGAACAATAACGCCTGTTTTCTGAAAAGATTGAAAAACAGGTTTAATCCCTTTAATTGCTTCAGGCTTAAAAGGGTATTGTTTTTTACATGGACAAAAGTCTGATTTAGGGGTGACAATTACTGGTTCACAGCCTTTTATCAACCCCACATCATATTTGCTCTTAGCCCAAAGATCATTGGGCACTTCAGCCAACATGGGTATCGAAGACAAATCTGTTTCAGATAAAAAACATGCTTCAAAATGTGATTCTGTGGTAGGAATTAAGTCCACAGTTCTTTGACAATGCATTGTACTCAAAAATGTTTTTTTGTATGCTGACAATCGTTCAGAAAACATCAAATTTGGATCAGCAGGTGAAACGGTCCACTCCATTTCTTTCTGACATGTAGCAACAAACTCTCCCACACCTTGTCACTGCCTGTGTGTACGTTTGGCCAAGGAAATGTGAGGGCGAGTACCACAAACATTAAAAAAATCGAAGTGCTCTGGAGTGAGCGACACAGCCAATAAAGTAGGCGCACATATTTTTTCACTTCTTCTCATAGTCATTGTCAGGCCCCAAAGAAATGTGTGATGTGCAGTGCAAATCAGTAGGTTGCATGAAATCAGAAAGGGGTGAAACTAACGCTTTTGCTTCTTCCACTAGTTGTTGTGAAAAAGGAGAGCTGGGAAGTTTCCACTCATAAGCATATGTAAGTGCCGATGAATCAAACTGCACTGCTGTGAAAACTTTGTCAGGCTGTAACATAACCTTAACACCCTCTGGTGTAGAAGTTAAAATAATGCCTAATTTACACATGAGATCACAGCCCATCAGGTTAATGGGACACAACTCTGATAACCAAAATGAGTGTTTGAAGGAGAGCTCATCAGGAGTGACAACACGCAATGGGCATTGTCATTTTCTCCTTCACAACCTGGCCTGATGCAGACATACAGTAAACGTGGTTTCCACTTAACTTTGGAGGACAATCAAACTCCCCTGACGTCACTACTGATGAACATAAGTTCCTATATTCTGAGAGAAATATCTTTGCTCTAGGACGGAAATAGCATGCAAAACTTTACTACGTGATATGATGTATTTTAAATTATGATCTGACATTCACACCTGCTTTTGATAATGTATTGTTAGATATTCGCACCTTTTTTTTACCCATTTTTCATGAATTATGGGTAGACATTCACACCTTCTTGCAGCCGAACACCTCCTCTCCCGCTTATGATCATGTGCGGTTTGATATTCGAAAATTTACTTTCTTGTTTTAAAGCAATTATTGATGGACATTCAAACCTTCTTTTTGATGGTGTATAGTCGGGCTTTCGAGCCTTTTCTTCCCGGTTTTTACAAACCATGGTCGGACTTTCACACCTTCTTGTAGCCGAACAACTCCGCTCCCGCTATTGATTGTGTACAGTCGGGTATTTTAACCTTTTCTTACCCGCTTTTTACCAACTATGGTCGGACATTCACACCGTCTTACAGCGGAACACCTCTGCTCCCGCTTTTGATGGTGTATAGTCGGGCATTCGAACCTTTTCTTACCCGCTTTTTACAAACTATGGTGGGACATTCAAACCTTCTTGTATCCGAAAACCTCCGCTCTCTCTTTTGATCATACATTGTCGGACATTCGCACCTTTTCTTACCCGCTTTTTACAAACCATGGTCGGACTTTCACACCTTCTTGTAGCCGAACAACTCCGCTCCCGCTATTGATTGTGTACAGTCGGGTATTTTAACCTTTTCTTACCCGCTTTTTACCAACTATGGTCGGACATTCACACCTTCGTACAGCGGAACACCTCCGCTCCCTCTTTTGATGGTGTATGTTCGGGCATTCAAACCTTTTCTTACCCGCTTTTTCCAAACTATGGTCGGCTATTCACAGCTTCCTCTCCACCATACTTGTATGGTGGAATATTCACACCCACTTGCATCCGAAGACCTCCGCCCCAAATTTTGTTGATATTTAGTCGGACATTCGCACCTTACCCGCTTTTGGAAAACTATGGCCTTCTTGCAGCCAAACACCTCTGATCTCGCTTTTGATGATGTAAGGTTGGGCATTCAGACCTTGCTTCACCTGCTTTTCACCAAATATAGTCGGACATTCACACCTTCTTGCAGCCGAACACTTCCGCTTTTAGTGTTCTATGAGGCATTCACATATTTTTTTTCACCGTATTTTATAGATTATGGTTGGAAATTCTCACCCACTCTCATCCGAAGACCTCTCCTCCCGCTTTTGTTAATATATAGTCGGGCATTCGAACCTTTTCTTACCCGCTTTTTACAAATTATAGTCGAACATTCACACCTACTTGCAGCTGAATACTTCCGCTCCACCTTTTAGGTATGTATGGTTGGCATTTGCACCTCTTTTTATACTGATTGCTGAAGATTAAGTTGTACTTTCTCAAACTACAACATTTTTTTATTTGTTGAAACTTGATTTGAAGTGGATAAATAAGGAGGACAAACAGTTTTAAGTCAGGCTGATAGAAGGAATTCATTTTATAGCAAAATCTGTACTTCGTCATATGTCGAGAGATGCTTATTGCTGAAGAAGTTCTTTCTCATTCTACAAAGTACAACGTTGTTTATCGTTGAAACTTGATTAGACATGAATAAATATGAAGGACAAAGCAGTCTTAACTTGGTTTGAGTTAAGGAATTCGTTTTATAGGAGAATCCGAATTCGTGCATAACTCATAAAATAGAGCTTATTTTCGGATTCCTGAAGAATGATTCTGGTTCTTTCTCATAATACAAAGTTTGTTGTTTATTGTTGAAACTTCATCAGAAGTGAAGAAATAAATGAATGCCTATCAACAAATGTGGGATCTAAACTCTAGTGCTTCCTCTAAAATAATTTCCTTTCTCAATTTAGAAATGTGTGTGTGTAAGTCACAACACCCGTGACACCAAAACGGCTTTCTTTTCTCTACACTCTGCACTATGAGCACACACACCAAATCAGAAAGGCTTTTTTCTCTCTTTTCTACATTATGGACTGTGGGGACACAAAACCGCTCTCTCTCTTTTTTTTTTTTATCGTGTGCCAGGGCGTTGTCTCATGTATTAGATTATGCTTAAGATACGAATGGGTTTATCAGTCACATCAGAATCCATACATACTGATCCTCCCGTAATAAAATGGTCGGATCTTATCAAACACACTTTGTTTCTTGTGACAATCAAGTCAGCGAAACAGCGTATACACGTCAAGACACTGAATCAAGTTTGCCACAAGAACTCATAAGTTTGGCAGTATTGCTCTGCCATCAGCAATGATACACCCATTTTATTTTCGTGAGACATGTGCAAGCACCTGTTCATCTACTGTTCTATCACTATGAATTAGTGATCTATTATCAATAAGGATACTTCTACAACTACTATCAAAGTATGTCCGGACTTCTTATGTTGTCAGTTGCTATATATGAATAAGTGGGTAGCTACTGACAAGCATTAAGCATGTCACACAGCCCAAACATATAACATTTCAGGACACACCACACAGTTAACAACCACAGTGAAGCGTGTCAAAGCCCAAACATGTAACATTCAACAGGACACTTACACAACACATTCAAATCAAACAGTCAGACAACATACAAGAACATATACCCCAGCCGGCATTGCTCCCTGCCTATTTTCGTACAGCACACTATGTGTGCGCACACCTTTATTCACAAACTCTTCAACTTATACTCTTTTACCGAAGCTGCTACAGCTCGATTACCACCTTTTAGGTATGTATGGTTGGCATTTGCACCTCTTTTTATACTGATTGCTGAAGATTAAGTTGTACTTTCTCAAACTACAACATTTTTTTATTTGTTGAAACTTGATTTGAAGTGGATAAATAAGGAGGACAAACAGTTTTAAGTCAGGCTGATAGAAGGAATTCATTTTATAGCAAAATCTGTACTTCGTCATATGTCGAGAGATGCTTATTGCTGAAGAAGTTCTTTCTCATTCTACAAAGTACAACGTTGTTTATCGTTGAAACTTGATTAGACATGAATAAATATGAAGGACAAAGCAGTCTTAACTTGGTTTGAGTTAAGGAATTCGTTTTATAGGAGAATCCGAATTCGTGCATAACTCATAAAATAGAGCTTATTTTCGGATTCCTGAAGAATGATTCTGGTTCTAGCCTTTTGGCTAAGATCAAGTGTAGTATCTGTACTTATCAGTTTAATATGTGATATGTCTATGCAAGGACTACATATTAAATGGATTTTTATCAATAGGAGTTGAAAAAGGAGCTTGCTCCGTTCACTCCAAGCATCGACCCGGTACTGCAGTGCCGCTGGGAACGGTGCGCTCTCCTCTGCTCTTGTGAAAAAGCAAACAGCGGTGCAGGATGGAAGTTTCTTTTAATCTGCTGAGAAAAGAGAGTGAATGCGAAGCAGACTTTAACACGGCTCTGGGAGCGAGCCGAGTGCGGGCTAACCAGGAGAATTGCTTGAAAGAAACGCGACACCGAATGAGCGGTCAGAACAAAGCCTCAATACGGTGTTCCTGTGGTGTTTTTATAAAATGCGGTGTAAAAAAAGGTGTGAATGCCCCATAGAAAACTAAAAGGTGGAGCGGAAGTGTTCGGCTGCAAGAAGGTGTGAATGTCCGACTATATTTGGTGAAAAGCAGGTGAAGCAAGGTCTGAATGCCCAACCTTACATCATCAAAAGCGAGATCAGAGGTTTTTGGCTGCAAGAAGGCCATAGTTTGCCAAAAGCGGGTAAGGTGCGAATGATCGGCTAAATATCAACAAAAGTGGGGGCGGAGGTCTTCGGATGCAAGTGGGTGTGAATATCCCACCATACAAGTATGGTGGAGAGGAAGCTGTGAATGGCCGACCATAGTTTGCAAAAAGCGGGTGAGAAAAGGTGCGAATGTCCAACCATACATGATCAAAACAGGGAGCGGAGTGTGTTTGGCTGCGACAAGGTGTGAATGTCCACCCATAATTAATGAAAAGCGGGCAACAAGTAGGTTCGAATGCCCAACCATACATCATCAAAAGCAGGAGTGGATGTGTTTGGCTAGAAGAAGGTTTGAATGTCCGAGCATAGTTTGTAAAAAGCGGGTAAGAAAAGGTTCGAATGCCCGAACATACACCATCAAAAGAGGGAGCGGAGGTGTTCCGCTGTAAGACGGTGTGAATGTCCGACCATAGTTGGTAAAAAGTGGGTATGAAAAGGTTCGAATGCCCAAATTCGGCTGCAAAAAACTGTGTTCGGCTGCAAAAAGGTGTGAATGTTCGACTAAATTTTGTAAAAAGCGGGTAAGACAAGGTGCGAATGCCTGACAATGTATGATCAAAATCGGGAACGGAGGTGTTCAGCTGCAAGAAGGTCTAAATGTCCATTTTTAATTGCTAGAAAACATGAAAGAAAATTTTCGAAAATCAATCCACACATGATCATAAGTGGGAGAGGAGGTGTTCAGCTGCAAGAAGGTGTGAATGTCCTACCATAATTGCTGAAAAATGTGTTAGAAACGGTAAGAATGCTGGACCATACATCATGAAAAGCTAGAGAGGTGGTGTTCGGCTGCAAGTAGGTGTGAATGTCTGACTAAAGTTCAAATATATTAACAAAAGCGGGAGGAGAGGTCTTCGGATGAGTGGTCGAGAATTTCCAACCATAATCTATAAAATGCGGTGAAAAAAAAAGGTGTGATAGATACCTAAAAGGTGGAGCGGAAGTGTTCGACTGCAAGAAGGTGTGAATGTTATATATATAGTTGGTGAAAAGCAGGAAAAGCAAGGTCTGAATGCCCAATCTTACATAATCAAAAGCGAGATCAGAGGTGTTTGGCGGCAAGAAAACGGGTAAGGGGTGAATGACCGACTAAATATCAACAAAAGTGGGGGCGGAGGTCTTCGGATGCAAGTGGGTGTGAATATCCCACCATACAAGTATGGTGGAGAGGAAGCTGTGAATGGCCGACCATAGTTTGCAAAAAGCGGGTGAGAAAAGGTGCGAATGTCCAACCATACATGATCAAAACAGGGAGCAGAGGTGTGAATGTCCACCCATAATTAATGAAAAGCGGGCAACAAGTAGGTTCGAATGCCCAACCATACATCAACAAAAGCAAGAGTGGATGTGTTCGGCTACAAGAAGGTTTGAATGTCCGAGCATAGTTTGTAAAAAGCGGGTAAGAAAAGGTGCGAATGCCTGAACATACACCATCAAAAGAGGGAGCGGAGGTGTTCCGCTGAAAGACGGTGTGAATGTCCTAACATAGTTGGTAAAAAGCGGGTAAGAAAAGGTTCGAATGCCCGAATATATACCATCAAAAGCGGAAGCGGAGGTGTTCGGCTGTAAGAAGTTGTGAACGTCCGACCAAAGTTTGTAAAAAGCAGTTAAGAAAAGGTTCGAATATCCAACCAAACATAATCAAAAGTGGGAGCAGAGCTGTTCGACTGCAAGTAGGTGTGAATGTCCACCCATAATTCCTGAAAAATGGGTAAGAAAAGGTGCGAATGCCCAACTATACATCATGAAAAGCAGAAGTGGATGTGTTCGGCCACAAGAACGTTTGAATGTCCGACCATAGTTTGTAAAAGGCGGGTAAGAAAAGGTTCGAATGCCCGTACATACACAATCAAAATAGGGAGCGGAGGTGTTTCGCTGTAAGAAGGTGTGAATGTCCGAGCATAGTTTGTAAAAAGTGGGTAAGAAAAGGTTCGAATGCCAGAACATACACCATCAAAAGAGGGAGCGGAGGTGTTCCGCTGTAAGAAGGTGTGAATGTCCGACCATAGTTGGTAAAAAGCGGGTAAGAAAAGGTTCGATTGCCAAAATATACACCATCAAAAGCGGAAGCCGAGTTGTTCGGCTGCAAGTAGGTGTGAATGTCAGATCATAATTTGCAAAAAGCTGATGAGAAAGGTGTGAATGACCGACAATAATTGCTGAAAAATGTGTTAGAAAAGGTAAGAATGCCGGACCATTCATCATCAAAAGCGGGAGAAGAGGTGTTCGGCTGCAAGAAGCTGTGAATGTCCAGCCATAATTAGTCAAAAACGGGTACGAAAAGGTAGTATTGCCAGACCATAAATGATCAAAAAAGGGAGCGGAGGTTTTTCGCTGTAAGAAGGTGTGAATATCCGACCATAATTGGTAAAAAGCGGGTAAGAAAAGGTGCGAATGCCCGACAATGTATGATCAAAAGAGGGAACGGAGGTTTTCGGCTGCAAGAAGGTCTAAATGTCCAACCATAATTTGTAAAAACCGGGGAAGAAAAGGCTCGGAAGCCCAACTATACACCATCAAAAGCGGGAGCGGAGGTGTTCAGCTGCAAGAAGGTGTGAATGTCCACCCATAATTCCTCAAAAATGGGTAAAAAAAAAGGTGCGAATGCCCAACCATACATCATCAAAAGCAGGACTGGATGTGTTAGGCTACAAGAAGGTTTGAATGTCCGAGCATAGTTTGTAAAAAGCGGGTAAGAAAAGTTTCGAATGCCCGAACATACACCATCAAAAGAGGGAGCGGAGGTGTTCCGCCATAAGAAGGTGTGAATGTCCGACCGTAGTTGGTTAAAATACCCGACTGTACACAATCAATAGCGGGAGCGAATGTGTTCGGCTACAAGAAGGTGTGAATGGCCGACCATTTTTTGTAAATAGCGGGTAAGAAAAGGTGCGAATGCCCGACAATGTATGATCAAAAGAGGGAGCGGAGGTTTTCGGCTAAAAGAAGGTCTGAATGTCCAACCATAATTTGTAAAAACCGGGGAAGAAAAGGCTCGAAAGCCCGACTATACACCATCAAAAGCGGGAGCAGAGGGGTTCAGCTGCAAGAAGGTCTGAATGTCCATCAATAATTGCTAGAAAACATGAAAGAAAATTTTCGAATATCCAACCGCACATGATCATAAGTGGGAGAGGAGGTGTTCAGCTGCAAGAAGGTGTGAATGTCCACCCATAATTCCTCAAAAATGGGTAAAAAAAAAGGTGCGAATGCCCAACCATACATCATCAAAAGCAGGCCTGGATGTGTTAGGCTACAAGAAGGTTTGAATGTCCGAGCATAGTTTGTAAAAAGCGGGTAAGAAAAGGTTCGAATGCCCGAACATACACCATCAAAAGAGGGAGCGGAGGTGTTCCGCCATAAGAAGGTGTGAATGTCCGACCGTAGTTGGTTAAAATACCCGACTGTACACAATCAATAGCGGGAGCGAATGTGTTCGGCTACAAGAAGGTGTGAATGGCCGACCATTTTTTGTAAATAGCGGGTAAGAAAAGGTGCGAATGCCCGACAATGTATGATCAAAAGAGGGAGCAGAGGTTTTCGGCTAAAAGAAGGTCTGAATGTCCAACCATAATTTGTAAAAACCGGGGAAGAAAAGGCTCGAAAGCCCGACTATACACCATCAAAAGCGGGAGCAGAGGGGTTCAGCTGCAAGAAGGTCTGAATGTCAATCAATAATTGCTAGAAAACATGAAAGAAAATTTTCGAATATCAAACCGCACATGATCATATGCGGGAGAGGAGGTGTTCAGCTGCAAGAAGGTGTGAATGTCTACCCATAATTCCTGAAAAATGGGTAAAAAAAGGTGCGAATGCCCAACCATACATCATCAAAAGCATGTGTGAATGTCAGATCATAATTTGCAAAAACCTGATTGTGTGCAGCTGAACACCTCTGCTCCCGCTTTTGATGGTGTATAGTCGGGCTTTCGAGGCTTTTCTTCAACGGTGTTTACAAATTACGGTTGGAAATTCAGACCTTGCAGCCGAACACCTCCGCTCCCTCTTTTGATCATACATTGTCGGGCATTCGCACCTTGTCTTACCCGCGTTTTACAAACCATGGTCGGACTTTCACACCTTCTTGTAGCTGAACAACTCCGCTCCCGCTATTGATTGTGTACAGTCGGGTATTTTAACCTTTTCTTACCCGCTTTTTACCAATTATGGTCGGACATTCACACCGTCTTACAGCGGAACACCTCCGCTCCCTCTTTTGATGGTGTATGTTCGGGCATTCGAACTTTTTCTTACCCACTTTTTACAAACTATGGTCGGACATTCAAACCTTCTTGTAGCAGAACACATCCACTTCTTCTTTTGATGATGTATGGTTGGGCATTCGCACCTTTTCTTACCCATTTTTCAGGAATTATGGCTGGACATTCACACCTACTTGCAGTCGAACAGCTCTGCTCCCACTTTTTATTATGTTTGGTTGGATATTCGAACCTTTTCTTAACTGCTTTTTACAAACTTTGGTCGGACGTTCACAACTTCTTACAGCCGAACACCTCCGCTTCCGCTTTTGATGGTATATATTCGGGCATTCGAACCTTTTCTTACCCGCTTTTTACCAACTATGGTCGGACATTCACACCGTCTTTCAGCGGAACACCTCCGCTCCCTCTTTTGATGGTGTATGTTCGGGCATTCGCACCTTTTCTTACCCGCTTTTTACAAACTATGGTCGTACATTCAAACCTTCTTGTAGCCGAAAACCTCCACTCCCTCTTTTGATCATACTTTGTCGGGCATTCGCACCTTTTCTTACCCGCTTTTTACAAACTATGCTCGGACATTCAAACCTTCTTCTAGCCAAACACATCCACTCCTGCTTTTGTTGATGTATGGTTGGGCATTCAAACCTACTTGTTGCCCGCTTTTCATTAATTATGGGTGGACATTCACACCTTGTCGCAGCCAAACACCTCCGCTCCCTGTTTTGATCATGTATGGTTGGACATTCGCACCTTTTCTCACCCGCTTTTTGCAAACTATGGTCGGCCATTCACAGCTTCCTCTCCACCATACTTGTATGGTGGGAATTTCTGTAAAAAATGAGCTTCTGGGTCTTTGCGGTCTGACGACTTTGCTTTGCGGTAAGACGTATTGCATCACTTCCTGTTGCTTTGTGTGTGCACTGTGACAGTTCTCGCTCTTCTTGAGCTACTAATAATCACCTTATTTCTCCCTATAATTTACACATCTTGCATAGTTAACTCTATCCCATACTTGTTATATTCTAACGCTCACTCTTACAGATCTTTAGTTTTTATTTTTCACTTTTTAGCGGTGTGTCTGGTTCTCTAGCTTAGCATGGCTACCAGTTCTCTTCCTCTATCTCCTGCTTTCACCTGCTCCGTGTGTCAGATGTTTAGTTACTCCTCTGCCTCCTTTAGTGGTAATGGTACATGTAACAAATGTAGTCTTTTTGTAGTTTTGGAGGCAAGGCTTTCTGAATTGGAAGCTCGGCTCTGCACTGTTGAAAACCACCCGATAGCGAGCCAGGCCCCTTTAGTCAGTGCGGAGCCACCTAGCGTAGCTAGCTCTGTTAGTCGTCCCCGAGCAGATCCCGAGCAGCCGGGACTTAAGAGTGGCTGGGTGACTGTCAGGAAGAGGAGTCATAGTCCTAAAGTCAAGCCCGTGGTTCACCATCAACCTGTCCACGTTTCTAATAGATTTTCCCCACTCAGCGACACACCCGCTGAGGAGAAAACCCTGGTAATTGGCAGCTCTATAGTCAGAAACGTGGCATTAGAGACACCAGCGACCATAGTCAAATGCATTCCAGGGGCCAGAGCGGGCGACATAGAATCCTATTTAAAACTGCTGGCTAAGGATAAACGTAAATACGGTAAAATAGTTATTCACGTCGGCGGTAATGACACCCGGTTACGCCAATCGGAGGTCACTAAAATTAATGTTGCATCGGTGTGTAATTTTGCCAAAACAATGTCGGACTCCGTAGTTTTCTCTGGACCCCTGCCAAATCTGACCAGTGATGACATGTTTAGCCGCATGTCCTCATTCAATCGCTGGTTGTCTAGATGGTGTCCAGCAAACAACGTGGGCTACATAGATAATTGGCAATCTTTCTGGAGAAAACCTGGTCTGATGAGGAGAGACGGCATCCATCCCACTTTGGAAGGAGCTCTTCTAATTTCTAGAAATATGGACGAATTTATTAGTCATCCAAAAACATGACATCCCAGGGTTGAGACCAGGATGCAGAGTTGTAGTCTTACACACTTCTCTGCGGCTTCCCACCTGATGCTGCCCCCCCCTCAATCAAAAAACACAAAAGGAGCAAATCCTCTTGTGCAAAAAAAATTTAAAACAAAAACTTTAACTGAACAAAAACATCAAACTATTAAATGTGGTTTGCTGAATATTAGATCTCTCCCTTTGAAGTCTCTGTTAGTGAATGATTTGATTTGTGATCATCATATTGATATATTTTGTTTTACAGAAACCTGGCTGCAGCAGGAGGATCATGTTAGCATTAATGAATCAACTCCCTCTGACTATTTAAATGTTCATGTTCCTAGAACCACAGGCAGAGGAGGAGGAGTGGCAGCTATCTTCAGATCAGGGTTACTAATCAGTCCTAGACCCAAGATTAGTTTTAGCTCTTTTGAATCTCTGATTCTCAGTTTTTCCCACCCAAAGTGGAAATCACAAAAACCTCTTGTGTTTGTTGTTGTGTATCGTCCACCTGGCCCTTATTCTGAGTTTCTGTCTGAATTCTCAGAGTTTTTATCCCAGTTAGTGGTGAGTACAGATAAAGTCATTGTAGTGGGTGACTTTAATATTCATGTAGATGTTGAAAATGACAGCCTAAATATTAACTTTAATTCTATATTAGACTCTATTGGATTTTCTCAAAGTGTTCACAGACCTACTCACTGCCTTAATCATACCCTTGACCTTGTGCTGACTTATGGCATTGAGAGTGAACAGTTAACAGTGTTCCCTCATAACCCTGTCTTGTCTGACCATTTTTTAATAACTTTTGAATTTACATTACTTGACTACACGGTTTCTGAGAAGAATTCTACATATAGAAGGTGTCTGTCAGAGAATGCTGTAACCAGATTTAAAGAGTTGATTTCATCATCCTTTTCTTCACTGCCATGTGCTGATATGACAGAGGACGGCTACCTAAATTTTACTCCAGTAGAACTTGACTCTCTTGTTGACAGCACTACAGCTTCAATGCGTACAACACTGGACAATGTTGCCCCTCTGAAAAGGAAGGTAATCAGTCAGAAGAGGTTGGCTCCTTGGTATAATTCACAGCTGCGTGCGTTAAAGCAGACTGCAAGAAAGCTGGAGAGACAGTGGCGTTCCTCTAATTTAGAAGAGTCTCAATTAGTCTGGAAAGATAGTTTAATAACGTACAAGAAAGCACTTCGTAAAGCTAGAACTGCGTATTATTCATTATTGATAGAAGAGAATAAGAATAATCCCAGGTTTCTTTTCAGCACTGTTGCCAGGCTGACAAAGAGTCCGAGCTCTGTTGAGCCATGTATTCCTTTAACTCTCAGCAGTGATGATTTCATGAGATTCTTCATCAATAAAATTGTTTCTATCAGAGAGAAGATTAATGGAATCCTTCCCATTATTATCACTGATGTATCATCAAGTAGAGCAGCTTTAGAAGTATCTTTCGAACCTGAATTGTATTTAGACAGCTTCTGTCCAGTTGATCTTTCTGAGCTAACAACAGCAATAGTCTCTTCTAAACCATCAACTTGTATGTTAGACCCAATCCCAACCAGACTGTTCAAGGAGGTTTTCCCCTTAATTGACACTTCCATTTTGGATTTGATCAATCGGTCTTTGTTGATAGGATATGTACCTCAGACTTTTAAGGTTGCTGTAATTAAACCTTTACTTAAAAAACCTACTCTTGATTCAGAAGTGTTGGCTAATTATCGACCTATATCCAATCTCCCTTTTTTGTCCAAAGTTCTTGAAAAAATAGTTGCAGCTCAACTTTGTGATCATTTACATAGAAATAATCTGTTTGAAGAGTTTCAGTCAGGATTCAGAGTGCATCATAGCACAGAAACGGCACTGGTGAAAGTTACCAATGATCTCCTGTTAGCTTCTGATAGCGGACTTGTTTCTGTGCTTGTCCTGTTGGATCTCAGTGCTGCATTTGATACGATCGATCACAGCATTCTGTTACAGAGACTTGAACATGTTATTGGGATTAAAGGAACTGCATTAGGCTGGTTTAAGTCATATTTATCTGATAGATTCCAGTTTGTTCTTGTAAATGAGGAATCTTCCTCACACGTTGGAGTAAGTCATGGAGTTCCTCAGGGTTCTGTGCTTGGACCGATTCTTTTTACTTTATACATGCTTCCATTAGGTAACATTATCAGACAGCATGGCATAAATTTCCATTGTTATGCTGATGATACTCAGCTGTACTTGTCTATGAAACCAGATGAAACCTACAGGTTGGTCAGGCTACAAGCCTGTCTTAAAGACATAAAGACCTGGATGACTCAGAACTGTCTGCTTTTAAATTCAGACAAAACTGAAGTTGTTCTCTTTGGACCTGAGCGCTTCAGGGAGAAATTGTCTAGTTATATAGTTACTCTAGATGGTATTTCCTTGGCTTCTAGTTCTACAGTGAGGAACCTTGGAGTTATTTTTGACCAGAATTTATCATTTGACGCACATATAAAACTGGTTTCTAGGACTGCCTTCTTTCACCTTCGTAATATTGCTAAAATCAGGAACATCCTGTCTCAGGGTGATGCAGAGAAAAGAGAAACTAGTTCATGCATTTGTTACTTCAAGATTGGACTACTGTAATTCCTTATTATTGGGCTGTCCCACATATTCTCTGAAAAGCCTCCAGCTGATCCAAAATGCTGCAGCCAGAGTTCTGATGAGAACTAACAGGAGAGATCATGTTTCTCCAGTTTTAGCTTCTCTTCATTGGCTCCCTGTTAAATTCAGAATAGAATTTAAGATTCTTCTTCTCACATATAAAGTTCTTAATGACCGAGCTCCATCATATCTTAAAGATTTAATTGTAAGATATTTTCCTAACAGAGCACTTCGCTCCCAAACTGCAGGTTTACTTGTTGTTCCCAGAGTTTCTAAAAGTAGAATGGGAGGTAGAGCCTTCAGTTATCAGGCCCCTCTCTTGTGGAATAAGCTGCCAGTAAATGTCCGGGAAGCAGACACCCTTTCCACTTTTAAGATTAGGCTTAAAACTTTTCTTTTCGATAAAGCTTATAGTTAGGGATGGCTCAGGTAATCCTGAAACATCCCATAGTTAAGCTGCTATAGGCTTAGACTGCTGGGGGACCTCATCTGTCACACCTTTCCTCACTTTGCTCTCTTTTTCCCCCTGTTTAATTTCAAAATTGATTTTATGTACATGTGACATTATTGTGGTTATTAACCTATGTTTCCCTGTTCCAACAGATATCCTTTGAATGGTGTTATGGTGTTTTTCCCCCCTCTTTTCCCTCTTTTCTGTCTTCTCAAACCCCAGCTGGTCGAGGCGGATGGCCACCCTTCCTGAGTCTGGTTCTGCCAGAGGTTTCTTCCTGTTAAAAGGGAGTCGTTCCTTTCCACAGTTGCCACAGGCACGCTCAGGACGGGAGATTGGACTGAAGACACATTTCGGTGCAATCTGTTGGTTTCCTTAGCTAGGATATTAAATTTTTTGAATTAGCTCTATATGAATTAATTGGATTATGATTACAATGAATTGAATTCCAATTGGCTTGAATTGGACTACATTACTTAAGTGCCTTGAGATGACAATTGTTGTAATCTGGCGCTATATAAATAAAATTTAATTGAAATTTAATTGAAATTAATATTCACACCTACTTGCATCCGAAGACCTCCGCCCCCACTTTTGTTGATATTTAGTCGGTCATTCACACCTTACCCGTTTTCTTGCCGCCAAACACCTCTGATCTCGCTTTTGATGATGTAAGATTGGGCATTCAGACCTTGCTTCACCTGCTTTTCACCAAATATAGTCGGACATTCACACCTTCTTGCAGCCGAACACTTCCGCTCCACCTTTTAGTTTTCTATGGGGCATTCACACCTTTTTTTACACCGCATTTTATAAAAACACCACAGGAACACCGTATTGAGGCTTTGTTCTGACCGCTCATTCGGTGTCGCGTTTCTTTCAAGCAATTCTCCTGGTTAGCCCGCACTCGGCTCGCTCCCAGAGCCGTGTTAAAGTCTTCTTCGCATTCACGCTCTTTTATCAGCAGATTAAAAGAAAGTTTCATCTTAGGCTCCCTGAAACTTCCATCCTGCACCGCTGTTTGCTTTTTCACAAGAGCAGAGGAGAGCGCACCGTTCCCAGCGGCACTGCAGTACCGGGTCGATGCTTGGAGTGAACGGAGCAAGCTCCTTTTTCAACTCCTATTGATAAAAATCCATTTAATATGTAGTCTCGCATAGAGGACATATCAGACATTAAACTGATAAGAACAGATACTACACTTGATCTTAGCCAAAAGGCAGAGAAGCGATAACTGTCCACTGGTTCACGTCCGAGGGCCCTTCCTGGCACAATGCGCACTTGTAGCGGTGTTCTTTTTATGGCCATAGTGTCACTTTGCACCTCCGCCCACCCGCTGCACTGAGCACTCTTCAGCCCTTTTAAATGGTATAACTTTACACTACCACACGCTCCAGCGAGCACCATTCAAGCAACAACTTTGCACTCCAGCTTCGAACATCGGCACAGTCGCAACAAGTAAGGCGACTCTACTCAGAGAAGTCACTCTGCACAGTAACAAGATTTCTTTTGCACAGACAGAAAGGGCTTCATCCGCAAAGGTAAAGCCTGCCAAAAATAGAAACAACTCATTAGTGCTGCTCAACGTTGTACTTTGCAGTAAAAGAAAGAGCAAATCTAAAGTTTCAGGAATCCGAGAATAAGCTTACTTTCATGAGTTCTTCACGATTTCGGATTTTGCTATAAAATGAATTCCTTCACTCAAACTAAATTAAAACTGCTAAACTGCTAATCTGTTACATACAAGGCAGATGTCAAATTCACCGAAATAGGATCTGAGGGTATTTGGCCAATCGAGCTGTAGCAGCTTCGGTAAAAGAGTATAAGTTGAAGAGTTTGTGAATAAAGGTGTGCGCACACATAGTGAGTTGTAGGAAAATAGGCAGGGAGCAATGCCGGCTGGGGTATTTGTTCTTGTATGTTGTCTGACTGTTTGATTTGAATGTGTTGTGTAAGTGTCCTGTTGAATGTTACATGTTTGGGCTTTGACACGCTTCACTGTGGTTGTTAACTGTGTGGTGTGTCCTGAAATGTTATATGTTTGGGCTGTGTGACATGCTTAATGCTTTTCAGTAGCAACCCACTTATTCATATATAGCAACTGACAACATAAGAAGTCCGGACATACTTTGATAGTAGTTGTAGAAGTATCCTTATTGATAATAGATAAACTAATTCATAGTGATAGAACAGTAGATGAACAGGTGCCTGCACATGTCTCATGAAAATAAAATGGGTGTATGATTGCTGACGGCAGAGCAATACTGCCAAACTTATGAGTTCTTGTGGCAAACTTGATTCAGTGTCTTGACGTGTATACGCTGTTTCGCTGACTTGTCACAAGAAACAAAGTGTGTTTGATAAGATCCGACCATTTTATTACGGGAGGATCAGTATGTATGGATTCTGATGTGACTGATAAACCCATTCGTATCTTAAGCATAATCTAATACGTGAGACAACGCCCTGGCACACAATCAAAAAAAAAAAGAGAGAGAGCGGTTTTGTGTCCCCACAGTCCATAATGTAGAAAAGAGAGAAAAAAGCCTTTCTGATTTGGTGTGTGTGCTCACAGTGCAGAGTGTAGAGAAAAGAGAGAAAAGAAAGCCATTTTGGTGTCACGGGTGTTGTGACTTACACACACACATTTCTGAATTGAGAAAGGAAATTATTTTAGAGAAAGCACTAGAGTTTAGATCCCATATTTGTTGATAGGCATTCATTTAATTTTTCTTTTAATCAGTTTTAAAGTGAATACTAACTGAGAAATGAAAAAGGTGAAGAGTTTAGAAGCTTGGTTCAAGAGCAAAACTTGGTTTATGATCAGCTGAGTCTCTAAACAGAACAGCAAAGGGCTTCATCGAACATTTAAAAAAGATTCAGATTGTTAGAATATCCAGAATTTATAGGAATGGTGGTGATTACTCTTATTTTCTAGAATGGAAATAACTGCACCATGTCTGTTTTATGAATTTAAGGGGCTAAAAAGTTTTGTTCTCGTTTTTCTATGATTAACCGAATGTATGTGAGAGTCCAAACAGACAGAAGGGTTACGGCCGAGCGCTGGACCTTCCAAAAAAGATGAGACAGGCTGGACCTGTGCCATACTACTTAAGACCGGCATGTGGATAACAGGTTCTTTAAACTCTCACACACACAAACTCACACACGTTCGCACACATACACCCATACACACACACATTCTTGAACTTGCTGCAAGATTAAACATTTGCATTAACTGACTCCAGCAACTCTGAGTCTCATTGAGAGACTTTTCTCAACAATTGGGTCCTCAAACCAGATCTCAACGTTTTTTCCGCTGTCCAGGGTCGGAGCTGAAACCGTGCACGGGGGAGTCCAGTACTCCTAATGAAAGACCCCCTGCTGAATTGCGGTAATTAGGGGCCAATGTCCACTGAAAGGGGGAAACAGGGACGAGATCGTACTTTTGAATCAATGGCCAGAAGCCATTGGCAGTGCAGGCATCAACAATAATGGTGTTATTTCACCCATTAACACTTAAGGTACCTCATGCAGTGGCTGTGATATGGTTACTTAACAAAATATCTTTACCAGACATCTCTCCTACATAACAGTTCTTCTTTCACAGCCACACCTTGTTGTCGAGAGATGTGCTACACTTAATCCATCCACACTGCTACCTACCCCACAGATGGAAAGCCTCATGATTGCATGTCAGAAATAACCATCAGTGTTTTACCCAGGCCAGACTTAACTGATATACGTTATGAAAATGCAGAAATAACTATATTTATTCAACAGGTCAAGCAAAAAACCCTGATGGCACAAATGCTACAGGATTTGCAGTAGTAACAGAAACTGAAGTTTTCTTAAAACAACCACTACCAAAAAATTACTCTGTTCAAGCAGTCGAATTGGTAGCTTTAACTGAAGCTTGTAAATTAAATAACAAAAAGGTTGTTAACGTTTACACTGACAGTCAGTATGCCTTCTCAACTGTACATGTGTTAACACAGCATTGGAAAAACAGGTATGTTGACATCCACAGCTAAATGTATAAACTACAAATATTTTAGCATTATTAGATGTTATTCAATTGCCATCTACAATAGACTCGTATGAATGACCGGAAGGAAAACCATACTGCCAAAGAATTTGTTTAAATATGCTGCAGTATTGAGCCACGGACCATGTCATGTCTCAACAGGAGGGATGGAAGCAATAATGAACAAGGTTTTTACAGCATATGGTTTTACTTATTATTGAATTTTTTTTTTTAGAATAAATAAATGAATAAAGTTTTGCGTAGCAGGTCAAATATGTGCAAAATACATTCCACAGGGCAATCTAAGACCAAAACGAAGATAATTCCCTAAGCCAGTGTATCTTTTTCAACATATTTGTTTGGATTTCATTATTTCATTATTGTGTAGATTTCATTGAACTAAATTAATGTTAAGGGAAACGATTCTGCTCAGTGACAACAGATGTTTTTACCAAATGGTCTGAAATATTTCCATGTGCACAAGCAGATGCACTCTCAGTAGCAAAATCACGCATAAAATAACTCATTTCTAGATTTGAAATTCCTGAAAAGATCTTCAGTGATAATTTGACACACTTTGTAAGCTATGTCATCTCACTGATGGCAAAGAACTTAAAATAGATCTTAGAAACCACTGTGATATAGAAGGTTTCGCTAACACATTGGAATTGTTTTACTATTTACATATGCATGTGCAGTGAAGAATTGCTTGCTGCTGATAAATGCAAAGAAGAACAGCTTACACATAGATGCTCACATATAGGCTGCTGAATGCAATGAAGACCTGCTTATCCAGTAAAATTCAATGTCAATGTGTAATATTCAATTAGGATTTGCAAAACAGTGAAGTTAAACAATGAATGGGTCCATAGTCGGTATGAGAAGACTACAGGAATATTTACCTGGGTGTACGTTCAAACAGAGATGAGAAAATTGCGATAAATTATTGTTTGTTTGTTTGTTAGTATGTATATGAATGTTATGTGTATAAACTGGGTTGAGTTGTAGTTACTCAGTAGTGTCTCAGTGAAACAACCGACGGGGGAAGCCTTGCGGTGACAACAAAAGCAGTGTTTTACTGATCAGTCAAGTTGCTCCAGTGTACTCCATACAAACTGGTTGGCTACTGAAGGGATAGAAAATGGGGAATACTTGTTTTAAAGCAAACAAGAAAAATACATGTTTTAACGGGACCCAGACAATATTATATAGATGTCGCCACTGAAGTAAAGAACATTTACGTGGGATGGTGTGAGGGTCCTCGTTTGGCTGACGTTCGCCGATATGCTCGCCATGCTCAGAACCAAGTTGAGACGCGTAAGACAACCAAAAGGGACAAGTGTGAAAAGGAGCTGCATTGGGCATCCATGACCATGTATTACGCAGTTGGTGTAAACAGAGGACGAGGCCGAAGTCGAAGACGTGGACGTGTGGGAGAGGAGGTCGAAATGGGCCACGCCAGAGCTATGATCCGAATATTTGTTTTTACTGTGGCCAGACTGGACACTGGAAGAAGGACTGTCCACAGCTAAAAAGTGATGAAATTGGGCAAAAGGCTGACTGAGGGTGGGAGGCAGGTTCTGGACGTCACGCGGCAGCGGAGCCTCCACTAATGGGTGATAGCACAAACACACTCACACATTTTTCCTGCTCTGTGTAGTGAAGCAACGCTTGCCGACTGTGATTCACGTAGTAAAGTTTTGCATGCTATTTCCGTCCTAGAGCAAAGATATTTCTCTCAGAATATAGGAACTTATGTTCATCAGTAGTGACGTCAGGGGAGTTTGATTGTCCTCCAAAGTTAAGTGGAAACCACGTTTACTGTATGTCTGCATCAGGCCAGGTTGTGAAGGAGAAAATGACAATGCCCATTGCGTGTTGTCACTCCCGATGAGCTCTCCTTCAAACACTCATTTTTGTTATCAGAGTTGTGTCCCATTAACCTGATGGGCTGTGATCTCATGTGTAAATTAGGCATTATTTTAACTTCTACACCAGAGGGTGTTAAGGTTATGTTACAGCCTGACAAAGTTTTCACAGCAGTGCAGTTTGATTCATCGGCACTTACATATGCTTATGAGTGGAAACTTCCCAGCTCTCCTTTTTCACAACAACTAGTGGAAGAAGCAAAAGCGTTAGTTTCACCCCTTTCTGATTTCATGCAACCTACTGATTTGCACTGCACATCACACATTTCTTTGGGGCCTGACAATGACTATGAGAAGAAGTGAAAAAATATGTGCGCCTACTTTATTGGCTGTGTCGCTCACTCCAGAGCACTTCGATTTTTTTTAATGTTTGTGGTACTCGCCCTCACATTTCCTTGGCCAAACGTACACACTGGCAGTGACAAGGTGTGGGAGAGTTTGTTGCTACATGTCAGAAAGAAATGGAGTGGACTGTTTCACCTGCTGATCCAAATTTTATGTTTTCTGAACGATTGTCAGCATACAAAAAAACATTTTTGAGTACAATGCATTGTCAAAGAACTGTGGACTTAATTCCTACCACAGAATCACATTTTGAAGCATGTTTTTTTATCTGAAACAGATTTGTCTTCGATACCCATGTTGGCTGAAGTGCCCAATGATCTTTGGGCTAAGAGCAAATATGATGTGGGGTTGATAAAAGGCTGTGAACCAGTAATTGTCACCCCTAAATCAGACTTTTGTCCATGTAAAAAACAATACCCTTTTAAGCCTGAAGCAATTAAAGGGATTAAACCTGTTTTTCAATCTTTTCAGAAAACAGGCGTTATTGTTCCTTTTGAAAATTCACCTGTGCTTACTCCATTGTTTCCTGTTAAAAAGATTAAAGATGCTGGCCAGCCAGATGAATGGCGTTTTGTACAGGACCTCCAAGCGGTGAATGCTGCAGTTCAGCCACATGCTCCTACTGTGCCCAACCCACACACTATTTTGTCTCAAATTACATCAGATGCACAGTTTTTCTCAGTGGTTGACTTGTCGCCAGTGCACCCTGATAGCCCATTTTGGTTTGCTTTTTAGTTTGAAGGGAGATCTTGGACTTTTACCCGGTTATGCCAGGGGTACTGTGAAAGTCCCACTATTTACAATGCTGCCCTCAAAGCTAGTCTGGATTAACTTCAATCAACCACAGGCTCTGCTCTTTTGCAGTATGTGGATGACATCCTTTTATGTGGTCCATCTAAACAACAGTGTGAAAAAGACAGTGAATCTGTTGAAACATCTTCCTTCTTATGGCCATAAAGCCAGCCTTTCTAAGTTACAGTTTGTACAGGACGAAGTCACCTTTTTGGGTCATGTGATTTCTAAGGATGGGCGCTCACTTTCTCCTAAACGTGTTGCTGCAGTTCAGATCATTCCTAAACCGGTTACTAAAAAACAGCTTATGTCATTCTTAGGTATAACATCTTACTGCAGGAACTTTATTCCTAACTACTCTTTTCTCGAAGCTCTCTTAGGTGCTCTTATCCATGGTAAAGGCAGCTGCAGTTCTGACATGCAGCTCCAGCCTTTAGTCAGCTTAAGCTGGCTCTTCAAACAGCACCAACACTTGGCATTCCAGATCCTCATAAACCTTTCATACAGGCAGTTGATGAGAAGCATGGTTGTATGACATCTGTTCTTATGCAGGAACATGGGGCAGGCAAAGGCCAGTGGCTCATTTCTCAGCAAAACTGGACTCTGTGGCTGCAGGCCTGCCTGGTTGTCTTCGTGCTGTTGCAGCTGCAGAGAAAGCTGTCCTGGCCTCCCAAGATATTGTGGGCTACGCTAATTTGACTGTTTTGGTTCCTCATGCTGTTGCCTTTATTCTTCTCGAGCAGAAAACTTCACATCTTTCAACTGCTCGTTGGCTCAGATACACCTCTGTGATATGCCAAATGTCACTGTTAAACGTTGTACTGTTCTGAATCCTGCTACTTTGCTTCCGACTCCTGAGGATGGGGAGCCTCATGACTGTGAAGCTGTTTTGGAACAAGTTTGTACACCCCGACCTGATCTTTTAGAGACTCCTCTTCCAAACTCTGACATGATTCTTTTTGTAGATGGATCAGCTTTGCGTGATCCAGCCACAGGTACTAACTGTGTTTGGTTTGCAGTATGTTCTTCACATGACACTTTGTTGTCTGGTTCTCTTCCTAAACATTTCTCTGCTCAAACTACTGAGCTTATTGCACTTGTAAGTTGGCAGCTGGTAAGTCTGTCACTATTTACACAGATTCCAGATATGCTTTTGGTGTTGTTCATGACTTTGGTGCGCTGTGGAAACACAGGCATTTCCTTAAATCAGATGGTAAAACTATTCTGAACTCCAAGCAGGTTTCTGATCTTCTTGATGCGATCCTTTTGCCTACAGCAATCTCGGTCTGTAAGTGTGCGGCTCACACTAACTCAGACGATCCTGTTGCTTGTGGCAATGCCAGAGCTGATGCTGCAGCTAAGCAAGCAGCTAATTTTTTTCCTGTTTTCGCTTCCCTCTCTTTGCAGGCAGAAGACTCCCTCACAGATCTCCATGCTTTGCAAACTTTTGCCTCTGCAGATGAAATTTGGTCCTCTGGACGCATTTGGTCCTCTGTGGGTGCAACTCATACGGATGGTGTTTGGATGGGACCTGATGGTAAACCCTGTCTACCTAAACATTTTTTTCCTCATTTTTCAAAATTGACACATGGGTCAAAAGGGGGGATGCTGAATGCACTCACTGCTCAGTGGTTCACAAAAGGGTTCAGTTCATATGCGCAAAAATACTGTCAGTCATGTATGGTTTGTGCCACACATAATGTAGGAAAGGCATTACACACATCGCAAGTTGCACACCCTCCACCAGAGAAACCTTTTGAACATTTGATGATGGATTTTGTTGAACTCACACCAGCTGAAGGAAAGAAATATGCACTAGTAATAGTGGACGTGTTTAGTAAATGGGTTGAAGTTTTCCCTGCAAAACATGCAAACAGTAATGCAGTGACTAAAGCACTGCTAAACAGAAATCATTCCTAGATGGGGCATTCCAGAGAAGATCAGCAGTGATAATGGCACACATTTTGTAAACACTGCATTGACTGAGGTTGGTAAATTCCTGGGAATAACCTTGCGCACACATTGTGCTTATCATCCACAGAGTGGAGGTGCTGTGGAAAGAGAAAATGGTACATTAAAGTCCAAGTTAGCCAAATGTTGTGAAGAAACAGGTCTGCCATGGACAAAAACATTACCTATTGTGCTTACCTACATGAGAATGAGAATCAGAGCTCAAGTGAATCTCAGCCCATTTGAAATTTTATTTGGCAGACCTCCTAACCTGGGATTGGGACCTGTAACCAGACCCCTCCCTTCCACAACTGTTTGTGATGATGCTATGTTGTCTTACTGTCGAAACCTTTCCACTGTTCTATCTCAAGTTTCACAGACAGTAAAAGCAGCCCTTCCAGCCACAGAAAACACACCACTCCAACCAGATGACAGGTGGTGAAGGAACTTCGCAGGAAACATTGGAAGTCCAAACGTTGGCAAGGCCCGTTCCAGGTGCTACTGGTCACTCATACAGCTGTTAAAGTTGCAGAGAGAGCAACCTGGATTCATGCCAGTCACTGTAAGAAGGTACCAGAACCAGTAGATGACTTCCACCCTGACATACATCAGCCTAACCAACACGCCCGGAAGGACAAAGATAAGAGTCAGCAGTAAAAGCTGTACTCCACCGGTGTGTTAAGTTCTAGTAACCTCTGACACCGAAGATTGAAACATCCTTACTGAGACCTGCGATGATGATGATCATACACATGCTGTGAACCATGGAAGAAACTGTTTGTTGTTTGTATTTTCTTATTTGTAACCAGCATGTGCACATTGTATCTTGATTTCACAGGAAGCAATAATACAGGGCTGCTGTATTTCCCCACGACCCGAGAGACCACCAGACGCCCGAAGCCACACAGCCCCCCCCAGCACACACCCAACCGCCCAGAGCGACGGGACAGCAACCCACCACCACCACTATGTGATCAAGCTAATCAGAAGGGACCAGAGAGAATTAAATTCAGCCAATTGATGTTTTGAGGAAGCAGACATTGTTTCCATGCTAATATAATCTAAAAGAAAATTTCTAAACTGGTTAATACACAGATTGTTCTTCGCTTTCCAGTTCATGAGAATAGTTTTCTTTGCTATACATAACACTGTGAGGATCATGTGTGCTAAGCTAAATTCCACATTGATGTTGTCTAAGTCACCCAGTATGCACAGTGTGGGGCATGCAGGAATGCTACACTTTAGTCATGTTGATAGGTCCGCGCAGACTTCAAGCCAGAACCTCTGGACAGGCGCACGAAACCACAAAGCGTGTGCATAATCATCAGGTGTGTTATCTGTGCAATGTGAGCAGATGTTTGAGTGTGTTAGACCCATCCTGAACATCCTTTGTCCTGTATAGTGTGTTCTATGAAGAATTTTGATTTGTATGAGCTCTAAATTAGGATTTTGAGTCATTCTGAAGGTGTTCAAACATATATGTGGCCAGAAGCTATGACTAGAACTGATGGATAAATGTGCCTCCCATTTTGAGGACGGTAGAGACATTGTGTCATCTATCTTAGACAATAATTTATATATTTTTGATAGTAGTTTTGGGGTGCAGATGCTTAGAAATTCTACTACCCTAATCGGGAGTTGTAAGTCTGGTTGGTGGAGGATATATTTCTTTGTTATTATAGACTTAAGTTGTTGATATTCTAGGAATTTATTGCTGCCTATCTCATGTTGTGATATGAGCTCATCAAATGAAATAAAATGTCCATTTTGGATTATATGTTCCAGATGTTTGATTCCTTTGATCTTCCACAGAGTAAAGTTTAGCATTTTTTTGTTTTGCAGGATGTCAGGATTGTTCCAGATGGGTGTAAGCTTACACGGGACAAGTGAAGACTTTGTTATTTTAAGAAATTCCCAACAGGCTGTCAGAGAGGTGCTGATGTTAATGCTTTTGAAACATTTGTGATTTTTTACGTTTTGACTAATAAGTGGCAGGTCAGAGATTTCCAGATTATCACACAATGCTTGTTCTATATTTATCCATGGTTCATCTATTGGGCTAGGTTTAAACCATTTTGATATATACTGTAACCTATTGGCTAAGGAATAGTGCTGAAAATTAGGTAAATCTAATCCACCACTGTCCTTGGTCTTCTGTAGGGTTTTTAAACTAATACGTGGTGGTTTGTTTTTCCACAGAAATTTGGAGATGCATGAACCTAGTGACTTAAACCAAGTAGCAGATGGTTTTATGGGGATCATTGAGAACAAATAGTTAACTTTTGGTAGTATCATCATTTTAATGGTTGTAACTCTCCCCATAAGTGATATAGGTAAGGACTTCAAACGAGAGAGATCGTCCTCTACTGTCTTTAATAATTGCACATAATTTAGCTTTGTTAGCTCTGAGAGCCTGGAGGAAATGTTTATGCCTAAATATCTAATATTTCCTGACTGTAAAGTGATCGCAGGTATATTATGGTCCCTATAGTTAATGGGCAGAACTGTGGTCTTAGACCAATTGATAGAGTAGTCAGAAAGTGCTGAGAATTTATTTATGAGTGTGATCGTGTGAGTGAGAGATGTCTGTGAGTTCTGAAGGAAAAGTAATACATCATCAGCATAAAGACTTATTTTATGCTCAATATTTTGGGGTTGGATGCCTTTAATATTTCTATCTTGTCTGATAGCAGCTGCTAAAGGTTCGATGAAAATAGCAAAAAGTGAGGGCGAAAGTGGGCAACCCTGTCTTGTACCTCTCTGCAGACTGAAGCTTGGAGAAGTTTGATCATTTGTCCTGACACTTGCACTTGGGGAGTCAGTTATTTTCTTTTGAGGAGATAAGAGGCTTTAATAATAATATCTTGCAAGAGAGAACAACACAGTACAGAATACAGAGTTGCTCTGACCACTGAAGCAAAAACACACAGTTATATTGCCCGCTCATCACGTCATCTGTTTTTGGGTATAGTTGATTGTTCTTCTAACTTTCCTCCCCAACCATTAGTTGAGGTTACCCAGACACACTCGTAAATACCAGCCTAACCCTGTCCCCCCTAAAGTGCAGCTATCTCATAATAACAAGCCCACCATTGTAAAGAGGAATTTAAGAAAACAGGGCAGGGTGGTACCTTGCAGCTCAGTCATTTGCAGGTTATACACAGTAACACTCAATACAATGCATATAAGAATTATTTTCCATTACATTCCTCCCTTTTGATTATAATAATACCATTATATTAATCAACCCAAAAGAAACAAGGAAAATAATAACTTTATCTGTAAAACATCAGCCTGCATTTGCACACAACGTGAGTTTAAAATGCAGGCATCATAGTGATAAAGGGTCCAAAGATAAACAATCAAAACATGAACAATTAAATATGATTATCTTCATCCCTCTCTAAGTCAGCGTCACTAGAGGAAAAATTTTGAAAGCAAGAAAGTTATTTGAGTCATTTGGTCTTTTTCACACTGTTGTTTAGATGGACTACATAAAAGGATGTCATCCACATACTGCAAAAGAGCAGAGCCTGTGGTTGATTGAAGTTAATCCAGACTAGCTTTGAGGGCAGCATTGTAAATAGTGGGACTTTCACAGTACCCCTGTCATAACCGGGTAAAAGTCCAAGATCTCTGTTCAAACTAAAAAGCAAACCAAAATGGGCTATCAGGGTGCACTGGCGACAAGTCAACCACTGAGAAAAACTGTGCATCTGATGTAATTTGAGACAAAATAGTGTGTGGGTTGGGCACAGTAGGAGCATGTGGCTGAACTGCAGCATTCACCGCTTGGAGGTCCTGTACAAAACGCCATTCATCTGGCTGGCCAGCATCTTTAATCTTTTTAACAGGAAACAATGGAGTAAGCACAGGTGAATTTTCAAAAGGAACAATAACGCCTGTTTTCTGAAAAGATTGAAAAACAGGTTTAATCCCTTTAATTGCTTCAGGCTTAAAAGGGTATTGTTTTTTACATGGACAAAAGTCTGATTTAGGAGTGACAATTACTGGTTCACAGCCTTTTATCAACCCCACATCATATTTGCTCTTAGCCCAAAGATCATTGGATACTTCAGCCAACATGGGTATCGAAGACAAATCTGTTTCAGATAAAAAACATGCTTCAAAATGTGATTCTGTGGTAGGAATTAAGTCCACAGTTCTTTGACAATGCATTGTACTCAAAAATGTTTTTTTGTATGCTGACAATCGTTCAGAAAACATCAAATTTGGATCAGCAGGTGAAACAGTCCACTCCATTTCTTTCTGACATGTAGCAACAAACTCTCCCACACCTTGTCACTGCCAGTGTGTACGTTTGGCCAAGGAAATGTGAGGGCGAGTACCACAAACATTAAAAAAATCAAAGTGCTCTGGAGTCAATAAAGTAGGCGCACATATTTTTTCACTTCTTCTCATAGTCATTGTCAGGCCCCAAAGAAATGTGTGATGTGCAGTGCAAATCAGTAGGTTGCATGAAATCAGAAAGGGGTGAAACTAACGCTTTTGCTTCTTCCACTAGTTGTTGTGAAAAAGGAGAGCTG
This sequence comes from Leuresthes tenuis, assembly GCF_036924035.1. Classification (NCBI taxonomy): domain Eukaryota; kingdom Metazoa; phylum Chordata; class Actinopteri; order Atheriniformes; family Atherinopsidae; genus Leuresthes; species Leuresthes tenuis. The sequence continues at coordinate 28,904,969 of NW_027325372.1, read as the reverse complement.
GGAAGTTTCCACTCATAAGCATATGTAAGTGCCGATGAATCAAACTGCACTGCTGTGAAAACTTTGTCAGGCTGTAACATAACCTTAACACCCTCTGGTGTAGAAGTTAAAATAATGCCTAATTTACACATGAGATCACAGCCCATCAGGTTAATGGGACACAACTCTGATAACAAAAATGAGTGTTTGAAGGAGAGCTCATCGGGAGTGACAACACGCAATGGGCATTGTCATTTTCTCCTTCACAACCTGGCCTGAGGCAGACATACAGTAAACGTGGTTTCCACTTAACTTTGGAGGACAATCAAACTCCCCTGACGTCACTACTGATGAACATAAGTTCCTATATTCTGAAAGAAATATCTTTGCTCTAGGACGGAAATAGCATGCAAAACTTTACTACGTGAATCACAGTCAGCAAGCGTTTCATCACTTTTCAGCTGTGGACAGTCCTTCTTCCAGTGTCCAGTCTGGCCACAGTAAAAACAAATATTCGGATCATAGCTCTGGCGTGGCCCATTTCGACCTCCTCTCCCACACGTCCACGTCTTCGACTTCGGCCTCGTCCTCTGTTTACACCAACTGCGTAATACATGGTCATGGTTGCCAAATGCAGCTCCTTTTCACACTTGTCCCTTTTGGTTGTCTTACGCGTCTCAACTTGGTTCTGAGCATGGCGAGCATATTGGCGAACGTCAGCCAAACGAGGACCCTCACACCATCCCACGTAAATGTTCTTTACTTCAGTGGCGACATCTATATAATATTGTCTGGGTCCCGTTAAAACATGTATTTTTCCCATCTAATTCCTTGTTTGCTTTAAAACAAGTATTCCCCATTTTCTATCCCTTCAGTAGCCAACCAGTTTGTATGGAGTACACTGGAGCAACTTGACTGATCAGTAAAACACTGCTTTTGTTGTCACCGCAAGGCTTCCCCCGTCGGTTGTTTCACTGAGACACTACTGAGTAACTACAACTCAACACAGTTTATACACATAACATTCATATACATACTAACAAACAAACAAACAATAATTTATCGCAATTTTCTCATCTCTGTTTGAACGTACACCCAGGTAAATATTCCTGTAGTCTTCTCATACCGACTATGGACCCATTCATTGTTTAACTTCACTGTTTTGCAAATCCTAATTGAATATTACACATTGACATTGAACTTTACTGGATAAGCAGGTCTTCATTGCATTCAGCAGCCTATATGTGAGCATCTATGTGTAAGCTGTTCTTCTTTGCATTTATCAGCAGCAAGCAATTCTTCACTGCACATGCATATGTAAATAGTAAAACAATTCCAATGTGTTAGCGAAACCTTCTATATCACAGTGGTTTCTAAGATCTATTTTAAGTTCTTTGCCATCAGTGAGATGACATAGTTTACAAAGTGTGTCAAATTATCACTGAAGATCTTTTCAGGAATTTCAAATCTAGAAATGAGTTATTTTACGCGTGATTTTGCTACTGAGAGTGCATCTGCTTGTGCACATGGAAATATTTCAGACCATTTGGTAAAAACCTCTGTTGTCACTGAGCAGAATCGTTTCCCTTAACATTAATTTAGTTCAATGAAATCTACACAATAATGAAATAATGAAATACAAACAAATATGTTGAAAAAGATACACTGGCTTAGGGAATTATCTTCGTTTTGGTCTTAGATTGCCCTGTGGAATGTATTTTGCACATATTTGACCTGCTAGACAAAACTTTATTAATTTATTTATTCTAAAAAAAAAAATTCAATAATTAGTAAAACCATATGCTGTAAAAACCTTGTTCATTATTGCTTCCATCCCTCCTGTTGAGACATGACATGGTCCGTGGCTCAATACTGCAGCATATTTAAACAAATTCTTTGGCAGTATGGTTTTCCTTCCGGTCATTCATACGAGTCTATTGTAGATGGCAATTGAATAACATCTAATAATGCTAAAATATTTGTAGTTTATACATTTAGCTGTGGATGTCAACATACCTGTTTTTCCAATGCTGTGTTAACACATGTACAGTTGAGAAGGCATACTGACTGTCAGTGTAAACGTTAACAACCTTTTTGTTATTTAATTTACAAGCTTCAGTTAAAGCTACCAATTCGACTGCTTGAACAGAGTAATTTTTTGGTAGTGGTTGTTTTAAGAAAACTTCAGTTTCTGTTACTACTGCAAATCCTGTAGCATTTGTGCCATCAGGGTTTTTTGCTTGACCTGTTGAATAAATATAGTTATTTCTGCATTTTCATAACGTATATCAGTTAAGTCTGGCCTGGGTAAAACACTGATGGTTATTTCTGACATGCAATCATGAGGCTTTCCATCTGTGGGGTAGGTAGCAGTGTGGATGGATTAAGTGTAGCACATCTCTCGACAACAAGGTGTGGCTGTGAAAGAAGAACTGTTATGTAGGAGAGATGTCTGGTAAAGATATTTTGTTAAGTAACCATATCACAGCCACTGCATGAGGTACCTTAAGTGTTAATGGGTGAAATAACACCATTATTGTTGATGCCTGCACTGCCAATGGCTTCTGGCCATTGATTCAAAAGTACGATCTCGTCCCTTTTTCCCCCTTTCAGTGGACACTGGCCCCTAATTACCGCAATTCAGCAGGGGGTCTTTCATTAGGAGTACTGGACTCCCCCGTGCACGGTTTCAGCTCCGACCCTGGAAAGCGGAAAAAACGTTGAGATCTGGTTTGAGGACCCAATTGTTGAGAAAAGTCTCTCAATGAGACTCAGAGTTGCTGGAGTCAGTTAATGCAAATGTTTAATCTTGCAGCAAGTTCAAGAATGTGTGTGTGTGTGTGGGTGTATGTGTGCGAACGTGTGTGAGTTTGTGTGTGTGAGAGTTTAAAGAACCTGTTATCCACAGGCAGGTCTTAACTAGTATGGCACAGGTCCAGCCTGTCTCATCTTTTTTGGAAGGTCCAGTGCTCGGCCGTAACCCTTCTGTCTGTTTGGACTCTCACATACATTCGGTTAATCATAGAAAAACGAGAACAAAACTTTTTAGCCCCTTAAATTCATAAAACAGACATGGTGCAGTTATTTCCATTCTAGAAAATAAGAGTAATCACCACCATTCCTATAAATTCTGGATATTCTAACAATCTGAATCTTTTTTAAATGTTCGATGAAGCCCTTTGCTGTTCTGTTTAGAGACTCAGCTGATCATAAACCAAGTTTTGCTCTTGAACCAAGCTTCTAAACTCTTCACCTTTTTCATTTCTCAGTTAGTATTCACTTTAAAACTAATTAAAAGAAAAATTAAATGAATGCCTATCAACAAATGTGGGATCTAAACTCTAGTGCTTTCTCTAAAATAATTTCCTTTCTCAATTCAGAAATGTGTGTGTGTAAGTCACAACACCCGTGACACCAAAACGGCTTTCTTTTCTCTCTTTTCTCTACACTCTGCACTGTGAGCACACACACCAAATCAGAAAGGCTTTTTTCTCTCTTTTCTACATTATGGACTGTGGGGACAGTCCATAATGTGTGCCAGGGCGTTGTCTCACGTATTAGATTATGCTTAAGATACGAATGGGTTTATCAGTCACATCAGAATCCATACATACTGATCCTCCCGTAATAAAATGGTCGGATCTTATCAAACACACTTTGTTTCTTGTGACAAGTCAGCGAAACAGCGTATACACGTCAAGACACTGAATCAAGTTTGCCACAAGAACTCATAAGTTTGGCAGTATTGCTCTGCCGTCAGCAATCATACACCCATTTTATTTTCATGAGACATGTGCAGGCACCTGTTCATCTACTGTTCTATCACTATGAATTAGTTTATCTATTATCAATAAGGATACTTCTACAACTACTATCAAAGTATGTCCGGACTTCTTATGTTGTCAGTTGCTATATATGAATAAGTGGGTTGCTACTGAAAAGCATTAAGCATGTCACACAGCCCAAACATATAACATTTCAGGACACACCACACAGTTAACAACCACAGTGAAGCGTGTCAAAGCCCAAACATGTAACATTCAACAGGACACTTACACAACACATTCAAATCAAACAGTCAGACAACATACAAGAACATATACCCCAGCCGGCATTGCTCCCTGCCTATTTTCCTACAACTCACTATGTGTGCGCACACCTTTATTCACAAACTCTTCAACTTATACTCTTTTACCGAAGCTGCTACAGCTCGATTGGCCAAATACCCTTAGATCCTATTTCGGTGAATTTGACATCTGCCTTGTATGTAAAAGATTAGCGGTTTAGCAGTTTTAATTTAGTTTGAGTGAAGGAATTCATTTTATAGCAAAATCCGAAATCGTGAAGAACTCATGAAAGTAAGCTTATTCTCGGATTCCTGAAACTTTAGATTTGCTCTTTCTTTTACTGCAAAGTACAACGTTGAGCAGCACTAATGAGTTGTTTCTATTTTTGGCAGGCTTTACCTTTGCGGATGAAGCCCTTTCTGTCTGTGCAAAAGAAATCTTGTTACTGTGCAGAGTGACTTCTCTGAGTAGAGTCGCCTTACTTGTTGCGACTTTGCCGATGTTCGAAGCTGGAGTGCAAAGTTGTTGCTTGAATGGTGCTCGCTGGAGCGTGTGGTAGTGTAAAGTTATACCATTTAAAAGGGCTGAAGAGTGCTCAGTGCAGCGGGTGGGCGGAGGTGCAAAGTGACACTATGGCCATAAAAAGAACACCGCTACAAGTGCGCATTGTGCCAGGAAGGGCCCTCGGACGTGAACCAGTGGACAGTTATCGCTTCTCGGCCTTTTGGCTAAGATCAAGTGTAGTATCTGTTCTTATCAGTTTAATGTCTGATATGTCCTCTATGCGAGGACTACATATTAAATGGATTTTTATCAATAGGAGTTGAAAAAGGAGCTTGCTCCGTTCACTCCAAGCATCGACCTGGTACTGCAGTGCCGCTGGGAACGGTGCGCTCTCCTCTGCTCTTGTGAAAAAGCAAACAGCGGTGCAGGATGGAAGTTTCAGGGAGCCTAAGATGAAACTTTCTTTTAATCTGCTGAGAAAAGAGAGTGAATGCGAAGCAGACTTTAACACGGCTCTGGGAGCGAGCCGAGTGCGGGCTAACCGGGACAATTGCTTGAAAGAAACGCGACACCGAATGAGCAGTCAGAACAAAGCCTCAATACGGTGTTCCCGTGTTGTTTGTGGCTGCCTTGTCTTTTGCACAGAGTAAAAGACAAGGCAGCCATCGAATAGGGCCCGATTGTTCCTACTTGGTCAGCCGAGGAGCAAGGGGGGGAGCAAGCGTCTCAACCAAGCAAAGCTCACCATGGGGAAGGTGGCTATGCCAACTAGCCTGATGCCCTGCTCCCGCAGTGATGGATAATCGTACACTGGTTTCTCTTCATAATGTACAAGTCTTTCGCCTTTTACTAAAGACTTCCGTGGAGAGCAGCACTAATGAATTGTTTCTATTTTTGGCAGGCTTTACCTTTGCGGGTGAAGCCCTTTCTGTCTGTGCAAAAGAAATCTTGTTACTGTGCAGAGTGACTTCTCTGAGTAGAGTCGCCTTACTTGTTGCGACTGTGCCGATGGTGCTCGCTGGAGCGTGCGGTAGTGTAAAGTTATACCATTTAAAAGGGTTGAAGAGTGCTCAGTGCAGCGGGTGGGCGGAGGTGCAAAGTGACACTATGGCCATAAAACGAACACCGCTACAAGTGCGCATTGTGCCAGGAAGGGCCCTCGGATGTGAACCAGTGGACAGATATCGCTTCTCGGCCTTTTGGCTAAGATCAAGTGTAGTATCTGTACTTATCAGTTTAATATGTGATATGTCTATGCAAGGACTACATATTAAATGGATTTTTATCAATAGGATTTGAAAAAGGAACGGTGCGCTCTCCTCTGCTCTTGTGAAAAAGCAAACAGCGGTGCAGGATGGAAGTTTCTTTTAATCTGCTGAGAAAAGAGAGTGAATGCGAAGCAGACTTTAACACGGCTCTGGGAGCGAGCCGAGTGCGGGCTAACCAGGAGAATTGCTTGAAAGAAACGCGACACCGAATGAGCGGTCAGAACAAAATCTCAATACGGTGTTCCTGTGGTGTTTTTATAAAATGCGGTGTAAAAAAAGGTGTGAATGCCCCATAGAAAACTAAAAGGTGGAGCGGAAGTGTTCGGCTGCAAGAAGGTGTGAATGTCCGACTATATTTGGTGAAAAGCAGGTGAAGCAAGGTCTGAATGCCTTAACCTTTTCTTACCCGCTTTTTACCAACTATGGTCGGACATTCGCAGCATCTTACAGCCGAACACCACCTCTCTAGCTTTTGATGATGTATGGTTGGGCATTCGCACCTTTTCTTACCCATTTTTGAGGAATTATGGGTGGACATTCACACCTTCTTGCAGCTGAACACCTCTTCTCCCACTTATGATCATGTGCGGTTGGATATTCGAAAAATGTTTGCTTTTTCACAAGAGCAGAGGAGAGCGCACCGTTCCCAGCGGCACTGCAGTACCGGGTCGATGCTTGGAGTGAACGGAGCAAGCTCCTTTTTCAACTCCTATTGATAAAAATCCATTTAATATGTAGTCCTTGCATAGACATATCACATATTAAACTGATAAGTACAGATACTACACTTGATCTTAGCCAAAAGGCCGAGAAGCGATATCTGTCCACTGGTTCACGTCCAAGGGCCCTTCCTGGCACAATGCGCACTTGTAGCGGTGTTCGTTTTATGGCCATAGTGTCACTTTGCACCTCCGCCCACCCGCTGCACTGAGCACTCTTCAACCCTTTTAAATGGTATAACTTTACACTACCGCACGCTCCAGCGAGCACCATTCAAGCAACATCGGCACAGTCGCAACAAGTAAGGCGACTCTACTCAGAGAAGTCATTCTGCACAGTAACAAGATTTCTTTTGCACAGACAGAAAGGGCTTCACCCGTAAAGGTAAAGCCTGCCAAAAATAGAAACAATTCATTAGTGCTGCTCTCCACGGAAGTCTTTAGTAAAAGGCGAAAGACTTGTACATTATGAAGAGAAACCAGTGTACGATTATCCATCACTGCGGGAGCAGGGCATCAGGCTAGTTGGCATAGCCACCTTCCCCATGGTGAGCTTTGCTTGGTTGAGACGCTTGCTCCCCCCCTTGCTCCTCGGCTGACCAAGTAGGAACAATCGGGCCCTATTCGATGGCTGCCTTGTCTTTTACTCTGTGCAAAAGACAAGGCAGCCACAAACAACACGGGAACACCGTATTGAGGCTTTGTTCTGACTGCTCATTCGGTGTCGCGTTTCTTTCAAGCAATTGTCCCGGTTAGCCCTCACTCGGCTCGCTCCCAGAGCCGTATTAAAGTCTGCTTCGCATTCACTCTCTTTTCTCAGCAGATTAAAAGAAAGTTTCATCTTAGGCTCCCTGAAACTTCCACCCTGCACCGCTGTTTGCTTTTTCACAAGAGCAGAGGAGAGCGCACCGTTCCCAGCGGCACTGCAGTACCGGGTCGATGCTTGGAGTGAACGGAGCAAGCTCCTTTTTCAACTCCTATTGATAAAAATCCATTTAATATGTAGTCCTCGCATAGAGGACATATCAGACATTAAACTGATAAGAACAGATACTACACTTGATCTTAGCCAAAAGGCAGAGAAGCGATAACTGTCCACTGGTTCACGTCCGAGGGCCCTTCCTGGCACAATGCGCACTTGTAGCGGTGTTCTTTTTATGGCCATAGTGTCACTTTGCACCTCCGCCCACCCGCTGCACTGAGCACTCTTCAGCCCTTTTAAATGGTATAACTTTACACTACCACACGCTCCAGCGAGCACCATTCAAGCAACAACTTTGCACTCCAGCTTCGAACATCGGCAAAGTCGCAACAAGTAAGGCGACTCTACTCAGAGAAGTCACTCTGCACAGTAACAAGATTTCTTTTGCACAGACAGAAAGGGCTTCATCCGCAAAGGTAAAGCCTGCCAAAAATAGAAACAACTCATTAGTGCTGCTCAACGTTGTACTTTGCAGTAAAAGAAAGAGCAAATCTAAAGTTTCAGGAATCCGAGAATAAGCTTACTTTCATGAGTTCTTCACGATTTCGGATTTTGCTATAAAATGAATTCCTTCACTCAAACTAAATTAAAACTGCTAAACCGCTAATCTTTTACATACAAGGCAGATGTCAAATTCACCGAAATAGGATCTAAGGGTATTTGGCCAATCGAGCTGTAGCAGCTTCGGTAAAAGAGTATAAGTTGAAGAGTTTGTGAATAAAGGTGTGCGCACACATAGTGAGTTGTAGGAAAATAGGCAGGGAGCAATGCCGGCTGGGGTATATGTTCTTGTATGTTGTCTGACTGTTTGATTTGAATGTGTTGTGTAAGTGTCCTGTTGAATGTTACATGTTTGGGCTTTGACACGCTTCACTGTGGTTGTTAACTGTGTGGTGTGTCCTGAAATGTTATATGTTTGGGCTGTGTGACATGCTTAATGCTTTTCAGTAGCAACCCACTTATTCATATATAGCAACTGACAACATAAGAAGTCCGGACATACTTTGATAGTAGTTGTAGAAGTATCCTTATTGATAATAGATAAACTAATTCATAGTGATAGAACAGTAGATGAACAGGTGCCTGCACATGTCTCATGAAAATAAAATGGGTGTATGATTGCTGACGGCAGAGCAATACTGCCAAACTTATGAGTTCTTGTGGCAAACTTGATTCAGTGTCTTGACGTGTATACGCTGTTTCGCTGACTTGTCACAAGAAACAAAGTGTGTTTGATAAGATCCGACCATTTTATTACGGGAGGATCAGTATGTATGGATTCTGATGTGACTGATAAACCCATTCGTATCTTAAGCATAATCTAATACGTGAGACAACGCCCTGGCACACATTATGGACTGTCCCCACAGTCCATAATGTAGAAAAGAGAGAAAAAAGCCTTTCTGATTTGGTGTGTGTGCTCACAGTGCAGAGTGTAGAGAAAAGAGAGAAAAGAAAGCCGTTTTGGTGTCACGGGTGTTGTGACTTACACACACACATTTCTGAATTGAGAAAGGAAATTATTTTAGAGAAAGCACTAGAGTTTAGATCCCACATTTGTTGATAGGCAATAACTCAGTGCAATATTTAATGTTTCTCTTTGCAATAACTCAGTGCAATTTTTAATGTTTCTTTTGACAATTAGTGCAATATATCAATAACTTAGTGCAATATACATGAATATATATATACTTATTTACCCTGCATATAGTTAGCTCTTAGCTCTTAGTTATAGAAAACATATTTATTGTATAGGAATAAGGTCTAGCTCTGTTACACTGGTAGCCAAGTAACGACATTTCGTTGTCAAGATTCACCTTGTGTTTTTTGTGCAATGACAATAAAGGAAGTCTAAGTCTCTAAGTCTATTTAATTTTTCTTTTAATCAGTTTTAAAGTGAATACTAACTGAGAAATGAAAAAGGTGAAGAGTTTAGAAGCTTGGTTCAAGAGCAAAACTTGGTTTATGATCAGCTGAGTCTCTAAACAGAACAGCAAAGGGCTTCATCGAACATTTAAAAAAGATTCAGATTGTTAGAATATCCAGAATTTATAGGAATGGTGGTGATTACTCTTATTTTCTAGAATGGAAATAACTGCACCATGTCTGTTTTATGAATTTAAGGGGCTAAAAAGTTTTGTTCTCGTTTTTCTATGATTAACCGAATGTATGTGAGAGTCCAAACAGACAGAAGGGTTACGGCCGAGCACTGGACCTTCCAAAAAAGATGAGACAGGCTGGACCTGTGCCATACTAGTTAAGACCTGCCTGTGGATAACAGGTTCTTTAAACTCTCACACACACAAACTCACACACGTTCGCACACATACACCCACACACACACACACATTCTTGAACTTGCTGCAAGATTAAACATTTGCATTAACTGACTCCAGCAACTCTGAGTCTCATTGAGAGACTTTTCTCAACAATTGGGTCCTCAAACCAGATCTCAACGTTTTTTCCGCTTTCCAGGGTCGGAGCTGAAACCGTGCACGGGGGAGTCCAGTACTCCTAATGAAAGACCCCCTGCTGAATTGCGGTAATTAGGGGCCAGTGTCCACTGAAAGGGGGAAAAAGGGACGAGATCGTACTTTTGAATCAATGGCCAGAAGCCATTGGCAGTGCAGGCATCAACAATAATGGTGTTATTTCACCCATTAACACTTAAGGTACCTCATGCAGTGGCTGTGATATGGTTACTTAACAAAATATCTTTACCAGACATCTCTCCTACATAACAGTTCTTCTTTCACAGCCACACCTTGTTGTCGAGAGATGTGCTACACTTAATCCATCCACACTGCTACCTACCCCACAGATGGAAAGCCTCATGATTGCATGTCAGAAATAACCATCAGTGTTTTACCCAGGCCAGACTTAACTGATATACGTTATGAAAATGCAGAAATAACTATATTTATTCAACAGGTCAAGCAAAAAACCCTGATGGCACAAATGCTACAGGATTTGCAGTAGTAACAGAAACTGAAGTTTTCTTAAAACAACCACTACCAAAAAATTACTCTGTTCAAGCAGTCAAATTGGTAGCTTTAACTGAAGCTTGTAAATTAAATAACAAAAAGGTTGTTAACGTTTACACTGACAGTCAGTATGCCTTCTCAACTGTACATGTGTTAACACAGCATTGGAAAAACAGGTATGTTGACATCCACAGCTAAATGTATAAACTACAAATATTTTAGCATTATTAGATGTTATTCAATTGCCATCTACAATAGACTCGTATGAATGACCGGAAGGAAAACCATACTGCCAAAGAATTTGTTTAAATATGCTGCAGTATTGAGCCACGGACCATGTCATGTCTCAACAGGAGGGATGGAAGCAATAATGAACAAGGTTTTTACAGCATATGGTTTTACTAATTATTGAATTTTTTTTTTTAGAATAAATAAATTAATAAAGTTTTGTCTAGCAGGTCAAATATGTGCAAAATACATTCCACAGGGCAATCTAAGACCAAAACGAAGATAATTCCCTAAGCCAGTGTATCTTTTTCAACATATTTGTTTGTATTTCATTATTTCATTATTGTGTAGATTTCATTGAACTAAATTAATGTTAAGGGAAACGATTCTGCTCAGTGACAACAGAGGTTTTTACCAAATGGTCTGAAATATTTCCATGTGCACAAGCAGATGCACTCTCAGTAGCAAAATCACGCGTAAAATAACTCATTTCTAGATTTGAAATTCCTGAAAAGATCTTCAGTGATAATTTGACACACTTTGTAAACTATGTCATCTCACTGATGGCAAAGAACTTAAAATAGATCTTAGAAACCACTGTGATATAGAAGGTTTCGCTAACACATTGGAATTGTTTTACTATTTACATATGCATGTGCAGTGAAGAATTGCTTGCTGCTGATAAATGCAAAGAAGAACAGCTTACACATAGATGCTCACATATAGGCTGCTGAATGCAATGAAGACCTGCTTATCCAGTAAAGTTCAATGTCAATGTGTAATATTCAATTAGGATTTGCAAAACAGTGAAGTTAAACAATGAATGGGTCCATAGTCGGTATGAGAAGACTACAGGAATATTTACCTGGGTGTACGTTCAAACAGAGATGAGAAAATTGCGATAAATTATTGTTTGTTTGTTTGTTAGTATGTATATGAATGTTATGTGTATAAACTGTGTTGAGTTGTAGTTACTCAGTAGTGTCTCAGTGAAACAACCGACGGGGGAAGCCTTGCGGTGACAACAAAAGCAGTGTTTTACTGATCAGTCAAGTTGCTCCAGTGTACTCCATACAAACTGGTTGGCTACTGAAGGGATAGAAAATGGGGAATACTTGTTTTAAAGCAAACAAGGAATTAGATGGGAAAAATACATGTTTTAACGGGACCCAGACAATATTATATAGATGTCGCCACTGAAGTAAAGAACATTTACGTGGGATGGTGTGAGGGTCCTCGTTTGGCTGACGTTCGCCGATATGCTCGCCATGCTCAGAACCAAGTTGAGACGCGTAAGACAACCAAAAGGGACAAGTGTGAAAAGGAGCTGCATTTGGCAACCATGACCATGTATTACGCAGTTGGTGTAAACAGAGGACGAGGCCGAAGTCGAAGACGTGGACGTGTGGGAGAGGAGGTCGAAATGGGCCACGCCAGAGCTATGATCCGAATATTTGTTTTTACTGTGGCCAGACTGGACACTGGAAGAAGGACTGTCCACAGCTAAAAAGTGATGAAATTGGGCAAAAGGCTGACTGAGGGTGGGAGGCAGGTTCTGGACGTCACGCGGCAGCGGAGCCTCCACTAATGGGTGATAGCACAAACACACTCACACATTTTTCCTGCTCTGTGTAGTGAAGCAACGCTTGCCGACTGTGATTCACGTAGTAAAGTTTTGCATGCTATTTCCGTCCTAGAGCAAAGATATTTCTCTCAGAATATAGGAACTTATGTTCATCAGTAGTGACGTCAGGGGAGTTTGATTGTCCTCCAAAGTTAAGTGGAAACCACGTTTACTGTATGTCTGCATCAGGCCAGGTTGTGAAAGAGAAAATGACAATGCCCATTGCGTGTTGTCACTCCCGATGAGCTCTCCTTCAAACACTCATTTTTGTTATCAGAGTTGTGTCCCATTAACCTGATGGGCTGTGATCTCATGTGTAAATTAGGCATTATTTTAACTTCTACACCAGAGGGTGTTAAGGTTATGTTACAGCCTGACAAAGTTTTCACAGCAGTGCAGTTTGATTCATCGGCACTTACATATGCTTATGAGTGGAAACTTCCCAGCTCTCCTTTTTCACAACAACTAGTGGAAGAAGCAAAAGCGTTAGTTTCACCCCTTTCTGATTTCATGCAACCTACTGATTTGCACTGCACATCACACATTTCTTTGGGGCCTGACAATGACTATGAGAAGAAGTGAAAAAATATGTGCGCCTACTTTATTGGCTGTGTCGCTCACTCCAGAGCACTTCGATTTTTTTAATGTTTGTGGTACTCGCCCTCACATTTCCTTGGCCAAACGTACACACTGGCAGTGACAAGGTGTGGGAGAGTTTGTTGCTACATGTCAGAAAGAAATGGAGTGGACTGTTTCACCTGCTGATCCAAATTTGATGTTTTCTGAACGATTGTCAGCATACAAAAAAACATTTTTGAGTACAATGCATTGTCAAAGAACTGTGGACTTAATTCCTACCACAGAATCACATTTTGAAGCATGTTTTTTATCTGAAACAGATTTGTCTTCGATACTGTGAGTGAGGATAGCTGTATAAGGTGATATCCTGTATAACCGACTTGCTCATTTCTGTGCTTGCACAGCAGCCTGATAAGGAAATATCTCTGAGAACAACATGTTGTAAAACTAGGACCGCACCCACAACGGTCTTCTGAAAGTAACGCCTTATACCAGTACACATACGCACACACATAGAGGAAGAGATAAGATATTGACGCACACACATCTCATAAGGCGGAGACTGAACTCAAGTCTATATAACATCACACCCCTAGACAAAGACAGAGCTTTTCCGTACTTTGTGCTGTTCGCATGCATTGTACTGAACTGCTCTCCGCACTTTGCAAACTGCGCAAATAAAACTGTGATGATTCTTATATCGTCTCCTCTGTCTTCCTCCTTCACTGCATCAACGGACTCGGAAAGAGGTACAGGTTGACCTCAACAATTTTGGGGGCTCGTTCGGGATGTGGTGAGGAGAGGACGGAGTTCATTCGGATAAAAGATTCCTTCACGGTGACAGAGACGGGACACGTGCCGGCACGTTAACACAGAGGTAAGCAGAACCTGTTTTATCAAACTCTGCACATTGAATATTTTAAAACAACGTGTCCTGTCCTGAAACTGGTGGTTGAATCAGCAAAAGACGATAAGAATTAATGTCGATAACTGCGTGAAAATATAAGAGAAAAGTGAATATAAAAGAGGATAAAACAGACTGTCTTTGGTCGTGGCGGACCCCACCGGTTGCCTGACGAGGAACCGGAAGCCTGAGAGGCTGCTGGGTTAGAGTCCCGGGGAGGTGAAGACACCCCGAATTCTACTGGGTTTGAGTCCCTGGGGTTAGAGTCCCCTAAAGTAGTATACTCTAGGGAGTTGGGTTAGAGTCCCTTGAGGTTATACTCCTCATAAATTCTTGAAGTCTGTTTGGGGTTAGAGTCCCCTAAAGTAGTATACTCTACGGAGTTGGGTTAGAGTCCCTTGAGGTTATACTCCTCATAAATTCTTGAAGTCTGTTTGGGGTTAGAGTCCCCTAAAGTAGTATACTCTACGGAGTTGGGTTAGAGTCCCTTGAGGTTATACTCCTCATAAATTCTTGAAGTCTGTTTGGGGCTAGAGTCCCCTATACTAGAGTACAGGAACAGGGTTCCTGAGGTATTTTTTCTATAAATGCATTTTGAAAGAGTGTGTGAAGATTTTAACGTGTTTTGTGTGTTTTGTATTTGTTTGAGAGAAATAAGGAGAAGCGGGCTGTGGGAAGAATAAAATTCTGAGGTGTCTAAAGGTGAATGGTGCATAAAACGGTGTCTTGACAAACTCGACAATCAGACAGAGGAAACCTAACGGTGATAACGTAATCTGTCTGAGCCATCGAAACCTAGCGGTGCTAACATAAGTGGCTTGGTTTGTCAAAAGGGTCAGTTGCTCGGGTGTTATGCCATACAAACTGACTGGCCGTTAATAAATCATCACCTTACAAGGCCTGTTGCTCGGACGTACGTCATACAAACCGGCTGGCCTCAGAATTTAGAAAAAGAGAAGTAAAATGGAGGGAGAGTTTGACAGGGAAATAGATGATGGGGGATGGGGCCCAGGTACGGGTGCCTGGAGGCCCCTCGAGCTGCAGTTAGAGAATACGTTAAAAGCAGCAGGGGCAGTGTTACCTAAAAAGGGTAGGGACAGGAAATTAGCCGACATAAAGGGACAAGTGGAACAATTGGTGAGATATAAGGGCAAGAAAATGTCAGACCCCGGTCCGTTAGGGGCCTGGTTGTGGGAAAAGGAGAAAGAATGTAAGGTGAGGAAAGAAGAGCTGGCAGAGCAGGGACAAAAGGCAGGTGTGCTGCAACGTTCGAAATTAAAAAAGGAGGCGAAAGAGCAGGAGGAGCGACGACGGGGCTGGTCTGAGCTGGCGGTCTTCTGGCAAAGTGTGAGACATCTCCATGAGAACGCAGGAAAACCAGGAGGCAAACAAATGGTAACTGCACCTGACACTCCTACATGGCCACCTCCATATGCACCGCCTGCTGCACCGACACCAGGGTTATATCCCACACTATATGTGACTAGTGGTACACTTCAGGTTGGATCCTCAGAAGAGACACTTGTAAGTGACAGTGTGACTGAAGCAGGTGCAGCCACACCTACAGCATCAACCGCTGAGACTTCAGTAAGGACAGGGACGACGTCCAAATCCTCTTATAACCCCTTCACAGGTGATAACCTTTCGGCGCCCCCAGACCCATTCTCGCAGAGACGGGCAAGGGAACAGGCTCCACAGCCCACGGTAGAACGAGAAGTCACACCACAGCCACGGAGGCAGGTCATGAGGGGAAGTGAGATTTCAGATTGTGAGGAGGAAGCAGAAGCAGCAGGGACAGCTTCTTTTCAAGGAAAGGGACAGTGGGAAGGTGAAAGACAAGAAGTACCAGTAAGTTTTAGCTTGGCAGGATCATGGAGGGAAGAGGAGGAAGATTCAGCCGTCAGGAAAGAGAGAGAGCTAGATGAGTTATGTCGGAGAGAGATAGAAGAGCTCTGTCAAAAAAGGGACGGACTGGTGAGAAGTGTAGAGAAAGGAATGAAGGCGGCAGAGGAACTGACAGATACGATAGGCAGAAGAGTTAGCCAGCGCCGACGTGGTGGGACAATCCTTCCGGTCACAATGTACCCACTAACAGCAGTACCAGGACAAGGTGACCGGTACCGACC
The DNA here is from genome assembly GCF_036924035.1 of Leuresthes tenuis. Classification (NCBI taxonomy): domain Eukaryota; kingdom Metazoa; phylum Chordata; class Actinopteri; order Atheriniformes; family Atherinopsidae; genus Leuresthes; species Leuresthes tenuis. Next base: position 28,889,005 of record NW_027325372.1, on the reverse strand, counting down.
ATTTACTATAGGGGACATACAGGCCATAGTGGAGAAATTACCACCTGTAGCTGAGGGTGGAAATTTGTGGCTCAGCAAATTGGATTCTCTGACGGCAGGACAGAAATTGGCATTGGGGGACTTTAGAGCTATTGCAGGACGATGCATGACGGGTGGGGACATGAGAGAAATTGAGACTATCGCTCATACAGACAGGGTGACAGATGACACCCCTTTCACGCATCATAGCACTGAAATAGGGAAAGCTATGAGAGAAAAATATCCACTACCTAACGCCACCGTAATGCCAAAGATGAGATGGGACCCCAAACAAAATCCCAGGGAGTATGTGGATCAGAGCAAGGATTTATGGTTGAAACACACAGGATGCCACCCAGGGAGAGCTGGAGCTCAGAGGGAGTGGTTTAGACAGGCTATACTGGATGGAGTGCCGGAGAATGTCAAAACAGCCATGGTTAATAACCCGGACATGCTCGGTGCTGAATCACATGTCTGGGAGAAACACTTAATTCACCATCTCACCCGTGCACAAGATAATACACAGAAAGAACAGGATGACTTAAAAGAATTGCAGGTTCAGCTGTTAAAATTACAATTAACGGAAGCCAGACAGAAATGTAATGATAAAGATAAAAAACAAAAAGGGGAAGCTGCGAGGGTCATGTTGGCTGCCGAGCCACCACAGGTTCCTGATTTATTTCCGGTCCCACCATGGGTACCGCAGCCCCCATCAGGCGGGAGAAGACATGGGGGAGGACAAATGCGGGGTGGAGGCTTTGGGGGAGAGGTCGGGGACTAAGGGGCGGTACAGGAAGAGGACAGTCAGGGGAGACTCGTTGTTGTTATCTCTGTGGAGACCCTAATCATTGGATAAGAAGCTGCCCACATAATCCAAGAGCACAGAAAGGTGTGGATAGTGGTCCTCCTGGGAGAGGCAGGGGTCGCGGCTCCGGACCTCCTGTTACTGCACCTATGTATCCTCAGCAGCCTTGGGGAGCAGCTGCTGCTGGTCAGCTCCCATTGTGGGACAATGGGGAGAACCCTGACCAGTCCGGTCAGTATTGACACACCCCACAGAGACTCTCAGACAGCATCACTACGGCAGAACCGATGCTGTCAGTTCAGATTGAGAAAAAAGATCTGCCTTTCTTGGTTGACACTGGAGCCACATGTTACACATTGAAAGCTGTACCATCTGGTTCCCTGTCATCACGTACCATCACGCTTATGGGCTTCTCTGGGGAGAAAAAGACACTGCCGTTCACTAAGCCGCTACTCACCCAGGTGGGAAAACAGACTGTGACACATCCATTTGTACATTCACCTTCTGTACCGATGAACTTGCTGGGAAGAGATCTCCTGATAAAACTGGGGGCCACGATACTCTGCAGCGCCGATGGCCTGGTTGTTGTCATGCCTGATGGATCTCATTTGCCGTGCTCTGGACCGATGGAGAACATCACTGGTCAATATCTTGTGCAGCCAGTGAATGAACAATACGCGGACATATACTGGGGTCTATTACAGCCGGAAACATCTGAGCAGCGTGGTATCCTCTCGGCTTACCTCCAGTGGAAACCCTGGATTTCCCAACTCGAACCCTATGTCTCACCTCCAGATTCCCCCCATGTTACTCTATTCTATGATGGGTTACAGACAGATTGGTATCAGGAAAATTTTCAGGACCAACTTGAAGGTCGAGATTGGCAAATTAAGACACATAATATTTATGTGGCGCCTGAAGGCGTGGCGGCAGGTGTTGCCCTGACCTCTGCACAACTTCCCTGGTATATGATGGCAGAAGAAGCGGCCCCACATGTATCATTGGCATTACACCCACAGCATCAGGCAAAAGAGCTAGGGAGTATTGTTAAACGGGCACTCCTACAATCCGATTGGGTAAATACACAACTTCCACAAGTTCAGTATTCTGCGCAAGCTCGCACATATCGCATTCAGGTTTCAGGGGAAGATACAGTCACATTAGAGCATGCACAGATCTCTAGACATCATGGCCGTGAACGTACAGATCACATGGAGGCGGCAGCTCTACTCGCCAGCCTCCCTGAACACCTATGGGCACAGGGTCCGACAGATGTTGGACAAGTTAAGTACAAGCCCATTACATTCCAGGTGCGTGTGGGTCCCCCTATTTGGATAAGGCAGTATCCTCATAAACCTCAGGCGGAAGAAGGACTTAGGGACACTATTGATGGCCTGTTACAAAAGGGGGTGTTAGAACCCTCGTCCTCAGAGTGGAACACACCCATTTTACCTATTGTAAAGAAAGGGACAGGTAAATATCGCATGGCACATGACCTACGGGCAATCAACGATATTCTCCTCACTCCTACAGTTCCTGTTCCGAATCCATATGTGGCTCTAACCAATTTGGATCCTAAACATGAGTGGTTTACCTGCATTGACTTGGCTAATGCATTCTTTTGTCTTCCCTTGGCGGAAGACTGCAGGCACATTTTCTCGTTTTCATATCAGCACAAGCAGCTACAGTACACCAGGCTGCCACAAGGGTTCGCTTTGTCCCCAGGGATTTTTAACCAGGTTTTAAAAGATATCCTGAGTGATTGCCCACTACCAGAGCAGGTGACTCTCGTTCAGTATGTAGATGATTTGCTGTTGGCAGCGCCCACTGCGGCTCTGTGTTTGGAAGCAACTAAAAATGTCCTTTTACATCTTGCAAGAACAGGGTTCAAGGTCAGCAAAGCCAAACTTCAGGTTGCACGGCGGCAGGTAGCGTTTTTGGGCAGGCAAATTTCCCAAAAAGGAGCAGGGCTCTCCCCTCAGCACAGGTCTACTATTCTCCATCACACTAAGCCAGTGAAGGTAAAGGACATGTTGTCTTTCTTAGGGTTGACGGGCTATAGTAGGACTTACATAGCCAATTACACCGGCTTAACTAGACCTCTGCGGGCCCTAGTGAAAGAACAAGGCATGCGCAACCTGTCAGCGACCCTGAATTGGACTCAGGAGGCGGAGGAAGCCTTTATTGCACTAAAACAGGCCCTCTCCACAGCAGCAGACCTAGCTATACCCGATTATAGCTTACCATTCTACTTGGATGTCTCTGGAACAGAACTTTGCACTAATGGCGTCCTGTTCCAGAGAAAAGGGGGTGAGAGAGTAGTACTAATGTATATCAGTGTGATGCTAGACAATATGGAAAAGCGCCATCCTATGTGTACACAACAGGCAGCAGGGATAGCGAAGCTCATTCAAAAAACTGCACACATTGTCATGGGACATCAACTGCACATTCTGACCACACATAGCGTTGTGGCCTATGTGAACTCACAGACTTTTACGCTGACTGCTCTGAGACAAAGACGACTGAGCAAAATTCTCGAGGCACCAAACCTGACTTTCACTCATGAAGGCATAAACATGGCAGATCAGCTAGGAACAGGTGAGCCACATGAGTGTACGGACAGAGTGCAGAAAGAGGAGAAAGTACGACTGGACCTACAAACAGAACCGATACCAGGGGCCAGAGAACTGTACACAGACGGCTGTTGCTTCAGGGATGAACGAGAAGGACTGAAAGCAGCATATGCAGTTGTAGAGGACGTGCAAGGGGAACTGATCACACGACAAACAGAGAGACTGGAAGGACAGCAGTCAGCACAAAGAGCAGAAGTACTGGCAGTAATAGCAGCACTGAGGCTAGGGGAAGGGCAGGAAGTAAACATTTACACAGATTCAGCCTATGCAGCAGGAGCAGTACATGTGGAACTGAAACAGTGGTTGAGGGCTGGATTTCTAACCGCAACAAATAAACCCATCAGACATGAGGCAGAAATGAAAGAGCTAGCGGAGGCCCTACTACTCCCGAGCAAAGTAGCTGTTATCAAATGTAAGGGCCATGAGAAAAATGACTCACCTACAAAAAAGGGAAACGACGCAGCAGATATGGCAGCTAAAACCGCGGCAGGATATGTGGTGAAGGCGATCCTCATGTGCGCTGAGACAGAGAAAGACACAGACATGACCGCACTGATAGCTGAGCAAGCTGCGGCCTCTCCACAAGAAAAGACATTATGGAAAGCGAGAGGGGCGACAGAAGTACACGGCCTCTGGAGGGGCCCAGATGGACGACCTATACTACCTCCAGGGATCAGACAGACAGCGTTGGCGGAGGCACATGGAGTGGGACATGTGGGGGTAGCTCAAATGATGAGAAATCTAGAGCACTGGTGGCATCCATACCTAAAGGACATGGCCAAACATTTTGTGGGGTCATGCGAGGAGTGTCTAAAGTACAATGTCAGACCAACAGTGAAACCACACCCTGGACGTTATCCATTGGAGGTAAAGCCAGGGAAAGAAATCATCATTGATTACACAGACATGATCACACCGGTGAAAGGGTATAGGTATATTCTGATGTGTGTGGACGCATATTCAGGATGGCCTGAAGCATGGCCTACCAAGAAAGAGGATGGTAAGTCGGTAATAAAATTTCTGATCAACCATTATATCCCCAGGCATGGATTTCCAGAAAGGATCAGGTCAGACAACGGCACTCACTTCAAAAACCAAGAGTTGCAACAGGTTGAGGCCATGCTAGGGCTAAAACACAAGTTTGGTACTGTCTACCATCCACAATCACAGGGTAAGGTTGAGAGAATGAATCAGACAGTGAAGAGCAAATTGGCTAAAATCTGTGCACAGACCAAAATGAATTGGCTAGATGCGTTGCCCTTAGCCTTAATGTCCATCAGGAGCTCTGTTAATCAGTCCACAAGGTTTACACCACATGAGCTCCAGACAGGGAGAGCTTTTCCTGGACCTCAATCTAAGTTGCCAGGAACAGGACATATTGAACAACACCTAACCCACAAAATGTATTTCCATGAACTCCAAAGTCTCGTTGCAGAATTTTCAAAGCAGGTGGCGAGTAGCAGAGGAGAGGGCCAACCAGCGCCGGCTCCAGAGGCTGAGTGGGTATTGCTGAGGGTCATCAAAAGAAAGTGGTCGGAGCCAAGGTGGACGGGGCCCTATCAGGTGACCGAGAGGACCTCCCACGCAGTCCGAGTCAAAGGGAAAGGTGATACGTGGTTCCATTGGAGCCAGTGTGCGGCAGCCGAGGAACCTCAACGCTCCCTAGCAGCGACTCACCAGGCGCTGAAAGATTTGCACACTGTACCGGCTGGTACAGAGGAAAAGACCACCAACCAACAAGGGGCAGAATAATCCCCTGGTGGCATTTTGCAGGCAGAAGTAGTACACTTCTGCCTCCTTGCAACGACATCATTTACGAGCAGGAAGGGTGTTAGACCCGGGCTCCAACTCAACCCTCATCTGGAAACGTCAGCCCTCACCTTCTTCATATTACCAGCGACTGACTTTCCTTAAAGAGCACCCGGAGTTGTGCTTCTCAGAAGAACGGGACCAGATGACGTCATCGCAGTTGAATTCGTTTATTTTTGGATTTGTTATACTCATAATCGTGTTTGCTGGGGCTTTGCTTAAACTTGCTCTTACAGGTCATACCAAGTTATAATCATTGCAGTATCACCCTTATGTTATCTTTTTAATAATGTGTGCTATTTGCTAAGGAGTTGGGTAATGTTGACAAACTATAAGGTTTAAAGCTCCTCTAGGGGTAACCCCGCCTAGAGCACCCTGACGGATAAGGTCTGACTTACCAAGAAAGTTTTGCTTGCTATTTTTATCATACTTGAGACACAGTGAAACATATTAGAATGTTATTGTTTGGGAGTTGGAAAATTCTCACATGTTGTGTAGCCATCACGTGCGTGATTGTCCCCCTGATCTTCTGGTTATGTGAACCCAGTCCTGCACACAAACGACCCAAACGACAAACTCAAAAACAAGATTTTTGTTTGAACCAATATGGCGGCTTGGAGTTGAATTACACAGTAGGCTCCACCACAGCATTTCAATTCGATTTGTGCGACGTTATTAAATGCGGAGGCAATGCAGCGGGTTGGAGAGGATATGATGTTTATCTCTGTGCTGACTCCTTTGTAAGTGAAGATTGCGCAAGGCGCCGAACGCCAGGTGGCTCCACGTGGTGGAAGCGTCTGTGCCACTCGTGGGGTCAGGCGGTGGGTTATACAGGGCCATGGACGCCCACTTATACGTATGGGAATGCAACCAAAGCTGCGAAAGTCGCCTTAGCCAGAGAAGGATGGGTTAATGATAAGCAAGGTCTGAACCCTCCCGATCCTGATATAGATGAAGACGATATCATCAGAATGTCGGAGATTGTGTGATCATCTTGTTGTTATCAAAAGGGGGCGTGGGGTTTTTCAATTTATTTTTAGTCATGTATTGTTACTCAACTATTTGTGTGATCTCTTAATAGAGATCAAAAGGGGGTATTGTGAGTGAGGATAGCTGTATAAGGTGATATCCTGTATAACCGACTTGCTCATTTCTGTGCTTGCACAACAGCCTGATAAGGAAATATCTCTGAGAACAACATGTTGTAAAACTAGGACCGCACCCACAACGGTCTTCTGAAAGTAACGCCTTATACCAGTACACATACGCACACACATAGAGGAAGAGATAAGATATTGACGCACACACATCTCATAAGGCGGAGACTGAACTCAAGTCTATATAACATCACACCCCTAGACAAAGACAGAGCTTTTCCGTACTTTGTGCTGTTCGCATGCATTGTACTGAACTGCTCTCCGCACTTTGCAAACTGCGCAAATAAAACTGTGATGATTCTTATATCGTCTCCTCTGTCTTCCTCCTTCACTGCATCAACGGACTCGGAAAGAGGTACAGGTTGACCTCAACAATACCCATGTTGGCTGAAGTGCCCAATGATCTTTGGGCTAAGAGCAAATATGATGTGGGGTTGATAAAAGGCTGTGAACCAGTAATTGTCACCCCTAAATCAGACTTTTGTCCATGTAAAAAACAATACCCTTTTAAGCCTGAAGCAATTAAAGGGATTAAACCTGTTTTTCAATCTTTTCAGAAAACAGGCGTTATTGTTCTTTTTGAAAATTCACCTGTGCTTACTCCATTGTTTCCTGTTAAAAAGATTAAAGATGCTGGCCAGCCAGATGAATGGCGTTTTGTACAGGACCTCCAAGCGGTGAATGCTGCAGTTCAGCCACATGCTCCTACTGTGCCCAACCCACACACTATTTTGTCTCAAATTACATCAGATGCACAGTTTTTCTCAGTGGTTGACTTGTCGCCAGTGCACCCTGATAGCCCATTTTGGTTTGCTTTTTAGTTTGAAGGGAGATCTTGGACTTTTACCCGGTTATGCCAGGGGTACTGTGAAAGTCCCACTATTTACAATGCTGCCCTCAAAGCTAGTCTGGATTAACTTCAATCAACCACAGGCTCTGCTCTTTTGCAGTATGTGGATGACATCCTTTTATGTAGTCCATCTAAACAACAGTGTGAAAAAGACCAAATGACTCAAATAACTTTCTTGCTTTCAAAATCTTTCCTCTAGTGACGCTGACTTAGAGAGGGATGAAGATAATCATGTTTAATTGTTCATGTTTTGATTGTTTATCATTGGACCCTTTATTACTATGATGCCTGCATTTTAAACTCACGTTGTGTGCAAATGCAGGCTGATGTTTTACAGATAAAGTTATTATTTTCCTTGTTTCTTTTGGGTTGATTAATATAATGGTATTATTATAATCAAAAGGGAGGAATGTAATGGAAAATAATTCTTATATGCATTGTATTGAGTGTTACTGTGTATAACCTGCAAATGACCGAGCTGCAAGGTACCACCCTGCCCTGTTTTCTTAAATTCCTCTTTACAATGGTGGGCTTGTTATAATGAGATAGCTGCACTTTAGGGGGGACAGGGTTAGGCTGGTATTTACGAGTGTGTCTGGGTAACCTCAACTGATGGTTGGGGAGGAAAGTTAGAAGAACAATCAATTATACCCAAAAACAGATGACGTGATGAGCGGGCAATATAACTGTGTGTTTTTGCTTCAGTGGTCAGAGCAACTCTGTATTCTGTACTGTGTTGTTCTCTCTTGCAAGATATTATTATTAAAGTCTCTTATCTCCTCACAAGAAAATAACTGACTCCCCAAATGCAAGTGTCAGGACAAATGATCAAACTTCTCCAAGCTTCAGTCTGCAGAGAAGTACAAGACAGGGTTGCTCACTTTCTCCCTCACTTTTTGCTATTTTCATCAAACCTTTAGCAGCTGCTATCAGACAAGATAGAAATATTAAAGACATCCAACCCCAAAATATTGAGCATAAAATAAGTCTTTATGCTGATGATGTATTACTTTTCCTTCAGAACTCACAGACGTCTCTCACTCCCACGATCACACTCATAAATAAATTCTCAGCACTTTCTGACTACTCTATCAATTGGTCTAAGACCACAGTTCTGCCCATTAACTGTAGGGTCCAGAATATACCTGCGATCACTTTACAGTCAGGAAATATTAGATATTTAGGCATAAACATTTCCTCCAGGCTCTCAGAGCTAACAAAGCTAATTTATGTGCAATTATTAAAGACAGTAGAGGACAATCTCTCTCGTTGGAAGTCCTTACCTATATCACTTATGGGGAGAGTTACAACCATTAAAATGATGATACTACCAAAAGTTAACTATTTGTTCTCAATGATCCCCATAAAACCAACCTGCTACTTGGTTTAAGTCACTAGATTAATGCATCTCCAAATTTCTGTGGAAAAACAAACCACCACGTATTAGTTTAAAAACCCTACAGAAGACCAAGGACAGTGGTGGATTAGATTTACCTAATTTTCAGCACTATTCCTTAGCCAATAGGTTACGGTATATATCAAAATGGTTTAAACCTAGCCCAATAGATGAACATGGATAAATATAGAACAAGCATTGTGTGATAATCTGGAAATCTCTGACCTGCCACTTATTAGTCAAAACGTAAAAAATCACAAATGTTTCAAAAGCATTAACATCAGCACCTCTCTGACAGCCTGGTGGGAATTTCTTAAAATAACAAAGTCTTCACTTGTCCCGTGTAAGCTTACACCCATCTGGAACAATCCTGACATCCTGCAAAACAAAAAAATGCTAAACTTTACTCTCTGGAAGATCAAAGGAATCAAACATCTGGAACATATAATCCAAAATGGACATTTTATTTCATTTGATGAGCTCATATCACAACATGAGATAGGCAGCAATAAATTCCTAGAATATCAACAACTTAAGTCTATAATAACAAAGAAATATATCCTCCACCAACCAGACTTACAACTCCCGATTAGGGTAGCAGAATTTCTAAGCATCTGCACCCCAAAACTACTATCAAAAATATATAAATTATTGTCTAAGATAGATGACACAATGTCTCTACCATCCTCAAAATGGGAGGCAGATTTATCCATCAGTTCTGGTCATAGCTTCTGGCCACAAATATGTTTGAACACCTTCAGAATGACTCAAAATCCTAATTTACAGCTCATACAATACAAAATTCTTCATAGAACACACTATACAGGACAAAGGATGTTCAGGATGGGTCTAACACACTCAAACATCTGCTCACATTGCACAGATAACACACCTGATGATTATGCACACGCTTTGTGGTTTTGTGCGCCTGTCCAGAAGTTCTGGCTTGAAGTCTGTGCGGACCTATCAACATGGCTAAAGTGTAGCATTCCTGCATGCCCCACACTGTGCATACTGGGTGACTTAGACAACATCAACGTGGAATTTAGCTTAGCACACATGATCCTCACAGTGTTATGTATAGCAAAGAAAACTATTCTCATGAACTGGAAAGCGAAGAACAATCTGTGTATTAACCAGTTTAGAAATTTTCTTTTAGATTATATTAGCATGGAAACAATGTCTGCCTCCTCAAAACATCAATTGGCTGAATTTAATTCTCTCTGGTCCCCTCTGATTAGCTTGATCACATAGTGTTGGTGGTGGGTTGCTGTCCCGTCGCTCTGGGCGGTTGGGTGTGTGCTGGGGGGGGCTGTGTGGCTTCGGGCGTCTGGTGGTCTCTCGGGTCGTGGGGACCGGGTTGGTCATTGCTGGGGGGGACTGTGTGTCGGGCTCGGAGGGCAGTTTTGGGGGCTTGCGGGTGGGGCTGTCTTGCGGTGTGGGGCGGGGTCCCTTAGGGGCCTTGGGGTGGTGGCTGCTGGCTCTGTACCGGGTGACCGGGCCGCTCTGGTGTGGGTGGTGGAGCTGGGCCTGGACCTGGTGGCTTGCCGCTCCCTTGCGCCCGGGGCGGGGCCCTGCCTGTGCCTGGGGGGTCTGGGTTGCCCTGGACATGCCACAATATGCGTGGGTTGGTGCAGGTCCTGGTGCCGGCCTTGTTGCTCTGGGAACTCCAAGGTGTCCGCAGGTGGTTATTTTCTTTAGGGTGTTGGGGCGTGCGGTGAGGGGGAGGGGGTCTGTGTGGGGGTGTGCTTTTCCCCTGTTGGGGGGGGCCTGGGGGGGCCTGGGTGATGGTGGGTCTCGCTGCTGCGACTGGTGTGACCGGGTGATTTGTTTGTTTGTTTGTTTGATTTTTGTTGTTGTTTGTTTGTTTTTGTAGAGGTCCTCCGGGGTGGGGTTGGGTTGAGTGGGGTGGGGCGGCATGGGTTCCTTCTGGGGGTACAGTAGCTCCCGGAATATGGTGACTGCAGGCCCCGAGCCTGGTGGACATCAGGCCCTCCTGCCCTGTGTTGGGTCCCAGGTAGCGGGGATGCCTATTGCAGCCAGTCTCTGGCTGCCCTCTCCGGGGTGGGAGGGACCAGGAGGATGAATTAATTATTCTGCTAGTTTATATATTGTAAACATAAACAATAAACATTTATAAAACTTCCCTTGGCAAAGCAAATCTGTTTGGCATAAAGGTATTCAGACTACAATTCTGCTGACATAATGCACAATTCCGGATTTTGATATAAAATTAATTCCTTCACTCAAACCAAGTTAAAACTGCTTTTTCCTTCATATTTATCCATGTCTAAATAGCTTTAAACAAAAAAGAACGTTGTACTTTTCAGGATAGGAAACAACAACACTAAATTTTTTCAGGAATCCAAGAATAAGCTTCTTTTCACGAGTTCTACACAATTCTGGATTTTGATATAAAATGAATTCCTTCACTCAAACCAAGTTAAAACTGCTTTGTCCTTCATATTTTTGCATGTCTAAATAGGTTTCAGGCATAAAATTCTTCATATTACCCTGTATGTGAAAGAAGCATACTTGTGATGGAGCAATACACTCCTTTTGGGTAACCTAAACTGATGGTTGGGGAGGAAAGTTAGAAGAACAATCAACTATCAACCAAAGACAGATGACGTGATGAGCGGGCAATATAACTGTGTGTTTTTGCTTCAGTGGTCAGAGCAACTCTGTATTCTGTACTGTGTTGTTCTCTCTTTCAATATATTATTATTAAAGCCTCTTATCTCCTCAGAAGAAAATAACTGACTATGTGCGTTACTAAATTTCCACCACAATTTTGGCGTCACGAACAGGATCCCTCGACTGGTGTCTCTGGACCGGATCGCAGTGCATGGCCAGCCTGGACTGAAGTAGCTGTTCCAGCCTCATACCTCCAAGGCCTTTTCTGAGAGAGAGGACTGGCAGGTCCTTTTCTTGAATACCAGCGCTGGGATCATTTTTGAAATATGATAGTCTGAGACGATAGGACTGCTTTTTAGTTTTTATTTGAATAAAAGAGTGTTTCCCGGTTGTGTCATTAGTGAGACAGAGATTTCATGGGTAAGTGAAACTTTTGAAGCAGTCCGAAGAAGTGTGAAGTACTCCGAAGAAGTGTGAGTTCAGATTAAGGTCCTCATTGGAGACGTCCTTTGAGTGAAGGAATATATTTCCCCATTCCAAGTCTGAGAATGGGAAACAGTTGGTCTCAGACTTTTGACCCTACCGGGGGACCTAAGCATGATGAAATGAAAAAGACATATGGTCCAGAGGTTTTCCACCTGAAGGTTCTTTTAGTATGTTAGAAATAAGAAAGTTTTGCAAATATGAGAAAGAGATGAAGCAAAAAAAAGAAAATTAAGTTTAAATAAGAAGTAAGAAAGGTATAGAATTTTGGAAAAAATAAAGTGTATTAAGAGAAAGAAAGGAAAATGTTAAACAAATGCCATGACGGAATGATGATAATAATTTAGTATTAGCTGTGCCGGATCCAGACCTGGACTCCTGCCCTCCACGACGCCTGCAACAACAACAGCCAGCCCTGCCACAAGCCTCTGGCTCTCGGGAAGAAGGGACTTCTTCCATCCTCCCTCGGGAAGAAATTCCATCATTCTCACAACATCAGTTACATAGGTCTGATGATGAGGAAAAGGAAGACGTTTGGTTCTCCAGCGTACCTGCCCAAGAACTTTTAACGCAAGTGACAAAAATCCTTTACCCACAATCTGGACTTCAGAGATCTAAACGTGAGAAAAAACAAAACCAGATTCAAACCATGCCTATGGTTAAAGTTGCAGTTCCCACTGGACCATTACTGGTTTATCGACCCTGGACTGAGACTGACATCATGGAAGCATAACAATGCTTACCAGATCCAGAGATTTCTGGACCCCATTTTGCTGACGAGTTGCAAGATTTCTGCGCACAATTCTGCCTGACTGGGGTTGAATTGCGTCGCATATTGGCAAAAAAGTTCAAACCGACCGACCTCGGCAAAATAGAGGCCAGTATGCTACAACTGGATTTGCGACCTACCAACAGTGAACGAGGACATAATGATAACGCTCAATATGAAGCAGCCATCCAAAGACTGTGTCAAGCCATCACCACTCAATTTCCAACCAAAATCAATATGTCCCACATTTACACCTGCAAACAGAAACCTGGTGAAGGGACTGATGATTTTGTACACCGCATCCTTGAGAAAGTCAGCAAGCACAGCGGTCATCAGAGACCAAGGGATTTGGGTAATGAATCAGGACCATGGGAGAGTATTGCATGCAATGGAATGTCCGACCATAGTTGGTAAAAAGCGGGTAAGAAAAGGTTAAAATACCCGACTGTACACAATCAATAGTGGGAGCGTATGTGTTCGGCTACAAGAAGGTGTGAAAGTCCGACCATGGTTTGTAAAAAGCGGGTAAGAAAAGGTGCGAATGCCCGACAATGTATGATCAAAAGAGGGAGCGGAGGTTTTCGGCTGCAAGAAGGTCTGAATGTCCAACCATAATTTTTTTAAAAACGGGGAAGAAAATAATCGAAAGCCCGACTATACACCATCAAAAGCGGGAGCGGAGGTGTTCAGCTGCAAGAAGGTCTGAATGTCCATCAATAATTGCTAGAAAACATGAAAGAAAATTTTCGAATATCAAACCGCACATGATCATAAGCGGGAGAGGAGGTGTTCAGCTGCAGGAAGGTTTGAATGTCCACCCATAATTCCTGAAAAATGGGTAAGAAAAGGTGTGAATGTCCAACTATACATCATCAAAAGCAGGTGTGAATGTTAGATCATAATTTGCAAAAAGCTGATGAGAAAGGGTGAGAATGCCCGACTATACACCATCAAATGCAGGAGCGGAGGTGTTCGGCTGTAAGGAGGTGTGAATCTCCGACCATAATTGCTGAAGAATGTGTTAGAAAAGGTAAGAATGCCGGACCATACATCATCAAAAGCGGGAGAGGTGGTGTTCGGCTGCAAGTAGGTGTGAATGTCCAGCCATAATTACTCACAAACGGGTAAGAAAAGGTAGTATTGCCAGACCATACATGATCAAAACAGGGAGCGGAGGTGGTTCGGCTGCAAGAAGGTGTGAATGTCCGACTAAAGTTCAAATATATTAACAAAAGCGGAAGGAGAGGTCTTCGGATGAGAGTGGTTGAGAATTTCCAACCATAATCTATAAAATGCGGTGAAAAAAAAGGTGTGATAGAACACTAAAAGGTGGAGCGGAAGTGTTCGGCTGCAAGAAGGTGTGAATGTCCGACTATATTTGGTGAAAAGCAGGTGAAGCAAGGTCTGAATGCCCAACCTTACATCATGAAAAGCGAAATCAGAGGTGTTTGGCTGAGAGAAGGCCACAGTCTGCGATGCAATAATTAAAGGCCTCATGCCAGATGTCGCCACTGAAGTAAAGAACATTTACGTGGGATGGTGTGTGGGTCCTCGTTTGGCTGACGTTCGCCGATATGCTCGCCATGCTCAGAAGCAAGTTGAGACGCGTAAGACAACCAAAAGGGACAAGTGTGAAAAGGAGCTGCATTTGGCAGCCATGACCATGTATTACGCAGTTGGTGTAAACAGAGGACGAGGCCGAAGTCGAAGACGTGGACGTGTGGGAGAGGAGGTCGAAATGGGCCACGCCAGAGCTATGATCCGAATATTTGTTTTTACTGTGGCCAGACTGGACACTGGAAGAAGGACTGTCCACAGCTGAAAAGTGATGAAATTGGGCAAAAGACTGACTGAGGGTGGGAGGCAGGTTCTGGACGCCATGCGGCAGCGGAGCCTCCACTAATGGGTGATAGCACAAACACACTCACACATTTTTCCTGCTCTGTGTAGTGAAGAAATGCTTGCCGACTGTGATTCAAGTAGTAAAGTTTTGCATGCTATTTCCGTCCTAGAGCAAAGATATTTCTCTCAGAATATAGGAACTTATGTTCATCAGTAGTGACGTCAGGGGAGTTTGATTGTCCTCCAAAGTTAAGTGGAAACCACGTTTACTGTATGTCTGCATCAGGCCAGGTTGTGAAGGAGAAAATGACAATGCCCATTGCGTGTTGTCACTCCGGATGAGCTCTCCTTCAAACACTCATTTTTGTTATCAGAGTTGTGTCCCATTAACCTGATGGGCTGTGATCTCATGTGTAAATTAGGCATTATTTTAACTTCTACACCAGAGGGTGTTAAGGTTATGTTACAGCCTGACAAAGTTTTCACAGCAGTGCAGTTTGATTCATCGGCACTTACATATGCTTATGAGTGGAAACTTCCCAGCTCTCCTTTTTCACAACAACTAGTGGAAGAAGCAAAAGTGTTAGTTTCACCCCTTTCTGATTTCATGCAACCTACTGATTTGCACTGCACATCACACATTTCTTTGGGGCCTGACAATGACTATGAGAAGAAGTGAAAAAATATGTGCGCCTACTTTATTGGCTGTGTCGCTCACTCCAGAGCACTTCGATTTTTTTAATGTTTGTGGTACTCGCCCTCACATTTCCTTGGCCAAACGTACACACTGGCAGTGACAAGGTGTGGGAGAGTTTGTTGCTACATGTCAGAAATAAATGGAGTGGACCGTTTCACCTGCTGATCCAAATTTGATGTTTTTTGAACGATTGTCAGCATACAAAAAAACATTTTTGAGTACAATGCATTGTCAAAGAACTGTGGACTTAATTCCTACCACAGAATCACATTTTGAAGCATGTTTTTTATCTGAAACAGATTTGTCTTCGATACCCATGTTGGCTGAAGTATCCAATGATCTTTGGGCTAAGAGCAAATATGATGTGGGGTTGATAAAAGGCTGTGAACCAGTAATTGTCACCCCTAAATCAGACTTTTGTCCATGTAAAAAACAATACCCTTTTAAACCTGAAGCAATTAAAGGGATTAAACCTGTTTTTCAATCTTTTCAGAAAACAGGCGTTATTGTTCCTTTTGAAAATTCACCTGTGCTTACTCCATTGGTTCCTGTTAAAAAGATTAAAGATGCTGGCCAGCCAGATGAATGGCGTTTTGTACAGGACCTCCAAGCGGTGAATGCTGCAGTTCAGCCACATGCTCCTACTGTGCCCAACCCACACACTATTTTGTCTCAAATTACATCAGATGCACAGTTTTTCTCAGTGGTTGACTTGTCGCCAGTGCACCCTGATAGCCCATTTTGGTTTGCTTTTTAGTTTGAAGGGAGATCTTGGACTTTTACCCGGTTATGCCAGGGGTACTGTGAAAGTCCCACTATTTACAATGCTGCCCTCAAAGCTAGTCTGGATTAACTTCAATCAACCACAGGCTCTGCTCTTTTGCAGTATGTGGATGACATCCTTTTATGTGGTCCATCTAAACAACAGTGTGAAAAAGACAGTGAATCTGTTGAAACATCTTCCTTCTTATGGCCATAAAGCCAGCCTTTCTAAGTTACAGTTTGTACAGGACGAAGTCACCTTTTTGGGTCATGTGATTTCTAAGGATGGGCGCTCACTTTCTCCTAAACGTGTTGCTGCAGTTCAGATCATTCCTAAACCGGTTACTAAAAAACAGCTTATGTCATTCTTAGGTATAACATCTTACTGCAGGAACTTTATTCCTAACTACTCTTTTCTCGAAGCTCTCTTAGGTGCTCTTATCCATGGTAAAGGCAGCTGCAGTTATGACATGCAGCTCTAGTCAGCTGATCGTGTTCCATGTACTCCTGAGGCTGAATCAGCCTTTAGTCAGCTTAAGCTGGCTCTTCAAACAGCACCAACACTTGGCATTCCAGATCCTCATAAACCTTTCATACAGGCAGTTGATGAGAAGCATGGTTGTATGACATCTGTTCTTATGCAGGAACATGGGGCAGGCAAAGGCCAGTGGCTCATTTCTCAGCAAAACTGGACTCTGTGGCTGCAGGCCTGCCTGGTTGTCTTCGTGCTGTTGCAGCTGCAGAGAAAGCTGTCCTGGCCTCCCAAGATATTGTGGGCTACGCTAATTTGACTGTTTTGGTTCCTCATGCTGTTGCCATTATTCTTCTCGAGCAGAAAACTTCACATCTTTCAACTGCTTGTTGGATCAGATACACCTCTGTGCTCCTTGATATGCCAAATGTCACTGTTAAACGTTGTACTGTTCTGAATCCTGCTACTTTGCTTCTGACTCCTGAGGATGGGGAGCCTCATGACGCTCATGAAGCTGTTTTGGAACAAGTTTGTACACCCCGACCTGATCTTTTAGAGACTCCTCTTCCAAACTCTGACATGATTCTTTTTGTAGATGGATCAGCTTTGCGTGATCCAGCCACAGGTACTAACTGTGTTTGGTTTGCAGTATGTTCTTCACATGACACTTTGTTGTCTGGTTCTCTTCCTAAACATTTCTCTGCTCAAACTACTGAGCTTATTGCACTTACTGAAGCTTGTAAGTTGGCAGCTGGTAAGTCTGTCACTATTTACACAGATTCCAGATATGCTTTTGGTGTTGTTCATGACTTTGGTGCGCTGTGGAAACACAGGCATTTCCTTAAATCAGATGGTAAAACTATTCTGAACTCCAAGCAGGTTTCTGATCTTCTTGATGCGATCCTTTTGCCTACAGCAATCTCGGTCTGTAAGTGTGCGGCTCACACTAACTCAGACGATCCTGTTGCTTGTGGCAATGCCAGAGCTGATGCTGCAGCTAAGCAAGCAGCTAATTTTTTTCCTGTTTTCGCTTCCCTCTCTTTGCAGGCAGAAGACTCCCTCACAGATCTCCATGCTTTGCAAACTTTTGCCTCTGCAGATGAAATTTGGTCCTCTGGACGCATTTGGTCCTCTGTGGGTGCAACTCATACGGATGGTGTTTGGATGGGACCTGATGGTAAACCCTGTCTACATAAACATTTTTTTCCTCATTTTTCAAAATTGACACATGGGTTGAACCATGTGTCAAAAGGGGGGATGCTGAATGCACTCACTGCTCAGTGGTTCACAAAAGGGTTCAGTTCATATGCGCAAAAATACTGTCAGTCATGTATGGTTTGTGCCACACATAATGTAGGAAAGGCATTACACACATCGCAAGTTGCACACCCTCCACCAGAGAAACCTTTTGAACATTTGATGATGGATTTTGTTGAACTCACACCAGCTGAAGGAAAGAAATATGCACTAGTAATAGTGGACGTGTTTAGTAAATGGGTTGAAGTTTTCCCTGCAAAACATGCAAACAGTAATGCAGTGACTAAAGCACTGCTAAACAGAAATCATTCCTAGATGGGGCATTCCAGAGAAGATCAGCAGTGATAATGGCACACATTTTGTAAACACTGCATTGACTGAGGTTGGTAAATTCCTGGGAATAACCTTGCGCACACATTGTGCTTATCATCCACAGAGTGGAGGTGCTGTGGAAAGAGAAAATGGTACATTAAAGTCCAAGTTAGCCAAATGTTGTGAAGAAACAGGACAAAAGCACTACCTATTGAGCTTACCTACAAGAGAATGAGAATCAGAGCTCAAGTGAATCTCAGCCCATTTGAAATTTTATTTGGTAGACCTCCTAACCTGGGATTGGGACCTGTAACCAGACCCCGCCCTTCCACAACTGTTTGTGATGATGCTATGTTGTCTTACTGTCGAAACCTTTCCACTGTTCTATCTCAAGTTTCACAGACAGTAAAAGCAGCCCTTCCAGCCACAGAAAACACACCACTCCAACCAGATGACAGGTGGTGAAGGAACTTCGCAGGAAACATTGGAAGTCCAAACGTTGGCAAGGCCCGTTCCAGGTGCTACTGGTCACTCACACAGCTGTTAAAGTTGCAGAGAGAGCAACCTGGATTCATGCCAGTCACTGTAAGAAGGTACCAGAACCAGTAGATGACTTCCACCCTGAAATACATCAGCCTAACCAACACGCCCGGAAGGACAAAGATAAGAGTCAGCAGTAAAAGCTGTACTCCACCGGTGTGTTAAGTGCTAGTAACCTCTGACACCGAAGACTGAAACATCCTTACTGAGACCAGCGATGAAGATGATCATACACATGCTGTGAACCATGGAAGAAACTGTTTGTTGTTTGTATTTTCTTATTTGTAACCAGCATGTGCACATTGTATCTTGATTTCACAGGAAGCAATAATACAGGGCTGCTGTATTTCCCCACGACCCGAGAGACCACCAGACGCCCGAAGCCACACAGCCCCCCCCAGCACACACCCAACCGCCCAGAGCGACGGGACAGCAACCCACCACCACCACTATGTGATCAAGCTAATCAGAAGGGACCAGAGAGAATTAAATTCAGCCAATTGATGTTTTGAGGAAGCAGACATTGTTTCCATGCTAATATAATCTAAAAGAAAATTTCTAAACTGGTTAATACACAGATTGTTCTTCGCTTTCCAGTTCATGAGAATAGTTTTCTTTGCTATACATAACACTGTGAGGATCATGTGTGCTAAGCTAAATTCCACATTGATGTTGTCTAAGTCACCTAATATGCACAGTGTGGGGCATGCAGGAATGCTACACTTTAGTCATGTTGATAGGTCCGCACAGACTTCAAGCCAGAACCTCTGGACAGGCGCACGAAACCACAAAGCGTGTGCATAATCATCAGGTGTGTTATCTGTGCAATGTGAGCAGATGTTTGAGTGTGTTAGACCCATCCTGAACATCCTTTGTCCTGTATAGTGTGTTCTATGAAGAATTTTGTATTGTATGAGCTCTAAATTAGGATTTTGAGTCATTCTGAAGGTGTTCAAACATATATGTGGCCAGAAGCTATGACTAGAACTGATGGATAAATGTGCCTCCCATTTTGAGGACGGTAGAGACATTGTGTCATCTATCTTAGACAATAATTTATATATTTTTGATAGTAGTTTTGGGGTGCAGATGCTTAGAAATTCTACTACCCTAATCGGGAGTTGTAAGTCTGGTTGGTGGAGGATATATTTCTTTGTTATTATAGACTTAAGTTGTTGATATTCTAGGAATTTATTGCTGCCTATCTCATGTTGTGATATGAGCTCATGAAATGAAATAAAATGTCCATTTTGGATTATATGTTCCAGATGTTTGATTCCTTTGATCTTCCACAGAGTAAAGTTTAGCATTTTTTTGTTTTGCAGGATGTCAGGATTGTTCCAGATGGGTGTAAGCTTACACGGGACAAGTGAAGACTTTGTTATTTTAAGAAATTCCCACCAGGCTGTCAGAGAGGTGCTGATGTTAATGCTTTTGAAACATTTGTGATTTTTTACGTTTTGACTAATAAGTGGCAGGTCAGAGATTTCCAGATTATCACACAATGCTTGTTCTATATTTATCCATGGTTCATCTATTGGGCTAGGTTTAAACCATTTTGATATATACTGTAACCTATTGGCTAAGGAATAGTGCTGAAAATTAGGTAAATCTAATCCACCACTGTCCTTGGTCTTCTGTAGGGTTTTTAAACTAATACGTGGTGGTTTGTTTTTCCACAGAAATTTGGAGATGCATGAACCTAGTGACTTAAATCAAGTAGCAGATGTTTTTTTTTTTTTTTTTTTTTTTTTTTTTTTTTTTTTCCCCTTGTCCTGTTCAGCATTATGGCAGCAGAATTGTAGTCTGAATACCTTTGATGCCAAACAGATTTGCTTTGCCAAGGGAAGTTTTATAAATGTAAAGCTCCCCTTGATGCCCATTTATTTATTTTTGTTTACAATATATAACATGTAATAGAACTGAACCGGACCGGGGGACAAGGAAAGAAGAAGAGGAAAGAAGAGGAAACAGAACAAAAATAGAAACAAAAACCAGACAACCAGCTGCTACACCTGTAAAAAACAAAACAGACAACAATCCATGGCCTCTGAGGGGAATCCAGCCTTAGCGCCACCAGGAGCACCTGAAAGCAGACAAGCAGAGAAAAAACAAACACACAAACAAACAAAAACAAGCACAAGAAGCGGTAATCGCATACAACACAGCTGTGGATAGATGACCTGAGACGACATGATAACACATCAACTGCTTAGCGAGCATGCTACTGGGCTAATGAATGTGTGTGTGTGTGTGTGTGTGTGTGTGTGTGTGTGTGTGTGTGTGTGTGTGAGAACATGCAACACCCATGGCACAGGATCTACATGGTAACCGTGGTTAGTTATGAGTGTATAAGTGTACAGGGCCACAATCCACAGCCCCCCCCCCAGCAATCAGAAGCAGGCAGAGAGGGCCACAAGACCCAGGCCACCAGCAGCCCCCACGGAGCACAGAACCCAGGAAGCCCACCGCAGGGACAACCACGCATCCACCCAGAAGACTGCAGAGGAAGCCCCCGGATAGAGCCCCCATAAGCATAGGGCAGAGGCCCTCAGAGAGCCAGGGGCAACAGCCCACTGACCCCGCCAGGTCCCAGCCGCCCAGACATGGGCCGTGCACTGGACCCGGGCCCCGGGAGCCCGAGCGCCCCCAAACCCCCCGGCAGAGGCCCCACCCAATACCCAGGAGGGCCAAGTGCCCCAGACAGCCACGCAGTGGGTCAGCGCCTGCCCCAGCGCCCCTGGCCAAGTGCCCTGGGAGTCAAGACGTGCCCACAGGTGGGTGAAGTCGCGAGCAGCGGAGAGAGGCAATGCCGCCCCCCCATCGGGAGAAGCACAGGCAGGCCAGGCCAGGCCAGGCGACAGCAAGTCCCAGATCCAGGCCCAATCATTACCACACACACTTTCACGTCCCATACATCCACACGTCCTCCCTCCCTCAACTCCGCTGGGGTGTAGCGCAGCGGGCACACCAGGGGGCCAGCAGCCCCCCAGCCACCACAGACCCCGAACCAGCAGAACAATTAATTAATCCTCTTGGCCCCTCCCGCCTCGAGCAGCAACCAGGAAGCAGGGGTGTGGGAAGAAGACCCCTCCCCTCACCCTTCTGGCTCTTCAATATTTTCTAATAGTGAGCGATTAAAATTGAGGGGCAGCCAAACCTGTAGGACTGGGAGCGCGGCCCTCTGGGCAGCCTACATACCCAAAGAGCCCCGCCCACCAGATGCTACTCAGTGTAACCACCCCCCAAGACCTAATGTGTGTGTGTGAGTGTGTTTGATAAGTAGTAATGTCTAAGGTGTAATTAAAACAGGGGCGGGGAACTGCAGAGTGCAACCAAAGGGGACCACCTACGTGGCCCCATCCACTACACCCCACCGAACACACACGGCCCCAAAACCCTTCATGTGTGAGTGTGTGCTGTGTACAGGAGCCAGAAGGGAGAGGGGTATGGGGATATACACCGGGGGGAGCTACTCTCCCCCGGAGAAGGCAGCCAGGGACTGGCTGCAATAGGCATCCCCGCTACCTGGGAGCCAACACAGGGCAGGAGGGGCTGATGTCCACCAGGCTCGGGGCCTGCAGCGACCATATTGCGGGAGCTACTGTACCCCCAGAAGGTACCCATCCCGCCCCACCCCACCCCGGAGGACCTCTACAAACAACAAACAAACAACAACAAAAAACAAACAGACAAACAAACAAACCACCCGGTCACACCAGTCGCAGCAGCCCGGGCCTGAGACCCACCATCACCCAGACCATCACCCAGGCCCCCCCACCCACCCCCCCAACAGGGGAAAAGCACCGCCCCCCCCCCCACCGCACGCCCCAACACCCTGAAAAAAAAACCACCTTGGAGGTCCCAGAGCAACAAGCCCGGCACCAGGACCTGCACCAACCCACCCATACTGTGGCGCGTCCAGGACAACCCAGCCCCCCCAGGCACAGGCAGGGCCCCCCCCCCCCCGGGCGCAAGGCAGCGCCCAGCCACCAGGGCCCAGGCCCAGCACCACCACCCATGCCGGAGCGGCCCAGTCACCCGGCATAGAGCCAGCAGCCACCACCCCAAGGCCCCTAAGGGACCCCGCCCCACACCGCAAGACAGTCCCACCCGCAAGCCCCCAAAACTGCCCTCCAAGCCCGACACACAGTCCCCCCCAGCAATGACCAACCCGGTCCCCACGACCCGAGAGACCACCAGACGCCCGAAGCCACACAGCCCCCCCCAGCACACACCCAACCGCCCAGAGCGACGGGACAGCAACCCACCACCACCACTAAGTGATAAAGCTAATCAGCGGGAACCAGAGAGAATTAAATTCAGCCAATTGATGTTTTGAGGAGGCAGACATTGTTTCCATGCTAATATAATCTAAAAGAAAATTTCTAAACTGGTTAATACACAGATTGTTCTTCGCTTTCCAGTTCATGAGAATAGTTTTCTTTGCGATACATAACACTGTGAGAACCATGTGTGCTGAGTTAATTTCCATGTTGATGTTGTCTAAGTCACCCAGTATGCACAGTGTGGGGCATGCAGGGATGCTACACTTTAGCCATGTTGATAGGTCCTCACAGACTTCAAGCCAGAACTTCTGGACAGGCGCACAGAACCACAAAGCGTGTGCATAATCATCAGGTGTGTTATCTGTGCAATGTGAGCAGATGTTTGAGTGTGTTAGACCCATCCTGAACATCCTTTGTCCTGTATAGTGTGTTCTATGAAGGATTTTGTATTGTATGAGCTGTAAATTAGAATTCTGAGTCATTCTAAAGGTGTTCAAACATATTTGTGGCCAGAAGCTATGACTAGAACTGATGGATAAATCTGCCTCCCATTTTGAGGACGGTAGAGACATTGTGTCATCTATTTTAGACAATAATTTATATATTTTTGATAGTAGTTTTGGGGTGCAGATGCTTAGAAATTCTGCTACCCTAGTCGGGAGTTGTAAGTCTGGTTGGTGGGGGATATATGTCTTTGTTATTATAGACTTAAGTTGTTGATATTCTAGGAATTTATTGCTGCCTATCTCATGTTGTGATATGAGCTCATCAAATGAAATAAAATTTCCATTTTGGATTATATGTTCCAGATGTTTGATTCCTTTGATCTTCCACAGAGTAAAGTTTAGCATTTTTTTGTTTTGCAGTATGTCAGGATTGTTCCAGATGGGTGTAAGCTTACATGGGACAATTGAAGACTTTGTTATTTTAAGAAATTCCCACCAGGCTGTCAGAGAGGTGCTGATGTTAATGCTTTTGAAACATTTGTGATGTTTTACGTTTTGACTAATAAGTGGCAGGTCAGAGATTTCCAGATTATCACACAATGCTTGTTCTACATTTATCCATGGTTCATCTATTGGGCTAGGTTTAAACCATTTTGATATATACTGTAACCTATTGGCTAAGGAATAGTGCTGAAAATTAGGTAAATCTAATCCACCACTGTCCTTGGTCTTCTGTAGGGTTTTTAAACTAATACGTGGTGGTTTGTTTTTCCACAGAAATTTGGAGATGCAAGAATCTAGTGACTTAAACCAAGTAGCAGATGGTTTTATGGGGATCATTGAGAACAAATAATTAACTTTTGGTAGTATCATCATTTTAATGGTTGTAACTCTCCCCATAAGTGATATAGGTAAGGACTTCCAACGAGAGAGATCGTCCTCTACTGTCTTTAATAATTGCACATAATTTAGCTTTGTTAGCTCTGAGAGCCTGGAGGAAATGTTTATGCCTAAATATCTGATATTTCCTGACTGTAAAGTGATTGCTGGTATATTCTGGACTCTGCAGTTAATGGGCAGAACTGTGGTCTTAGACCAATTGATAGAGTAGTCAGAAAGTGCTGAGAATTTATTTATGAGTGTGATCGTGTGAGTGAGAGACGTTTGAGAGTTCTGAAGGAAAAGTAAAACATCATCAGCATAAAGACTTATTTTATGCTCAATATTTTGGGGTTGGATGCCTTTAATATTTCTTTCTTGTCTGATAGCAGCTGCTAAAGGTTCGATGAAAATAGCAAAAAGTGAGGGAGAAAGTGGGCAACCCTGTCTTGTACCTCTCTGCAGACTGAAGTTTGGAGAGGTTTGATCATTTGTCCTCACACACGCATTTGGGGAGCTATATAATATCCTTATCCAGTTGATGAAGTGTGACCCAAACCCAAATTTGTTTAATGCTGCGAATAAAAATTTCCAGTTCACTCGATCAAATGCTTTTTCTGCATCTAGAGAGACTATTGTGGTTTCCAGGTTGTTGATGTTAGAATAGTCTATGAGATTAATTAGCCTGCGAGTGTTAGTGGATGAGTGTCTACCCTTTATGAAACCTGTCTGGTCAGGATGTATTATAAGTGGAGTTATTTTTTCTATTCTTTTGGCGAGGGCTTTACAAATTATTTTGAGGTCTGCATTTATTAGAGATATTGGGCGGTAGCTGGATGGAAGTATGGGGTCTTTTCCTGGTTTCTGTAGCAAGATAATGTTAGCAGAGTTCATGTGTGGGGATAATCTGCCATTCTGCTTAACTTGTAATACCATTTTGTGAAATGCAGGTGCCAAAACAGTCCAAAATTCTTTGTAGAACTCTGCTGGAAAACCATCTGGTCCCGGGGCTTTGTTACTAGGCATATGTTGAAGGGCTTCATGGAGTTCTCCTATTGAAAGAGGTGAATCCAGAGCCATTGCCTGTTCGGTTTGTAATTTTGGAAGGTTGATATTACTAAGAAACTGATCTATGTTACTATCTGATGGATCATTTTGTGATGAATATAAGGTTTTATAGAAGTCCCTAAAAGCATTGTTGATTACATCGGGGTCATGGGTGACATTTCCTTTTGAGTCTTTAACAGAAGTGATTGTTGTTTTCTCTTTGTTTCTCTTTAGTTGGTTAGCTAGGAACCTTCCAGATTTATTGCCGTGCTCAAAGTTCTCCAAGCGAAGTCTTTGTATGAGAAACTGTGTTTGTTTATCAATAATTTTGTTTAGTTCAAGTTTAGCTTTTCTTAATTCATTCAGTGTGTGTTCCTCTTTGGAGGTACTGTAGACAATTTCTAATGATTTAATCCTGAGTTCTAAATCTGATATCCTTGAACTATCCCTCTTTTTCTTATTTGATGAAAAAGAGATTATTTTGCCTCTCATAACTGCTTTTCCGGCTTCCCAAAGAGTACAAGCTGACATTCCTGGCAGGTCATTATTTTCTAAATATACAGACCATTCCCTTTTGAAATAATTAATAAAATCAGGGTCTTTTAGTAATGATGTATTAAATCTCCAATTCCTAGCTGGTGGTGTAACTCTGTTATTCTTCAGTGTGATAGAAACTGGAGCGTGATCACTGATAGTGATGGGGTGGATTTTGGTGTCTGAAATATCCCTCAACAAGGAACTGCTAACTAACAAATAATCTATTCTTGAGTATGAGTGGTGTACCGGTGAGAAGAAGGTGTATTCTCTAAGAGTGGGGTGGTGGGAGCGCCAAGCATCACAAAGACCAAAATCTTTCATATACTGTTTAACAATATTCGTGGACTGCCAGTTCCGCTGACTTCCTGAAGTACTGAGTCTGTCTAGTCCTGAGTCTAATACCATGTTAAAGTCCCCTCCTATGATGAGTGTGTTATCTGAGTGATCAGAGAGTGAAGTGAAAAAGGAGTGAAAAAATGAGGGGTCATCCACATTTGGACCATATATATTTGCAATGCATAAATTCATATTTTGAACAGATAAATTAACTATTAGAAATCTACCTTCTGGATCTATAACTGTGTTGTTTACGGTGAAATTTACTCTTCTATTTATCAGAATGGCTACACCTCTTTGTCTGGAGTTGTAACAGGCTGAGTACACATGAGGAAACTGTGCTGTGGTGAGAACATCAGCTACAGTCTTTGATAAATGAATCTCCTGTAATAAAACAATGTCCCCCTGTAAATCCTTCAATTTATTGGAGATTTTTAATCTCTTCTCCCTGGACCCAGCTCCATGCACATTCCATGAGATAAACCTCAGTGTGGACATGCTCAGACTAATGCAGTGAGTGCTGGATGCTTGCTAAAAGCATCCCGTGCGTGTGTGTGCATATATGCTTCCATGAACATGCCATTGTTGGTGTTTCAGTTGTCAGTATGAGCTTGTTACAATATGTACTTGCGCTGTCGATGCTGTGTGGAACTTGATTATGTGCTCTGCTCAAAACTCTATGTGTGCCGTGCTTGTTAACATTACTTATTAAGGTGGAAACGCAGCGGGTTGGGGAAGAAAGACAGAATAGAAAAACAGTGCAAAAGAGTGGAAGTGTGAGATAGAAAAAGGAAAAACAAAAACAAAAAAACATACCCAAATAAACAAATATGAGCTGCATATATCCTATGCTGCTGAGACTGGCAGTGAGCTATATATTTTGCCTTGATAGATAACTGTGAATTGGATAGACTATTTCAGAGTTACTTATGTACCATCTATGGTGATATGATTTATACAAGTTGACGAATACAGATCACCTGGAGTTTAGAAGAGCCAAGGAGTGGTTTCCTGGTCGCGGTACAGCTGCCCGTTGATGAATAACTTATCCACCGCGATGACAGCTCGGGAGCCTCCCTCCATGAACTTTCTCCGGATGGGGAACAGAACCCTGCGTCTTTCCAGGATTTCTTTGGGAAACTGGTCGTTGACGCTGAAGTCCGTTCCTCTCAGCTCCCTGCCGCGGCCCCTCACCTGGACCTTCTGTTGATAATGCTCGAACTTGGCCACAATCGGTCTCGGTCGGCGGGCATCAGGTCTCTTCCGTCCCAGGCGGTGGACTCGGTGAAAAGTAATGTTTTTCACTACATCTCCTGGAAGTTTCAGTTGATTTTGGATGAAATTTTTCACTGTGAGTTCAGGATCCTCGTCTGCCTGCTCCGGGATTCCAG
Source organism: Leuresthes tenuis (assembly GCF_036924035.1). NCBI lineage: Eukaryota > Metazoa > Chordata > Actinopteri > Atheriniformes > Atherinopsidae > Leuresthes > Leuresthes tenuis. Next base: position 28,861,638 of record NW_027325372.1, on the reverse strand, counting down.
AAAACACCAGATTGTCCCTCATACTACGAGCCTGGAGATCAATAATTGATTCTTTCATCCTCTTGTTCTCGTCAGAGATCCGGCTCATTCCCTCGGTGAGTGTTTTCACCGATCCTCTGAGGGTTGCGTTTTCTGCAGCCAGCGTCTGCACCTGTTGCTGGCTGAACTCCAACGACTCCCGTAATGCCTGGAACTCTCTGTGTAGAATCTCCAACAGAGACATACGGGCGTCGAAGCTGGATAATTTGTTATCGATCGATGTTAAAATGTCCGTCGAATCATTACCAGCTGGAGACGTCGCTCCGGGTGACTCTTCATTGCGACTTCTCTTTGAAGTTGAAGCCTTGCTGCTAGCAGATGGGGTTTGGTTGGTTTTCCCCATGACGATCCTGTCAAAACACTCGTCGATGAAATCCGTGAGGCTCTCCAGGCTTTCTTCACTGTACTCCAGTGTTTTGTTTTTGTTTCACCCGATAATATATTTATTTAAACAGTAGTTATTGGCGTAATTATAATCTTATTATATTGTTTGCTCTATTTGAGGCGCGCCTTGTTTGAATCTGCCGATAGTCTCACACAATCTCGCGACACTACAGCATCACACACCCATTTCCCCAGGAATCTTTACGGCACCTGTTCTCTACTACAACTCCAGCAGATGGTTTTATGGGGATCATTGAGAACAAATAGTTAACTTTTGGTAGTATCATCATTTTAATGGTTGTAACTCTCCCCATAAGTGATATAGGTAAGGACTTCAAACGAGAGAGATCGTCCTCTACTGTCTTTAATAATTGCACATAATTTAGCTTTGTTAGCTCTGAGAGCCTGGAGGAAATGTTTATGCCTAAATATCTAATATTTCCTGACTGTAAAGTGATCGCAGGTATAGTCTGGTCCCTATAGTTAATGGGCAGAACTGTGGTCTTAGACCAATTGATAGAGTAGTCAGAAAGTGCTGAGAATTTATTTATGAGTGTGATCGTGTGAGTGAGAGACGTCTGTGAGTTCTGAAGGAAAAGTAATACATCATCAGCATAAAGACTTATTTTATGCTCAATATTTTGGGGTTGGATGCCTTTAATATTTCTATCTTGTCTGATAGCAGCTGCTAAAGGTTCGATGAAAATAGCAAAAAGTGAGGGCGAAAGTGGGCAACCCTGTCTTGTACCTCTCTGCAGACTGAAGCTTGGAGAAGTTTGATCATTTGTCCTGACACTTGCACTTGGGGAGTCAGTTATTTTCTTTTGAGGAGATAAGAGGCTTTAATAATAATATCTTGCAAGAGAGAACAACACAGTACAGAATACAGAGTTGCTCTGACCACTGAAGCAAAAACACAGTTATATTGCCCACTCATCACGTCATCTGTTTTTGGGTATAGTTGATTGTTCTTCTAACTTTCCTCCCCAACCATTAGTTGAGGTTACCCAGACACACTCGTAAATACCAGCCTAACCCTGTCCCCCCTAAAGTGCAGCTATCTCATATTAACAAGCCCACCATTGTAAAGAGGAATTTAAGAAAACAGGGCAGGGTGGTACCTTGCAGCTCAGTCATTTGCAGGTTATACACAGTAACACTCAATACAATGCATATAAGAATTATTTTCCATTACATTCCTCCCTTTTGATTATAATAATACCATTATATTAATCAACCCAAAAGAAACAAGGAAAATAATAACTTTATCTGTAAAACATCAGCCTGCATTTGCACACAACGTGAGTTTAAAATGCAGGCATCATAGTGATAAAGGGTCCAAAGATAAACAATCAAAACATGAACAATTAAATATGATTATCTTCATCCCTCTCTAAGTCAGCGTCACTAGAGGAAAAATTTTGAAAGCAAGAAAGTTATTTGAGTCATTTGGTCTTTTTCACACTGTTGTTTAGATGGACTACATAAAAGGATGTCATCCACATACTGCAAAAGAGCAGAGCCTGTGGTTGATTGAAGTTAATCCAGACTAGCTTTGAGGGCAGCATTGTAAATAGTGGGACTTTCACAGTACCCCTGTCATAACCGGGTAAAAGTCCAAGATCTCTGTTCAAACTAAAAAGCAAACCAAAATGGGCTATCAGGGTGCACTGGCGACAAGTCAACCACTGAGAAAAACTGTGCATCTGATGTAATTTGAGACAAAATAGTGTGTGGGTTGGGCACAGTAGGAGCATGTGGCTGAACTTTAGCATTCACCGCTTGGAGGTCCTGTACAAAACGCCATTCATCTGGCTGGCCAGCATCTTTAATCTTTTTAACAGGAAACAATGGAGTAAGCACAGGTGAATTTTCAAAAGGAACAATAACGCCTGTTTTCTGAAAAGATTGAAAAACAGGTTTAATCCCTTTGATTGCTTCAGGCTTAAAAGGGTATTGTTTTTTACATGGACAAAAGTCTGATTTAGGGGTGACAATTACTGGTTCACAGCCTTTTATCAACCCCACATCATATTTGCTCTTAGCCCAAAGATCATTGGGCACTTCAGCCAACATGGGTATCGAAGACAAATCTGTTTCAGATAAAAAACATGCTTCAAAATGTGATTCTGTGGTAGGAATTAAGTCCACAGTTCTTTGACAATGCATTGTACTCAAAAATGTTTTTTTGTATGCTGACAATCGTTCAGAAAACATCAAATTTGGATCAGCAGGTGAAACAGTCCACTCCATTTCTTTCTGACATGTAGCAACAAACTCTCCCACACCTTGTCACTGCCAGTGTGTACGTTTGGCCAAGGAAATGTGAGGGCGAGTACCACAAACATTAAAAAAATCGAAGTGCTCTGGAGTGAGCGACACAGCCAATAAAGTAGGCGCACATATTTTTTCACTTCTTCTCATAGTCATTGTCAGGCCCCAAAGAAATGTGTGATGTGCAGTGCAAATCAGTAGGTTGCATGAAATCAGAAAGGGGTGAAACTAACACTTTTGCTTCTTCCACTAGTTGTTGTGAAAAAGGAGAGCTGGGAAGTTTCCACTCATAAGCATATGTAAGTGCCGATGAATCAAACTGCACTGCTGTGAAAACTTTGTCAGGCTGTAACATAACCTTAACACCCTCTGGTGTAGAAGTTAAAATAATGCCTAATTTACACATGAGATCACAGCCCATCAGGTTAATGGGACACAACTCTGATAACAAAAATGAGTGTTTGAAGGAGAGCTCATCGGGAGTGACAACACGCAATGGGCATTGTCATTTTCTCCTTCACAACCTGGCCTGATGCAGACATACAGTAAACGTGGTTTCCACTTAACTTTGGAGGACAATCAAACTCCCCTGACGTCACTACTGATGAACATAAGTTCCTATATTCTGAGAGAAATATCTTTGCTCTAGGACGGAAATAGCATGCAAAACTTTACTACGTGAATCACAGTCGGCAAGCGTTGCTTCACTACACAGAGCAGGAAAAATGTGTGAGTGTGTTTGTGCTATCACCCATTAGTGGAGGCTCCGCTGCCGCGTGACGTCCAGAACCTGCCTCCCACCCTCAGTCAGCCTTTTGCCCAATTTCATCACTTTTTAGCTGTGGACAGTCCTTCTTCCAGTGTCCAGTCTGGCCACAGTAAAAACAAATATTCGGATCATAGCTCTGGCGTGGCCCATTTCGACCTCCTCTCCCACACGTCCACATCTTCGACTTCGGCCTCGTCCTCTGTTTACACCCACTGCGTAATACATGGTCATGGTTGCCAAATGCAGCTCCTTTTCACACTTGTCCCTTTTGGTTGTCTTACACGTCTCAACTTGGTTCTGAGCATGGCGAGCATATCGGCGAACGTCAGCCAAACGAGGACCCTCACACCATCCCACGTAAATGTTCTTTACTTCAGTGGCGACATCTATATAATATTGTCTGGGTCCCGTTAAAACATGTATTTTTCCCATCTAATTCCTTGTTTGCTTTAAAACAAGTATTCCCCATTTTCTATCCCTTCAGTAGCCAACCAGTTTGTATGGAGTACACTGGAGCAACTTGACTGATCAGTAAAACACTGCTTTTGTTGTCACCGCAAGGCTTCCCCCGTCGGTTGTTTCACTGAGACACTACTGAGTAACTACAACTCAACACAGTTTATACACATAACATTCATATACATACTAACAAACAAACAAACAATAATTTATCGCAATTTTCTCATCTCTGTTTGAACGTACACCCAGGTAAATATTCCTGTAGTCTTCTCATACCGACTATGGACCCATTCATTGTTTAACTTCACTGTTTTGCAGTGTATTGAATATTACACATTGACATTGAACTTTACTGGATAAGCAGGTCTTCATTGCATTCAGCAGCCTATATGTGAGCATCTATGTGTAAGCTGTTCTTCTTTGCATTTATCAGCAGCAAGCAATTCTTCACTGCACATGCATATGTAAATAGTAAAACAATTCCAATGTGTTAGCGAAACCTTCTATATCACAGTGGTTTCTAAGATCTATTTTAAGTTCTTTGCCATCAGTGAGATGACATAGTTTACAAAGTGTGTCAAATTATCACTGAAGATCTTTTCAGGTATTTCAAATCTAGAAATAAGTTATTTTACGCGTGATTTTGCTACTGAGAGTGCATCTGCTTGTGCACATGGAAATATTTCAGACCATTTGGTAAAAACCTCTGTTGTCACTGAGCAGAATCGTTTCCCTTAACATTAATTTAGTTCAATGAAATCTACACAATAATGAAATAATGAAATCCAAACAAATATGTTGAAAAAGATACACTGGCTTAGGGAATTATCTTCGTTTTGGTCTTAGATTGCCCTGTGGAATGTATTTTGCACATATTTGACCTGCTAGACAAAACTTTATTCATTTATTTATTCTAAAAAAAAAAATTCAATAATTAGTAAAACCATATGCTGTAAAAACCTTGTTCATTATTGCTTCCATCCCTCCTGTTGAGACATGACATGGTCCGTGGCTCAATACTGCAGCATATTTAAACAAATTCTTTGGCAGTATGGTTTTCCTTCCGGTCATTCATACGAGTCTATTGTAGATGGCAATTGAATAACATCTAATAATGCTAAAATATTTGTAGTTTATACATTTAGCTATGGATGTCAACATACCTGTTTTTCCAATGCTGTGTTAACACATGTACAGTTGAGAAGGCATACTGACTGTCAGTGTAAACGTTAACAACCTTTTTGTTATTTAATTTACAAGCTTCAGTTAAAGCTACCAATTCGACTGCTTGAACAGAGTAATTTTTTGGTAGTGGTTGTTTTAAGAAAACTTCAGTTTCTGTTACTACTGCAAATCCTGTAGCATTTGTGCCATCAGGGTTTTTTGCTTGACCTGTTGAATAAATATAGTTATTTCTGCATTTTCATAACGTATATCAGTTAAGTCTGGCCTGGGTAAAACACTGATGGTTATTTCTGACATGCAATCATGAGGCTTTCCATCTGTGGAGTAGGTAGCAGTGTGGATGGATTAAGTGTAGCACATCTCTCGACAACAAGGTGTGGCTGTGAAAGAAGAACTGTTATGTAGGAGAGATGTCTGGTAAAGATATTTTGTTAAGTAACCATATCACAGCCACTGCATGAGGTACCTTAAGTGTTAATGGGTGAAATAACACCATTATTGTTGATGCCTGCACTGCCAATGGCTTCTGGCCATTGATTCAAAAGTACGATCTCGTCCCTTTTTCCCCCTTTCAGTGGACACTGGCCCCTAATTACCGCAATTCAGCAGGGGGTCTTTCATTAGGAGTACTGGACTCCCCCGTGCACGGTTTCAGCTCCGACCCTGGAAAGCGGAAAAAACGTTGAGATCTGGTTTGAGGACCCAATTGTTGAGAAAAGTCTCTCAATGAGACTCAGAGTTGCTGGAGTCAGTTAATGCAAATGTTTAATCTTGCAGCAAGTTCAAGAATGTGTGTGTATGGGTGTATGTGTGCGAACGTGTGTGAGTTTGTGTGTGTGAGAGTTTAAAGAACCTGTTATCCACAGGCAGGTCTTAACTAGTATGGCACAGGTCCAGCCTGTCTCATCTTTTTTGGAAGGTCCAGCGCTCGGCCGTAACCCTTCTGTCTGTTTGGACTCTCACATACATTCGGTTAATCATAGAAAAACGAGAACAAAACTTTTTAGCCCCTTAAATTCATAAAACAGACATGGTGCAGTTATTTCCATTCTAGAAAATAAGAGTAATCACCACCATTCCTATAAATTCTGGATATTCTAACAATCTGAATCTTTTTTAAATGTTCGATGAAGCCCTTTGCTGTTCTGTTTAGAGACTCAGCTGATCATAAACCAAGTTTTGCTCTTGAACCAAGCTTCTAAACTCTTCACCTTTTTCATTTCTCAGTTAGTATTCACTTTAAAACTGATTAAAAGAAAAATTAAATGAATGCCTATCAACAAATGTGGGATCTAAACTCTAGTGCTTTCTCTAAAATAATTTCCTTTCTCAATTCAGAAATGTGTGTGTGTAAGTCACAACACCCGTGACACCAAAACGGCTTTCTTTTCTCTCTTTTTTCTACACTCTGCACTGTGAGCACACACACCAAATCAGAAAGGCTTTTTTCTCTCTTTTCTACATTATGGACTGTGGGGACACAAAACCGCTCTCTCTCTTTTTTTTTTGATTGTGTGCCAGGGCGTTGTCTCACGTATTAGATTATGCTTAAGATACGAATGGGTTTATCAGTCACATCAGAATCCATACATACTGATCCTCCCGTAATAAAATGGTCGGATCTTATCAAACACACTTTGTTTCTTGTGACAAGTCAGCGAAACAGCGTATACACGTCAAGACACTGAATCAAGTTTGCCACAAGAACTCATAAGTTTGGCAGTATTGCTCTGCCGTCAGCAATCATACACCCATTTTATTTTCATGAGACATGTGCAGGCACCTGTTCATCCACTGTTATATCACTATGAATTAGTTTATCTATTATCAATAAGGATACTTCTACAACTACTATCAAAGTATGTCCGGACTTCTTATGTTGTCAGTTGCTATATATGAATAAGTGGGTAGCTACTGACAAGCATTAAGCATGTCACACAGCCCAAACATATAACATTTCAGGACACACCACACAGTTAACAACCACAGTGAAGCGTGTCAAAGCCCAAACATGTAACATTCAACAGGACACTTACACAACACATTCAAATCAAACAGTCAGACAACATACAAGAACATATACCCCAGCCAGCATTGCTCCCTGCCTATTTTCCTACAACTCACTATGTGTGCGCACACCTTTATTCACAAACTCTTCAACTTATACTCTTTTACCGAAGCTGCTACAGCTCGATTGGCCAAATACCCTTAGATCCTATTTCGGTGAATTTGACATCTGCCTTACATGTAACAGATTAGCGGTTTAGCAGTTTTAATTTAGTTTGAGTGAAGGAATTCATTTTATAGCAAAATCCGAAATCGTGAAGAACTCATGAAAGTAAGCTTATTCTCGGATTCCTGAAACTTTAGATTTGCTCTTTCTTTTACTGCAAAGTACAATGTTGTTTTTTTTGTTTAAATCTTTCTAGACATGGTAAATATTAAGGACAAAGCAGTTTTCACATAGTTTGAGTGAAGGAATTCTGGTTTCTCTTCATAACGTACAAGTCTTTCGCCTTTTACTAAAGATTTCTGTGGAGAGCAGCACTAATGAGTTGTTTCTATTTTTGGCAGGCTTTACCTTAGCGGGTGAAGCCCTTTCTGTCTGTGCAAAAGAAATCTTCTTACTGTGCAGAGTGACTTCTCTGAGTAGAGTCGCCTTACTTGTTGCGACTGTGCCGATGTTCGAAGCTGGAGTGCAAAGTTGTTGCTTGAATGGTGCTTGCTGGAGCATGCGGGAGTGCAAAGTTATACCATTTAAAAGGGCTGAAGAGTGCTCAGTGCAGCGGGTGGGCGACACTCTGGCCACCTTGAAAACCGAGGTTACATCCACTACCAGGGGCAGCCCAAGTTCTGCCGCAAGTGTGGTGAGCATGGGCACCTGGTTGAGGCTTGTACCAAGGTGTTATGTGGGAAGAGCAGAGAAATTGGGCAAACTTTTCGAGAGTGTCCAAATGGCAGGAAATGTAATCTCTGTGGAGAATTAAATCACCTCTTCAGAGATTGCCCTAATTCTTTTGCCAACAAATTAAAGACGGTAAAGCCACAGTCAAGCCAACAAAGAGAAGGACCAAAGGTGGCAGTTGGTGAACAAAGTGAAGAGGTTGACCCAATAAATTCAAACTTCCCGCCAAAAGCTTGGATTGGAAGTGAGGAGCAAAAAGGGGAGGGGCCTGTAGAGGCCTCACCACTCAGTGTTGAAGTCTGTGAGAATTCACAGGCAGAGGGTGGAGCTACGCTAAATGAGGAGGAAGAGCAGACAGGTGAGTCTAGTGAAGATACTCACCTCCCCGAAGGTCAACAGCCGAAGAGGACGGCATCTGAGCCTCTGATTCCCCAGTGGTATCAGAGAAAGGGGGAAGGGTTAGGTCCCTTTCAGACAGTTCTTCAGTGGAATAACCTAGAGTCTTCCCCTCCGACTCACCAAATGAGGTCTCCTTTTTAACTTCAGCTCTGCAATCAACCCCCAGGGACTCAAAGTTAAATGCAACATTGCGTCAGAGGCCAACACCGAGAGTCCGAAAAGGAAATATAGATCACCCTACTCACTTTTCACCTAAAGAAATGAAGGAAGAGCTAGTTTCCCAAGAAATAACCTGTGTGTAATTTGTTTTGATAACTTAGAAAAACGAAAATGACATACCTACTTTCCTTTATGCTTTTAATGGTTCTCACCTTCTCAACACTAAATGTGAGAAGTGTGAAATCAAAGACAAGAGCCCAGAGTATTTTATCCTTCTTAGACTCCATAAAATCAGATGTGTTTTTAATACAAGAATGTGGACTACCTTTTTTAAAAAACCATAGACAATGGGAGGAAATGTGGCCCCATTTATCGATATGGAGTGGCTCAAATCAAAATAAAAATGATGGTGTGGCCATTCTAATTAAAAATCCGCATGTTCTGGTGAAAGGTAGCACAGTGGTGAGAGACGGACGGGCACTTTTAGCACACTTGAATTTTATGGGGCAAGACTTTAACCTCTTAAATATTTATGGTTTCAATGGAAAAAATGAAAGGTATGACCTTTTAGAAGATATACAGCTTTACATGCTAGGGCAAGTACCTTTAGTTGTAGGAGGGGATTTTAACTGTATCTTGAGCAGGAAAGATAGAAAAAGAGCAGGGGTAGATTTTAAAGTGGATAAGACTTCGATTTTACTTCAGGGCATATGCAGGGATTTTAAGCTTACTGACTGTTTTAAAACCGTGCATCCCAGAGAGGAGGGCTTCACCTGGTTTAGTCATGATGGCACCAGAGCTTCTCGCATTGATTATTTCTTTACTAGAGATTGCCCACCCACTGATGTTAGATTAACCCCTGTTTTCTTTTCAGACCACCTTATGCTCTCCTGCACCCTTTCACCCCCTTCTGGTGTGACGGTAGGAAGTGGTCTGTGGAAACTCAACTGTTCCCTGTTGGAGGATGAAATCATAGTCAGTCAGTACAGGGAATGTTATAAAGAGTGGCAGACCCTTCAAGACCTCTACGAAACACATGCACAATGGTGGGAAATGGTGAAGGAAACGACCCAGACCTTTTTTAAACAGCAAGGTAAACGTAAAAAAAGGAAAGAGAATAGATGTATGATGGGACTACATAAACGCTTACAGCGCTACTTTAAACTAAATCAGTGTGGCATAGACTTTAAAGAAGAAATCAAAGATGTCAAAAAGGAAATGTCAGTTTTAGCAGAAATAAAGAGTAAAGGAATTTTTGTAAGAAGCAGGGAGCAGGAAATTGAGGAAGGTGAAAAAGAAAGAAAGTTATAAATAAAAAGGAGTGTAATCAAAATCTAAAAAGAGAAGATGGGTTTTTAACAAAATCCACACAAGAGATGATTGAAACTGTACATACCTTTTATAGTAACATGTACAAAGAGAAACCAGTGCACTTGGAAACATCGGCAGAAATCTTAAAATTCGTTGACAAAACCGTAAAAGAGAATGCACACTTGACACAGAATTTTACTGCTTTAGAGTTAAAAAAATGCCTAACAGGTTTTAAGAGAAGTCGAGCTCCGGGTTTAGATGGGCTTCCTGCAGAATTCTATCTGACCTATTGGGACCTTTTATCATCAGACATTTTAGATGTTTTTAAAGATTTTGAAAAACTCGACCGACTGCCTGACAGTTTTAGAGTGGGAATAGTGACTCTACTTTATAAAAAAAATTATAAGACTGACCTAAAGAATTGGAGGCCCATCACACTTTTAAACTTTGACTGTAAACTTTTTAGCAAGGTTTTAGCGACACGGATGTCCTCTGTTTTAGAGGAGGTAATTCACCCAGACCAAGCTTGTGCCATCTCAGGGAGACAACTCACCGACAGCCTCGTACTGATTCGAGACATCATTGATTACGCTAGAGACAGAAACACCCGGCTTGTCATCTTAAATTTAGACTTTGAAAAAGCATTTGATCGGGTCTCGCATCAATATCTCTTTCAGGTGTTGCAGCCATCGAAAAGGGCCCGATTGTTCCTACTTGGTGAGCTTTGCTTGGTTGAGACGCTTGCCCCCCCCCCCCCCGCTCCTCGGCTGACCAAGTAGAAACAATCTATTCGATGGCTGCCTTGTCTTTTACTCTGTGCAAAAGACAAGGCAGCCACAAACACCACGGGAACACCGTATTGAGGCTTTGTTCTGACCACTCATTCGGTGTCGCGTTTCTTTCAAGCAATTCTCCCGGTTAGCCCGCACTTGGCTCGCTCCCAGAGCCGTGTTAAAGTCCACTTCGCATTCACTCTCTTTTCTCAGCAGATTAAAAGAAAGTTTCATCTTGGGCTCCCTGAAACTTCCATCCTGCACCGCTGTTTGCTTTTTCACAAGAGCAGAGGAGAGCGCACCGTTCCCAGCGGCACTGCAGTACCGGGTCGAGGCTTGGAGTGAACGGAGCAAGCTTCTTTTTCAACTCCTATTCTTAAAAATCCATTTAATATGTTGTCCTCGTATAGAGGACATATTAAACTGATAAGAACAGATACTACACTTGATCTTAGCCAAAAGGCCGAGAAGCGATAACTGTCCACTGTTTCAGGTCCGAGGGCCCTTGCTGGCACAATGCGCACTTGTAGCAGTGTTCTTTTTATGGCCATAGGTGGCCAGAGTGTCACGTTGCACCTCCGCCCACCCGCTGCACTGAGCACTCTTCAGCCCTTTTAAATGGTATAACTTTGCACTCCCGCATGCTCCAGCAAGCACCATTCAAGCAACAACTTTGCACTCCAGCTTCGAACATCGGCACAGTCGCAACAAGTAAGGCGACTCTACTCAGAGAAGTCACTCTGCAAAGTAGCAAGATTTATTTTGCACAGACAGAAAGGGCTTCAACCGCAAAGGTAAAGCCTGCCAATAATAGAAACAACTCATTAGTGCTGCTCTCCACGGAAGTCTTTAGTAAAAGGCGAAAGACTTGTATGTTATGAAGAGAAACCAGAGTACGATTATCCGTCACTGCGGGAGCAGGGCATCAGGCTAGTTGGTATAGCCACCTTCCCCATGGTGAGCTTTGCTTGGTTGAGACGCTTGCCCCCCCCCCCTTGCTCCTCGGCTGACCAAGTAGGAACAATCGGGCCCTATTCGATGGCTGCCTTGTCTTTTACTCTATGCAAAAGACAAGGCAGCAACAAAAACACCACGAGAATCCCGTATTGAGGCTTTGTTCTGACCGCTCATTCGGTGTCGCGTTTCTTTCAAGCAATTCTCCCGGTTAGCCGACACTCGGCTCGCTCCAATAGCCGTGTTAAAGTCTACTTCGCATTCACTCTCTTTTCTCTGTAGACTCTTCGGATTTTATCTATAAAATGAATTCCTTCACTCAAACTATGTTAAAACTGCTTTGTCGTTCATATTTACCATGTCTAGAAAGATTTAAACAAAAAAAACAACGTTGTACTTTGCAGTAAAAGAAAGAGCAAATCTAAAGTTTCAGGAATCCGAGAATAAGCTTACTTTCATGAGTGCTTCACGATTTCGGATTTTGCTATAAAATGAATTCCTTCACTCAAACTAAATTAAAACTGCTAAACCGCTAATCTGTTACATGTAAGGCAGATGTCAAATTCACCGAAATAGGATCTAAGGGTATTCGGCCAATCGAGCTGTAGCAGCTTCGGTAAAAGAGTATAAGTTGAAGAATTTGTGAATAAAGGTGTGCGCACACATAGTGAGCTGTAGGAAAATAGGCAGGGAGCAATGCCGGCTGGGGTATATGTTCTTGTATGTTGTCTGACTGTTTGATTTGAATGTGTTGTGTAAGTGTCCTGTTGAATGTTTGGGCTTTGACACTTCACTGTGGTTGTTAACTGTGTGGTGTGTCCTGAAATGTTATATGTTTGGGCTGTGTGACATGCTTATTGCTTGTCAGTAGCTACCCACTTATTCATATATAGCAACTGACAACATAAGAAGTCTGGACATACTTTGATAGTAGTTGTAGAAGTATCCTTATTGATAATAGATAAACTAATTCATAGTGTGCCTGCACATGTCTCATGAAAATAAAATGGGTGTATGATTGCTGACGGCAGAGCAATACTGCCAAACTTATGAGTTCTTGTGGCAAACTTGATTCAGTGTCTTGACGTGTATACGCTGTTTCGCTGACTTGTCACAAGAAACAAAGTGTGTTTGATAAGATCCGACCATTTTATTACGGGAGGATCAGTATGTATGGATTCTGATGTGACTGATAAACCCATTCGTATCTTAAGCATAATCTAATACGTGAGACAACGCCCTGGCACACAATCAAAAAAAAAAGAGAGAGCGGTTTTGTGTCCCCACAGTCCATAATGTAGAAAAGAGAGAAAAAAGCCTTTCTGATTTGGTGTGTGTGCTCATAGTGCAGAGTGTAGAGAAAAGAGAGAAAAGAAAGCCGTTTTGGTGTCACGGGTGTTGTGACTTACACACACACATTTCTGAATTGAGAAAAGAAATTATTTTAGAGGAAGCAGTAGAGTTTAGATCCCACATTTGTTGATAGGCATTCATTTATTTCTTCACTTCTGATGAAGTTTCAACAATAAACAACAAACTTTGTATTATGAGAAAGAACCAGACTCATTCTTCAGGAATCCGAAAATAAGCACGAATTCGGATTCTCCTATAAAACGAATTAATTAACTCAAACCAAGTTAAGACTGCTTTGTCCTTCATATTTATTCATGTCTAATCAAGTTTCAACGATAAACAACGTTGTACTTTGTAGAATGAGAAAGAACTTCTTCAGCAATAAGCATCTCTCGACATATGACGAAATACAGATTTTGTTATAAAATTAATTTCTTCTATCAGCGTGACTTAAAACTGTTTGTCCTCCTTATTTATCCACTTCAAATCAAGTTTCAACATTTAAAAAAAAATTGTAGTTTGAGAAAGAACAACTTAATCTTCAGCAATAAGTATAAAAAGAGGGTAACAAAAGGTGCAAATGCCAACCATACATCACTAAAAGGTGGAGCGGAAGTATTCAGCTGCAAGTAGGTGTGAATGTTCGACCATAATTTGTAAAAAGTGGGTAAGAAAAGGTTCGAATGCCCGACTAAATATTAACAAAAGCGGGAGGAGAGGTCTTCGGATGAGAGTGGGTGAGAATTTCCTACCATACAAGTATGGTGGAGAGGAAGCTGTGATTGGCCGACAATAGTAAAAAGCAGGTGAGAAAAGGTGCGAATGTCAAAACATACATGATCAAAACAGGGAGCGGAGGTGTTTGGCTGCGACAAGGTGTGAATGTCCACCCATAATTAATGAAAAATGGGCAACAAGTAGGTTCGAATGCCCAACCATACATCATCAAAAGCAGGAGTGGATGTGTTCGGCTTCAAGAAGGTATGAATGTCCATCAATAATTGCTATAAAACATGAAAGAAAATTTTCGAATATCAAACCGCACATAATCATAAGCGGGAGAGGAGGTGTTCCGCTGCAAGAAGGTGTGAATATCCACCCATAATTACTGAAAAATGGGTAAGAAAAGGTGCGAATGCCCAACCATACATCATCAAAAGCAGGAGTGGATGTGTTCGGCTACAAGAAGGTTTGAATGTCCGACCATAGTTTGTAAAAAGCGGGTAAGAACAGGTTTGTATGCCCGACTGTACACAATCAAAAGAGGGAGCGGAGTTGTTCAGCTACAAGAAGGTGTGAAAGTCCGACCATGGTTTGTAAAAAGCGGGTAAGAACAGGTTCGTATGCCCGAATATACACCATCAAATGCGGGAGCGGAGGTGTTCGGCTGTGAGTAGGTGTGAATCTCCAAGCATAATTGCTGAAAAATGTGTTAGAAAAGGTAAGAATGCCGGTCCATACATCATCAAAAATGGGAGAGGTGGTGTTCGGCTGCAAGTAGGTGTGAATGTCCAGCCATAATTACTCACAAATGGGTAAGAAAAGGTAGTATTGCCAGACCATACATGATCAAAACAGGGAGCGGAGGTGGTTAAGCTGCAAGAAGGTGTTAATGTCCGACTAAGGTTTGTAAAAAGCGGGTAAGAAAAGGTGCGAATGCCCGACAATGTATGATCAAAAGAGGGAGCGGAGGTTTTCGGCTGAAAGAAGGTTTGAATGTCCAACCACAATTTGTAAAAACCGGGGAAGAAAAGGCTCGAAAGCCCGACTATACACCATCAAAAGCTGGAGCGGAGGTGTTCAGCTGCAAGAAGGTCTGAATGTCCATCAATAATTGCTAGAAAACATGAAAGAGAATTTTCGAATATCAAACCGCACATGATAATAAGCGTGAGAGGAGGTGTTCAGCTGCAAGAAGGTGTGAATGTCCACCCATAATTACTGAAAAATGGGTAAGAAAAGGTGCGAATTCCCAACCATACATCATCAAATGCACGAGTGGATGTGTTCGGCTACAAGAAGGTTTGAATGTCCGACCATAGTTTGTAAAAAGCGGGTAAGAAAAGGTTTGAATGCCCAAACATACACCATCAAAAGAGGGAGCGGAGGTGTTCCGCTGTAAGAAGGTGTGAATGTCCGACCATAGTTGGTAAAAAGCGGGTAAGAAAAGGTTAAAATACCCGACTGTACACAATCAATAGCGGGAGCGGAGTTGTTCGTCTACTAAAAGGTGTGAAAGTCCGACCCTGGTTTTAAAAAGCGGGTAAGAAAAGGTTCGAATGCCCGAACATACACTATCAAAAGAGGTAGCGGAGGTGTTCCGCTGTAAGACGGTGTGAATGTCCGATCATAGTTGGTAAAGAGCGGGTAAGAAAAGGTTAAAATACCCGACTGTACACAATCAAAAGAGGGAGCGGAGTTGTTCAGCTAAGAGAAGGTGTGAAAGTCCGACCATGGTTTGTAAAAAGCGGGTAAGAAAAGGTTCGTATGCCCGAATATACACTATCAAAACCGGAAGCGTAGGTGTTCGGCTGGAAGAAGGTGTGAACGTCCGACCAAAGTTTGTGAAAAAGCAGTTAAGAAAAGGTTCGAATATCTAACCAAACATAATCAAAAGCGGGAGCAGAGCTGTTCGACTGCAAGTAGGTGTGAATGTCAGAGAATAATTTGCAAAAAGCTGATGAGAAAGGGTGAGAAATCCCGACTATACACCATCAAATGCGGTAGCGGAGTTGTTCGGCTGTGAGTAGGTGTGATTCTCCAACCATAATTGCTGAAAAATGTGTTAGAAAAGGTAAGAATGCCGGTCCATACATCATCAAAAGCGGGAGAGGTGGTGTTCGGCTGCAAGTAGGTGTGAATGTCCATTAATAATTGCTTTAAAACATGAAAGAAAATTTTCGAATATCAAACCTTACATGATCATTAGCGGGAGAGGAGGTGTTCAGCTGCAAGAAGGTGTGAATATCCACCCATAATTACGGAAAAATGGGTAGGAAAAGATGCGAATGTCCAACCATAAATCATCAAAAGCAGTAGTGGAGTTGTTCAGCTACAAGAAGGTATGAAAGTCCAACCATGGTTTGTAAAAAGCGGGTAAGAGAAGGTTCGAATACCCGAATATATACCATCAAAAGCGGAAGCGGAGGTGTTCGGCTGCAAGAAGGTGTGAACGTCCGACCAAAGTTTGTAAAAAGCAGTTAAGAAAAGGTTTGAATATCCAACCGAACATAATTAAAAGCGGGAGCAGAGCTGTTCGACTGCAAGTAGGTGTGAATGTCAGATCATAATTGCTGAAAAATGTGATAGAAAAGACTAGAATGTCGGACAATACATCATCAAAAGCGGGAGAGGTGGTTTTTCGGCTGCAAGTAGGTGTGAATGTCCAGCCATAATTACTCACAAACGGAGGAAGAAAAGGTAGTATTTCCAGACCACACATGATCAAAACAGGGAATGGAGGTGGTTCAGCTGCAAGGTGTGAATGTCTGACTAAAGTTTGTAAAAACCGTGTAAGACAAGGGGCGAATGCCCGACAATGTATGAATGCCCGACTATATACCATCAAAAGCGGAAGCGGAGGTGTTCGGCTGCAAGACGGTGTGAACGTCCGACCAAAGTTTGTAAAAAGCAGTTAAGAAAATGTTCGAATATCCAACCAAACATAATCAAAAGCGGGAGCAGAGCTGTTCGACTGCAAGTAGGTGTGAATATCAGATCATAATTTGCAAAAAGCTGTTGAGAAAGGGTGAGAATGCCCGACTATACACTATCAAATGTGGGAGCGGAGGTGTTCGTCTGTGAGTAGGTGTGAATGTCCGACCATAATTGCTGAAAAATGTGTTAGAAAAGGTAAGAATGCCGGACCATATATCATCACCTCTTTTGATGGTGTATGTTCGGGCATTCAAACCTTTTCTTACCCGCTTTTTCCAAACTATGGTCGGCTATTCACAGCTTCCTCTCCACCATACTTGTATGGTGGGATATTCACACCCACTTGCATCCGAAGACCTCCGCCCCAAATTTTGTTGATATTTAGTCGGACATTCGCACCTTACCCGCTTTTGGCAAACTATGGCCTTCTTGCAGCCAAACACCTCTGATCTCGCTTTTGATGATGTAAGGTTGGGCATTCAGACCTTGCTTCACCTGCTTTTCACCAAATATAGTCGGACATTCACACCTTCTTGCAGCCGAACACTTCCGCTCCACCTTTTAGTCTTCTATCACACCTTTTTTTCACCGCATTTTATACATTATGGTCGGAAATTTTCAACCACTCTCATCCGAAGACCTCTCCTCCCGCTTTTGTTAATATATTTGAACTTTAGTTTGACATTCAAACCTTCTTGCAGCTGAACCACCTCCGCTCCCTGTTTTGATCATATATGGTCTGGCTACTACCTTTTCTTACCCGTTTGTGAGTAATTATGGCTGGACATTCACACCTACTTACAGTCGAACACAACCTCTCTCGCTTTTGATGATGTATGGACCGGCATTTTTACCTTTTCTAACACATTTTTCAGCAATTATGGTCGGAGATTCACACCTACTCACAGCCGAACAACTCCGCTCCCGCATTTGATGATGTATAGTCGGGCATTCTCACCCTTTCTCATCAGCTTTTTGCAAATTATGATCTGACATTAATATATTTGAACTTTAGTCGGACATTCAAACCTTCTTGCAGCTGAACCACCTCCGCTCCCTGTTTTGATCATATATGGTCTGGCAATAGTACCTTTTCTTACCCGTTTGTGAGTAATTATGGCTGGACATTCACACCTACTTGCAGCCGAACACAACCTCTCTCGCTTTTGATGATGTATGGACCGGCATTCTTACCTTTTCTAACACATTTTTCAGCAATTATGGTCGGAGATTCACACCTACTCACAGCCGAACAACTCCGCTCCCGCATTTGATGGTGTATAGTCGGGCATTCTCACCCTTTCTCATCAGCTTTTTGCAAATTATGATCTGACATTCACACCTGCTTTTGATAATTTATTGTTAGGCATTCGCACCTTTTTTTTACCCATTTTTCATGAATTATTGGTGGACATTCACACCTTCTTGCAGCCGAACACCTCCTCTCCCGCTTATGATCATGTGCGGTTTGATATTCGAAAATTTACTTTCTTGTTTTAAAGCAATTATTGATGGACATTCAAACCTTCTTTTTGATGGTGTATAGTCGGGCTTTCGAGCCTTTTCTTCCCGGTTTTTACAAACCATGGTCGGACTTTCACACCTTCTTGTAGCCGAACAACTCCGCTCCCGCTATTGATTGTGTACAGTCGGGTATTTTAACCTTTTCTTACCCGCTTTTTAGCAACTATGGTCGGACATTCACACCGTCTTACAGCGGAACACATCTGCTCCCGCTTTTGATGGTGTATAGTCGGGCATTCGAAGCTTTTCTTACCCGCTTTTTACAAACTATGGTGGGACATTCAAACCTTCTTGTATCCGAAAACCTCCGCTCTCTCTTTTGATCATACATTGTCGGACATTCGCACCTTTTCTTACCCGCTTTTTACAAACCATGGTCGGACTTTCACATCTTCTTGTAGCCGAACACATCCGCTCCCGCTATTGATTGTGTACAGTCGGGTATTTTAACCTTTTCTTACCCGCTTTTTACCAACTATGGTCGGACATTCACACCTTTGTACAGCGGAACACCTCCGCTCCCTCTTTTGATGGTGTATGTTCGGGCATTCAAACCTTTTCTTACCCGCTTTTTCCAAACTATGGTCGGCTATTCACAGCTTCCTCTCCACCATACTTGTATGGTGGGATATTCACACCCACTTGCATCCGAAGACCTCCGCCCCAAATTTTGTTGATATTTAGTCGGACATTCGCACCTTACCCGCTTTTGGAAAACTATGGCCTTCTTGCAGCCAAACACCTCTGATCTCGCTTTTGATGATGTAAGGTTGGGCATTCAGACCTTGCTTCACCTGCTTTTCACCAAATATAGTCGGACATTCACACCTTCTTGCAGCCGAACACTTCCGCTTTTAGTGTTCTATGAGGCATTCACATATTTTTTTTCACCGTATTTTATAGATTATGGTTGGAAATTCTCACCCACTCTCATCCGAAGACCTCTCCTCCCGCTTTTGTTAATATATAGTCGGGCATTCGAACCTTTTCTTACCCGCTTTTTACAAATTATAGTCGAACATTCACACCTACTTGCAGCTGAATACTTCCGCTCCACCTTTTAGGTATGTATGGTTGGCATTTGCACCTCTTTTTATACTGATTGCTGAAGATTAAGTTGTACTTTCTCAAACTACAACATTTTTTTATTTGTTGAAACTTGATTTGAAGTGGATAAATAAGGAGGACAAACAGTTTTAAGTCAGGCTGATAGAAGGAATTCATTTTATAGCAAAATCTGTACTTCGTCATATGTCGAGAGATGCTTATTGCTGAAGAAGTTCTTTCTCATTCTACAAAGTACAACGTTGTTTATCGTTGAAACTTGATTAGACATGAATAAATATGAAGGACAAAGCAGTCTTAACTTGGTTTGAGTTAAGGAATTCGTTTTATAGGAGAATCCGAATTCGTGCATAACTCATAAAATAGAGCTTATTTTCGGATTCCTGAAGAATGATTCTGGTTCTTTCTCATAATACAAAGTTTGTTGTTTATTGTTGAAACTTCATCAGAAGTGAAGAAATAAATGAATGCCTATCAACAAATGTGGGATCTAAACTCTAGTGCTTCCTCTAAAATAATTTCCTTTCTCAATTTAGAAATGTGTGTGTGTAAGTCACAACACCCGTGACACCAAAACGGCTTTCTTTTCTCTACACTCTGCACTATGAGCACACACACCAAATCAGAAAGGCTTTTTTCTCTCTTTTCTACATTATGGACTGTGGGGACACAAAACCGCTCTCTCTCTTTTTTTTTTTTATCGTGTGCCAGGGCGTTGTCTCATGTATTAGATTATGCTTAAGATACGAATGGGTTTATCAGTCACATCAGAATCCATACATACTGATCCTCCCGTAATAAAATGGTCGGATCTTATCAAACACACTTTGTTTCTTGTGACAATCAAGTCAGCGAAACAGCGTATACACGTCAAGACACTGAATCAAGTTTGCCACAAGAACTCATAAGTTTGGCAGTATTGCTCTGCCATCAGCAATGATACACCCATTTTATTTTCGTGAGACATGTGCAAGCACCTGTTCATCTACTGTTCTATCACTATGAATTAGTGATCTATTATCAATAAGGATACTTCTACAACTACTATCAAAGTATGTCCGGACTTCTTATGTTGTCAGTTGCTATATATGAATAAGTGGGTAGCTACTGACAAGCATTAAGCATGTCACACAGCCCAAACATATAACATTTCAGGACACACCACACAGTTAACAACCACAGTGAAGCGTGTCAAAGCCCAAACATGTAACATTCAACAGGACACTTACACAACACATTCAAATCAAACAGTCAGACAACATACAAGAACATATACCCCAGCCGGCATTGCTCCCTGCCTATTTTCGTACAGCACACTATGTGTGCGCACACCTTTATTCACAAACTCTTCAACTTATACTCTTTTACCGAAGCTGCTACAGCTCGATTACCACCTTTTAGGTATGTATGGTTGGCATTTGCACCTCTTTTTAATACTGATTGCTGAAGATTAAGTTGTACTTTCTCAAACTACAACATTTTTTTATTTGTTGAAACTTGATTTGAAGTGGATAAATAAGGAGGACAAACCGTTTTAAGTCAGGCTGATAGAAGGAATTCATTTTATAGCAAAATCTGTACTTCGTCATATGTCGAGAGATGCTTATTGCTGAAGAAGTTCTTTCTCATTCTACAAAGTACAACGTTGTTTATCGTTGAAACTTGATTAGACATGAATAAATATGAAGGACAAAGCAGTCTTAACTTGGTTTGAGTTAAGGAATTCGTTTTATAGGAGAATCCGAATTCGTGCATAACTCATAAAATAGAGCTTATTTTCGGATTCCTGAAGAATGATTCTGGTTCTTTCTCATAATACAAAGTTTGTTGTTTATTGTTGAAACTTCATCAGAAGTGAAGAAATAAATGAATGCCTATCAACAAATGTGGGATCTAAACTCTAGTGCTTCCTCTAAAATAATTTCCTTTCTCAATTTATAAATGTGTGTGTGTAAGTCACAACACCCGTGACACCAAAACGGCTTTCTTTTCTCTACACTCTGCACTATGAGCACACACACCAAATCAGAAAGGCTTTTTTCTCTCTTTTCTACATTATGGACTGTGGGGACACAAAACCGCTCTCTCTCTTTTTTTTTTTTATCGTGTGCCAGGGCGTTGTCTCATGTATTAGATTATGCTTAAGATACGAATGGGTTTATCAGTCACATCAGAATCCATACATACTGATCCTCCCGTAATAAAATGGTCGGATCTTATCAAACACACTTTGTTTCTTGTGACAATCAAGTCAGCGAAACAGCGTATACACGTCAAGACACTGAATCAAGTTTGCCACAAGAACTCATAAGTTTGGCAGTATTGCTCTGCCATCAGCAATGATACACCCATTTTATTTTCGTGAGACATGTGCAGGCACCTGTTCATCTACTGTTCTATCACTATGAATTAGTTTATCTATTATCAATAAGGATACTTCTACAACTACTCTATCAAAGTATGTCCGGACTTCTTACGTTGTCAGTTGCTATATATGAATAAGTGGGTAGCTACTGACAAGCATTAAGCATGTCACACAGCCCAAACATATAACATTTCAGGACACACCACACAGTTAACAACCACAGTGAAGCGTGTCAAAGCCCAAACATGTAACATTCAACAGGACACTTACACAACACATTCAAATCAAACAGTCAGACAACATACAAGAACATATACCCCAGCCGGCATTGCTCCCTGCCTATTTTCCTACAGCTCACTATGTGTGCGCACACCTTTATTCACAAACTCTTCAACTTATACTCTTTTACCGAAGCTGCTACAGCTCGATTGGCCGAAAACCGAATAATCCTAATTCGGTGAATTTGACATCTGCCTTACATGTAACAGATTAGCGGTTTAGCAGTTTTAATTTAGTTTGAGTGAAGGAATTCATTTTATAGCAAAATCCGAAATCGTGAAGAACTCATGAAAGTAAGCTTATTCTCGGATTCCTGAAACTTTAGATTTGCTATTTCTTTTACTGCAAAGTACAACGTTGGTTTTTTTGTTTAAATCTTTCAAGACATGGTAAATATGAAGGACAAAGCAGTTTTAACATAGTTTGAGTGAAGGAATTCATTTTATTGATAAAATCCCAAGAGTCTGCTGAGAAAAGAGAGTGAATGCGAAGTAGACTTTAACACGGCTCTGGGAGCGAGCCGAGTGCGGGCTAACCGGGAGAATTGCTTGAAAGAAACGTGACACCGAATGAGCGGTCAGAACAAAGCCTCAATACGGTTTTCCCGTGGTGTTTTTGTTGCTGCCTTGTCTTTTGCACAGAGTAAAAGGCAAGGCAGCCATCGAATAGGGCCCGATTGTTCCTACTTGGTCAGCCGAGGAGCAAGGGGGGGGGGAGCAAGCGTCTCAACCAAGCAAAGCTCACCATGGGGAAGGTGGCTATGCCAACTAGCCTGATGCCCTGCTCCCGCAGTGACGGATAATCGTACTCTGGTTTCTCTTCATAACGTACAAGTCTTTCGCCTTTTACTAAAGACTTCTGTGGAGAGCAGCACTAATGAGTTGTTTCTATTTTTGGCAGGCTTTACCTTTGCGGGTGAAGCCCTTTCTGTCTGTGCAAAAGAAATCTTGTTACTGTGCAGAGTGACTTCTCTGAGTAGAGTCGCCTTACTTGTTGCGATTGTGCCGATGTTCGAAGCTGGAGTGCAAAGTTGTTGCTTGAATGGTGCTTGCTGGAGCATGCGGGAGTGCAAAGTTATACCATTTAAAAGGGCTGAAGAGTGCTCAGTGCAGCGGGTGGGCGGAGGTGCAACGTGACACTCTGGCCACCTATGGCCATAAAAAGAACACTGCTACAAGTGCGCATTGTGCCAGCAAGGGCCCTCGGACCTGAAACAGTGGACAGTTATCGCTTCTCGGCCTTTTGGCTAAGATCAAGTGTAGTATCTGTTCTTATCAGTTTAATATGTCCTCTATACGAGGACAACATATTAAATGGATTTTTAAGAATAGGAGTTGAAAAAGAAGCTTGCTCCGTTCACTCCAAGCATCGACCCAGTGCTGCAGTGCCGCTGGGAACGGTGCGCTCTTCTCTGCTCTTGTGAAAAAGCAAACAGCGGTGCAGGATGGAAGTTTCAGGGAGCCCAAGATTAAACTTTCTTTTAATCTGCTGAGAAAAGAGAGTGAATGCGAAGTAGTCTTTAACACAGCTCTGCAGCGACCATATTCTGGGAGCTACTGTACCCCCAGAAGGTACCCATCCCGCCCCACCCCACTCAACCCAACCCCACTCCGGAGGACCTCTACAAAAAAACAAACAAACAACAACAAAAAACAAACAAACAAACCACCCGGTCACACCAGTCGCAGCAGCCCGGGCCTGAGACCCACCATCACCCAGGCCCCCCCTCAAAAGGTGCGCTCTTGTTAAAAAGCAAACAGCGGCAGCAACAAAAACACAACAGGAACACCGTATTGAGGCTTTGTTCTGACCACTCATTTGGTATGGCGTTTCTTTCAAGCAATTCTCCCGGTTAGCCCGCACTCGGCTCGCTCCCAGAGCCGTGTTAAAGTCTACTTCGCATTCACTCTCTTTTCTCAGCAGACTAAAAGAAAGTTTCATCTTGGGCTCCCTGAAACTTCCATCCTGCACCGCTGTTTGCTTTTTCACAAGAGCAGAGGAGAGCGCACCGTTCCCAGCGGCACTGCAGTACTGGGTCGATGCTTGGAGTGAACGGAGCAAGCTTCTTTTTCAACTCCTATTCTTAAAAATCCATTTAATATGTAGTCCTCGTATAGAGGACATATTAAACTGATAAGAACAGATACTACACTTGATCTTAGCCAAAAGGCCGAGAAGCGATAACTGTCCACTGTTTCAGGTCCGAGGGCCCTTGCTGGCACAATGCGCACTTGTAGCAGTGTTCTTTTTATGGCCATAGGTGGCCAGAGTGTCACGTTGCACCTCCGCCCACCCGCTGCACTGAGCACTCTTCAGCCCTTTTAAATGGTATAACTTTGCACTCCCGCACGCTCCAGCAAGCACCATTCAAGCAACAACTTTGCACTCCAGCTTCGAACATTGGCACAGTCGCAACAAGTAAGGCGACTCTACTCAGAGAAGTCACTCTGCACAGTAACAAGATTTCTTTTGCACAGACAGAAAGGGCTTCACCCGCAAAGGTAAAGCCTGCCAAAAATAGAAACAACTCATTAGTGCTGCTCTCCACGAAAGTCTTTAGTAAAAGGCGAAAGACTTGTATGTTATGAAGAGAAACCAGAGTACGATTATCCGTCACTGCGGGAGCAGGGCATCAGGCTAGTTGCCATAGCCACCTTCCCCATGGTGAGCGTTGCTTGGTTGAAACGCTTGCCCCTGTGCAATCGACAAGGCAGCAACAAAAACACCACGGGAACACCGTATTGAGGCTTTGTTCTATCCGCTCATTCGGTGTCGCGTTTCTTTCAAGCAATTCTCCCGGTTAGCCGACACTCGGCTCGCTCCCATAGCCGTGTTAAAGTCTACTTCGCATTCACTCTCTTTTCTCTGCAGACTCTTGGGATTTTATCTATAAAATGAATTCCTTCACTCAAACTATGTTAAAACTGCTTTGTCGTTCATATTTACCATGTCTAGAAAGATTTAAACAAAAAAAACAACGTTGTACTTTGCAGTAAAAGAAAGAGCAAATCTAAAGTTTCAGGAATCCGAGAATAAGCTTACTTTCATGAGTTCTTCACGATTTCGGATTTTGCTATGAAATGAATTCCTTCACTCAAACTAAATTAAAACTGCTAAACCGCTAATCTGTTACATGTAAGGCAGATGTCAAATTCACCGAAATAGGATCTAAGGGTATTCGGCCAATCGAGCTGTAGCAGCTTCGGTAAAAGAGTATAAGTTGAAGAGTTTGTGAATAAAGGTGTGCGCACACATAGTGAGCTGTAGGAAAATAGGCAGGGAGCAATGCCGGCTGGGGTATATGTTCTTGTATGTTGTCTGACTGTTTGATTTGAATGTGTTGTGTAAGTGTCCTGTTGAATGTTTGGGCTTTGACACTTCACTGTGGTTGTTAACTGTGTGGTGTGTCCTGAAATGTTATATGTTTGGGCTGTGTGACATGCTTATTGCTTGTCAGTAGCTACCCACTTATTCATATATAGCAACTGACAACATAAGAAGTCTGGACATACTTTGATAGTAGTTGTAGAAGTATCCTTATTGATAATAGATAAACTAATTCATAGTGATAGAACAGTAGATGAACAGGTGCCTGCACATGTCTCACGAAAATAAAATGGGTGTATGATTGCTGACGGCAGAGCAATACTGCCAAACTTATGAGTTCTTGTGGCAAACTTGATTCAGTGTCTTGACGTGTATAAGCTGTTTCGCTGACTTGATTGTCACAAGAAACAAAGTGTGTTTGATAAGATCCGACCATTTTATTACGGGAGGATCAGTATGTATGGATTCTGATGTGACTGATAAACCCATTCGTATCTTAAGCATAATCTAATACGTGAGACAACGCCCTGGCACACAATCAAAAAAAAAAAGAGAGAGCGGTTTTGTGTCCCCACAGTCCATAAAGTAGAAAAGAGAGAAAAAAGCCTTTCTGATTTGGTGTGTGTGCTCATAGTGCAGAGTGTAGAGAAAAGAGAGAAAAGAATGCCGTTTTGGTGTCACGGGTGTTGTGACTTACACACACACATTTCTGAATTGAGAAAAGAAATTATTTTAGAGGAAGCAGTAGAGTTTAGATCCCACATTTGTTGATAGGCATTCATTTATTTCTTCACTTCTGATGAAGTTTCAACAATAAACAACAAACTTTGTATTATGAGAAAGAACCAGACTCATTCTTCAGGAATCCGAAAATAAGCACGAATTCGGATTCTCCTATAAAACGAATTAATTAACTCAAACCAAGTTAAGACTGCTTTGTCCTTCATATTTATTCATGTCTAATCAAGTTTCAACGATAAACAACGTTGTACTTTGTAGAATGAGAAAGAACTTCTTCAGCAATAAGCATCTCTCGACATATGACGAAATACAGATTTTGCTATAAAATTAATTTCTTCTATCAGCGTGACTTAAAACTGTTTGTCCTCCTTATTTATCCACTTCAAATCAAGTTTCAACAATTAAAAAAAAATTGTAGTTTGAGAAAGAACAACTTAATCTTCAGCAATAAGTATAAAAAGAGGGTAACAAAAGGTGCAAATGCCAACCATACATCACTAAAAGGTGGAGCGGAAGTATTCAGCTGCAAGTAGGTGTGAATGTTCGACCATAATTTGTAAAAAGTGGGTAAGAAAAGGTTCGAATGCCCGACTAAATATTAACAAAAGCGGGAGGAGAGGTCTTCGGATGAGAGTGGGTGAGAATTTCCTACCATACAAGTATGGTGGAGAGGAAGCTGTGATTGGCCGACAATAGTAAAAAGCAGGTGAGAAAAGGTGCGAATGTCAAAACATACATGATCAAAACAGGGAGCGGAGGTGTTTGGCTGCGACAAGGTGTGAATGTCCACCCATAATTAATGAAAAACGGGCAACAAGTAGGTTCGAATGCCCAACCATACATCATCAAAAGCAGGAGTGGATGTGTTCGGCTTCAAGAAGGTATGAATGTCCATCAATAATTGCTATAAAACATGAAAGAAAATTTTCGAATATCAAACCGCACATAATCATAAGCGGGAGAGGAGGTGTTCCGCTGCAAGAAGGTGTGAATATCCACCCATAATTACTGAAAAATGGGTAAGAAAAGGTGCGAATGCCCAACCATACATCATCAAAAGCAGGAGTGGATGTGTTCGGCTACAAGAAGGTTTGAATGTCCGACCATAGTTTGTAAAAAGCGGGTAAGAACAGGTTCGTATGCCCGAATATACACCATCAAATGCGGGAGCAGAGGTGTTCGGCTGTGAGTAGGTGTGAATCTCCAACCATAATTGCTGAAAAATGTGTTAGAAAAGGTAAGAATGCCGGTCCATACATCATCAAAAGCGGGAGAGGTGGTGTTCGGCTGCAAGTAGGTGTGAATGTCCAGCCATAATTACTCACAAATGGGTAAGAAAAGGTAGTATTGCCAGACCATACATGATCAAAACAGGGAGCGGAGGTGGTTAAGCTGCAAGAAGGTGTTAATGTCCGACTAAGGTTTGTAAAAAGCGGGTAAGAAAAGGTGCGAATGCCCGACAATGTATGATCAAAAGAGGGAGCGGAGGTTTTCGGCTGAAAGAAGGTCTGAATGTCCAACCATAATTTGTAAAAACCGGGGAAGAAAAGGCTCGAAAGCCCGACTATACACCATCAAAAGCTGGAGCGGAGGTGTTCAGCTGCAAGAAGGTGTGAATGTCCACCCATAATTACTGAAAAATGGGTAAGAAAAGGTGCGAATTCCCAACCATACATCATCAAATGCACGAGTGGATGTGTTCGCCTACAAGAAGGTTTGAATGTCCGACCATAGTTTGTAAAAAGCGGGTAAGAAAAGGTTCGAATGCCCAAACATACACCATCAAAAGAGGGAGCGGAGGTGTTCCGCTGTAAGAAGGTGTGAATGTCCGACCATAGTTGGTAAAAAGCGGGTAAGAAAAGGTTAAAATACCCGACTGTACACAATCAATAGCGGGAGCGGAGTTGTTCGGCTACTAAAGGGTGTGAAAGTCCGACCCTGGTTTTAAAAAGCGGGTAAGAAAAGGTTCGAATGCCCAAACATACACCATCAAAAGAGGGAGCGGAGGTGTTCCGCTGTAAGAAGGTGTGAATGTCCGACCATAGTTGGTAAAAAGCGGGTAAGAAAAGGTTAAAATACCCGACTGTACACAATCAAAAGAGGGAGCGGAGTTGTTCAGCTAAGAGAAGGTGTGAAAGTCCGACCATGGTTTGTAAAAAGCGGGTAAGAAAAGGTTCGTATGCCCGAATATACACTATCAAAACCGGAAGCGTAGGTGTTCGGCTGCAAGAAGGTGTGAACGTCCGACCAAAGTTTGTGAAAAAGCAGTTAAGAAAAGGTTCGAATATCTAACCAAACATAATCAAAAGCGGGAGCAGAGCTGTTCGACTGCAAGTAGGTGTGAATGTCAGAGAATAATTTGCAAAAAGCTGATGAGAAAGGGTGAGAAATCCCGACTATACACCATCAAATGCGGTAGCGGAGTTGTTCGGCTGTGAGTAGGTGTGATTCTCCAACCATAATTGCTGAAAAATGTGTTAGAAAAGGTAAGAATGCCGGTCCATACATAATCAAAAGCGGGAGAGGTGGTGTTCGGCTGCAAGTAGGTGTGAATGTCCATTAATAATTGCTTTAAAACATGAAAGAAAATTTTCGAATATCAAACCTTACATGATCATTAGCGGGAGAGGAGGTGTTCAGCTGCAAGAAGGTGTGAATATCCACCCATAATTACTGAAAAATGCGTAGGAAAAGATGCGAATGTCCAACCATAAATCATCAAAAGCAGGAGTGGAGTTGTTCAGCTACAAGAAGGTATGAAAGTCCAACCATGGTTTGTAGAAAGCGGGTAAGAGAAGGTTCGAATACCCGAATATATACCATCAAAAGCGGAAGCGGAGGTGTTCGACTGCAAGAAGGTGTGAACGTCCGACCAATGTTTGTAAAAAGCAGTTAAGAAAAGGTTTGAATATCCAACCGAACATAATCAAAAGCGGGAGCAGAGCTGTTCGACTGCAAGTAGGTGTGAATATCAGATCATAATTTGCAAAAAGCTGATGAGAAAGGGTGAGAATGCCCGACTATACACTATCAAATGTGGGAGCGGAGGTGTTCGTCTGTGAGTAGGTGTGAATGTCCGACCATAATTGCTGAAAAATGTGTTAGAAAAGGTAAGAATGCCGGACCATATATCATCAAAAGCGGGAGAGGTTGTGTTCGGCTGCAAGTAGGTGTGAATGTCCAGCCATAATTACTCACAAACGGGTAAGAAAAGTCACTATTGCCAGACCATATATGATCAAAACAGGGAGCGGAGGTGGTTCAGCTGCAAGAAGGTTTGAATGTCCGACTAAAGTTTGTAAAAAGCGGGTAAGACAAGGTGTGAATGCCCGACAATGTATGATCAAAAGAGGAGCGGAGGTTTTCGGCTGCAAGAAGGTCTGAATGTCCACCCATAATTACTGAAAAATGGGTAAGAAAAGGTGCGAAAGCCCAACCGCACATGATCATAAGTGGATGAGAAGTTGTTCGACTGCAAGTAGGTGTGAATGTAAGATCATAATTTGTAAAAAGCGGGTAAGAAAAGGTAAGAATGCCCAACCATAAATTATCAAAAGCGGCAGCAGAGTTTCGGCTGGTATTTATCAATGTCTAGATAGATTTCAACAAAAAAAAACGTTGTACTTTGCAGTAAAAGAAAGTGCAAATCAAAAGTTTTAGGAATCCGAGAATAAGCTTATTTTCATGAGTTCTGCACGATTTCGGATTTTATGTATAAAATGAATTTCTTCACGCAAACTAAGTTAACACTGCTTTGTCCTTCATATGTACCCATTTTTACATATATTTCAAGCATAAACTTCCTCATACTACCCTGAATGAGAAAGAGCCACACTTGTGATTAAGCCATACGCCCCTTTTGAGGAGTTCTGCATGGTTTGGGATTTTATCTATAAAATTAATTCCTTCACTCAAACTATGTTAAAACAGCTTTTACCTTCATATTTATCAATGTCTCGATAGATTTAAACAAAAAAACAACGTTGTACTTTGCAATAAAAGAAAGAGCAAATCAAAAGTTTTAGGAATCCGAGAATAAGCTTATTTTCATGAGTTCTGCACGATTTCGGATTTTATGTATAAAATGAATTAATTCACTCAAACCAAGTTAAAACTGCTTTTTCCTTCATATTTATCAATGTCTAGATCGACTTCAACAAAGAACAACATTGTATTTTGCAGTAGAAGAAAGAGCAAAACTGAAGGATCAGGAATCCGAGAATAAGCTTCTTTTCATACGTTCTGCATGATTTGGGATTTTATGTATAAAATGAATTCCTTCACTCAAACTAAGTTAATACTGCTTTGTCCTTCATATGTACCCATTTCTACATATATTTCAAGCATAAACTTCCTCATACTACCCTGAATGAGAAAGAGCCACACTTGTGATTAAGCCATACGCCCCTTTTGAGGAGTTCTGCATGATTTGGGATTTTATCTATAAAATCAATTCCTTCACTCAACCTATGTTAAAACGGCTTTTACCTTCATATTTATCAATGTCTCGATAGATTTAAACAAAAAAACAACGTTGTACTTTGCAGTAAAAGAAAGAGCCAATCAAAAGTTTTAGGAATCCGAGAATAAGCTTATTTTCATGAGTTTTGCACGATTTCGGATTTTATGTATAAAATGAATTCATTCACTCAAACCAAGTTAAAACTGCTTTTTCATTCATATTTATCAATGTCTAGATCGACTTCAACAAAGAAAAACATTGTATTTTGCAGTAGAAGAAAGAGCAAAACTGAAGTTTCCTGAACTGATCAGGAATCCGAGAATAAGCTTATTTTCTTATGGGCAAGTGGGAACTGCTTTGTCCATATTTATCAATGTGTAGATGGATTTCAACTTCTTCTACTGCAAAGTCCAATGTTTTTCTTTGTTGAAGTCGATCTAGACATTGATGAGTATGGAAGGACAAAGCAGTTTTAACTTGGTTTGAGCAAAGCAATTCATTTTATAGCAAAATCCGAAATCGTGCAGAACTCATGAAAGCAGGCTTATACTCGGATTCCTGAAACTTTAGATTTGCTCTTTCTTTTACTGCAAAGTACAACGTTGTTTTTTGTTTAAATCTTTCTAGACATGGTAAAAATGAAGGACAAATCAGTTTTAACATAGTTTGAGTGAAGTAATGCATTTTATAAGCAAAATCCCAAATCATGCAGAACTCACGAAAAGCTTTTTCTCGCTTTTCACTGCTTTTTACAAACTTTGGTCGGACGTTCACACCTTCTTGCATCCGAACACCTCCGCTTCCGCTTTTGATGATGTATATTCGGGCATTCGAACCTTTTATTACCCGCTTTTTACAAACCATTGTCGGACTTTCACACCTTCTTGCAGCCGAACACCACCTCTACCGCTTTTGATGATGTATGGTTCAGTATTCTTACCTTTTCTAAAACATTTTTCAGCAATTATGGTCGGACATTCACACCTACTCACAGCTGGACACCTCCGCTCCTGCTTTTGATCATACAATGTCGGGACATCGCTCCTTGTCTTACCAGCTTTTTACAAACTTTAGTCGAACATTCACACCTTCTTGCAGCTGAACACCTCTGCTCCCACTTTTGATGATGTATAGTTGGGCTTTCAAGCCTTTTCTTAACCGGTTTTTACAAATTATGGTTGGACATTCAGACCTTGCAGCCGAACACCTCCGCTCTCTCTTTTGATCATATATTGTCGGGCATTCGCACCTTGTCTTACCCGCTTTTTACAAACTATAGTCAGACATTCACACCTTGCAGCTGAACCTCCGCTCCCTGTTTTGATCATGTATGGTCTGGCAATACTACCTTTTCTTCCCCCGTTTGTGAGTAATTATGGCTGGACATTCACACCTACTTGCAGTCGAACAGCTCTGCTCCCACTTTTGATTATGTTTGGTTGGATATTCGAACCTTTTCTTAACTGCTTTTTACAAACCATGGTCGGACTTTCACACCTTCTTGTAGCCGAACAACTCCGCTCCCGCTATTGATTTTGTACAGTCGGGTATTTTAACCTTTTCTTACCCGCTTTTTACCAAGTATGGTTGGACATTCACACCTTCGTACAGCGGAACACCTCCGCTCCCTCTTTTGATGGTGTATGTTCGGGCATTCAAACCTTTTCTTACCCGCTTTTTCCAAACTATGGTCGGCTATTCACAGCTTCCTCTCCACCATAATTGTATGGTGGGATATTCACACCCACTTGCATCCGAAGACCTCCGCCCCAAATTTTGTTGATATTTAGTCGGACATTCGCACCTTACCCGCTTTTGGCAAACTATGGCCTTCTTGCAGCCAAACAACTCTGATCTTGCTTTTGATGATGTAAGGTTGGGCATTCAGACCTTGCTTCACCTGCTTTTCACCAAATATAGTCGGACATTCACACCTTCTTGCAGCCGAACACTTCCGCTCCACCTTTTAGTGTTCTATCACACCCTTTTTTTCACCGCATTTTATACATTATGGTTGGAAATTTTCAACCACTCTCATCCGAAGACCTCTCCTCCCGCTTTTGTTAATATATTTGAACTTTAGTTTGACATTCAAACCTTCTTGCAGCTGAACCACCTCCGCTCCCTGTTTTGATCATATATGGTCTGGCTACTACCTTTTCTTACCCGTTTGTGAGTAATTATGGCTGGACATTCACACCTACTTGCAGTCGAACACAACCTCTCTCGCTTTTGATGATGTATGGACCGGCATTTTTACCTTTTCTAACACATTTTTCAGCAATTATGGTCGGAGATTCACACCTACTCACAGCCGAACAACTCCGCTCCCGCATTTGATGATGTATAGTCGGGCATTCTCACCCTTTCTCATCAGCTTTTTACAAATTATGATCTGACATTCACACCTACTTGCAGTCGAACAGCTCTGCTCCCGCTTTTGATTATGTTTGGTTGGATATTCGAACCTTTTCTTAACTTCTTTTTACATATTTTGGTTGGACGTTCACACCTTCTTGTAGCCGAACACTTCCACTCCTGCTTTTGATGATGTATGGTTGGGCATTCACACCTTTTTTTTGCCCATTTTTCAGGAATTATGGGTGGACATTCACACCTTGCAGCTGAACACCTCCTATCCCACTTATGATCATGTGCGGTTTGATTTTCGAAAAGTTTCTTTCATGTTTTCTAGCAATTATTGATGGACATGTAGACCTTCTTGCAGCTGAACACCTCCGCTCCCGCTTTTGATCATACATTGTCAGGCATTCGCACCTTGTCTTACCCACTTTTTACAAACTTTAGTCGAACAGTCACACCTTTTTGCAGCCGAACACCACCTCTCCCGCTTTTGATGATGTATGGTCCAGCATTCTTACCTTTTCTAACACATTCTTCAGCAATTATGGTCGGACATTCACACCTACTCAGAGCCGAACACCTCCGCTCCCGCATTTGATGGTGTATAGTCGGGCATTCTCACCCTTTCTCATCAGCTTTTTACAAATTATGATCTGACATTCACACCTGCTTTTGATGATGTATTGTTAGGCATTCGCACCTTTTTTTTTACCCATTTTTCATGAATTATGGGTGGACATTCACACCTTCTTGCAGCCGAACACCTCCTCTCCCACTTATGATCATGTGCGGTTTGATATTCGAAAATTTACTTTCTTGTTTTAAAGCAATTATTGATGGACATTCAAACCTTCTTTTTGATGGTGTATAGTCGGGCTTTCGAGCCTTTTCTTCCTGGTTTTTACAAACCATGGTCGGACTTTCACACCTTCTTGTAGCCGAACAACTCCGCTCCCGCTATTGATTGTGTACAGTCGGGTATTTTAACCTTTTCTTACCCGCTTTTTACCAACTATGGTTGGACATTCACACCATCTTACAGCGGAACACCTCCGCTCCCGCTTTTTATGGTGTATAGTCGGGCATTCGAACCTTTTCTTACCCGCTATTTACAAACTATGGTAGGACATTCAAACTTTCGTGTATCCGAAAACCTCCGCTCTCTCTTTTGATCATACATTGTCGGACATTCGCACCTTTTCTTACCCGCTTTTTACAAACCATGGTCGGACTGTCACATCTTCTTGTAGCCGAACACATCCGCTCCCGCTATTGATTGTGTACAGTCGGGTATATTAACCTTTTCTTACCCGCTTTTTACCAAGTATGGTTGGACATTCACACCTTCGTACAGCGGAACACCTCCGCTCCCTCTTTTGATGGTGTATGTTCGGGCATTCAAACCTTTTCTTACCCGCTTTTTCCAAACTATGGTCGGCTATTCACAGCTTCCTCTCCACCATACTTGTATGGTGGGATATTCACACCCACTTGCATCCGAAGACCTCCACCCCAAATTTTGTTGATATTTAGTCGGACATTCGCACCTTACCCGCTTTTGGCAAACTATGGCCTTCTTGCAGCCAAACAACTCTGATCTTGCTTTTGATGATGTAAGGTTGGGCATTCAGACCTTGCTTCACCTGCTTTTCACCAAATATAGTCGGACATTCACACCTTCTTGCAGCCGAACACTTCCGCTCCACCTTTTAGTGTTCTATCACACCCTTTTTTTCACCGCATTTTATACATTATGGTTGGAAATTTTCAACCACTCTCATCCGAAGACCTCTCCTCCCGCTTTTGTTAATATATTTGAACTTTAGTTTGACATTCAAACCTTCTTGCAGCTGAACCACCTCCGCTCCCTGTTTTGATCATATATGGTCTGGCTACTACCTTTTCTTACCCGTTTGTGAGTAATTATGGCTGGACATTCACACCTACTTGCAGTCGAACACAACCTCTCTCGCTTTTGATGATGTATGGACCGGCATTTTTACCTTTTCTAACACATTTTTCAGCAATTATGGTCGGAGATTCACACCTACTCACAGCCGAACAACTCCGCTCCCGCATTTGATGATGTATAGTCGGGCATTCTCACCCTTTCTCATCAGCTTTTTACAAATTATGATCTGACATTCACACCTACTTGCAGTCGAACAGCTCTGCTCCCGCTTTTGATTTTGTTTGGTTGGATATTCTAACCTTTTCTTAACTTCTTTTTACATATTTTGGTTGGACGTTCACACCTTCTTGTAGCCGAACACTTCCACTCCTGCTTTTGATGATGTATGGTTGGGCATTCACACCTTTTTTTTGCCCATTTTTCAGGAATTATGGGTGGACATTCACACCTTGCAGCTGAACACCTCCTATCCCACTTATGATCATGTGCGGTTTGATTTTCGAAAAGTTTCTTTCATGTTTTCTAGCAATTATTGATGGACATGTAGACCTTCTTGCAGCTGAACACCTCCGCTCCCGCTTTTGATCATACATTGTCAGGCATTCGCACCTTGTCTTACCCACTTTTTACAAACTTTAGTCGAACAGTCACACCTTTTTGAAGCCGAACACCACCTCTCCCGCTTTTGATGATGTATGGTCCAGCATTCTTACCTTTTCTAACACATTCTTCAGCAATTATGGTCGGACATTCACACCTACTCAGAGCCGAACACCTCCGCTCCCGCATTTGATGGTGTATAGTCGGGCATTCTCACCCTTTCTCATCAGCTTTTTACAAATTATGATCTGACATTCACACCTGCTTTTGATGATGTATTGTTAGGCATTCGCACCTTTTTTTTTACCCATTTTTCATGAATTATGGGTGGACATTTACACCTTCTTACAGCCGAACACCTCCTCTCCCGCTTATGATCATGTGCGGTTTGATATTCGAAAATTTACTTTCTTGTTTTAAAGCAATTATTGATGGACATTCAAACCTTCTTTTTGATGGTGTATAGTCGGGCTTTCGAGCCTTTTCTTCCTGGTTTTTACAAACCATGGTCGGACTTTCACACCTTCTTGTAGCCGAACAACTCCGCTCCCGCTATTGATTGTGTACAGTCGGGTATTTTAACCTTTTCTTACCCGCTTTTTACCAACTATGGTCGGACATTCACATCGTCTTACAGCGGAACACCTCTTCTCCCGCTTTTGATGGTGTATAGTCGGGCATTCGAAGCTTTTCTTACCCGCTTTTTACAAACTATGGTGGGACATTCAAACCTTCTTGTATCCGAAAACTTCTGCTCTCTCTTTTGATCATACATTGTCGGACATTCGCACCTTTTCTTACCCGCTTTTTACAAACCATGGTCGGACTTTCACATCTTCTTGTAGCCGAACACATCCGCTCCCGCTATTGATTGTGTACAGTCGGGTATTTTAACCTTTTCTTACCCGCTTTTTACCAAGTATGGTCGGACATTCACACCTTCGTACAGCGGAACACCTCCGCTCCCTCTTTTGATGGTGTATGTTCGGGCATTCAAACCTTTTCTTACCCGCTTTTTCCAAACTATGGTCGGTTATTCACAGCTTCCTCTCCACCATACTTGTATGGTGGGATATTCACACCCACTTGCATCCGAAGACCTCCGCCCCAAATTTTGTTGATATTTAGTCGGACATTCGAACCTTACCCGCTTTTGGCAAACTATGGCCTTCTTGCAGCCAAACAACTCTGATCTTGCTTTTGATGATGTAAGGTTGGGCATTCAGACCTTGCCTCACCTGCTTTTCACCAAATATAGTCGGACATTCACACCTTCTTGCAGCCGAACACTTCCGCTCCACCTTTTAGTGTTCTATCACACCTTTTTTTTCACCGCATTTTATACATTATGGTTGGAAATTTTCAACCACTCTCATCCGAAGACCTCTCCTCCCGCTTTTGTTAATATATTTGAACTTTAGTTTGACATTCAAACCTTCTTGCAGCTGAACCACCTCCGCTCCCTGTTTTGATCATATATGGTCTGGCTACTACCTTTTCTTACCCGTTTGTGAGTAATTATGGCTGGACATTCACACCTACTTACAGTCGAACACAACCTCTCTCGCTTTTGATGATGTATGGACCGGCATTTTTACCTTTTCTAACACATTTTTCAGCAATTATGGTTGGAGATTCACACCTACTCACAGCCGAACAACTCCGCTCCCGCATTTGATGATGTATAGTCGGGCATTCTCACCCTTTCTCATCAGCTTTTTACAAATTATGATCTAACATTCACACCTACTTGCAGTCGAACAGCTCTGCTCCCGCTTTTGATTATGTTTGGTTGGATATTCGAACCTTTTCTTAACTTCTTTTTACATATTTTGGTTGGACGTTCACACCTTCTTGTAGCCGAACACTTCCACTCCTGCTTTTGATGATGTATGGTTGGGCATTCACACCTTTTTTTTGCCCATTTTTCAGGAATTATGGGTGGACATTCACACCTTGCAGCTGAACACCTCCTATCCCACTTATGATCATGTGCGGTTTGATTTTCGAAAAGTTTCTTTCATGTTTTCTAGCAATTATTGATGGACATGTAGACCTTCTTGCAGCTGAACACCTCCACTCCCGCTTTTGATCATACATTGTCAGGCATTCGCACCTTGTCTTACCCACTTTTTACAAACTTTAGTCGAACAGTCACACCTTTTTGCAGCCGAACACCACCTCTCCCGCTTTTGATGATGTATGGTCCAGCATTCTTACCTTTTCTAACACATTCTTCAGCAATTATGGTCGGACATTCACACCTACTCAGAGCCGAACACCTCCGCTCCCGCATTTGATGGTGTATAGTCGGGCATTCTCACCCTTTCTCATCAGCTTTTTACAAATTATGATCTGACATTCACACCTGCTTTTGATGATGTATTGTTAGGCATTCGCACCTTTTTTTTTACCCATTTTTCATGAATTATGGGTGGACATTTACACCTTCTTGCAGCCGAACACCTCCTCTCCCGCTTATGATCATGTGCGGTTTGATATTCGAAAATTTACTTTCTTGTTTTAAAGCAATTATTGATGGACATTCAAACCTTCTTTTTGATGGTGTATAGTCGGGCTTTCGAGCCTTTTCTTCCTGGTTTTTACAAACCATGGTCGGACTTTCACACCTTCTTGTAGCCAAACAACTCCGCTCCCGCTATTGATTGTGTACAGTCGGGTATTTTAACCTTTTCTTACCCGCTTTTTACCAACTATGGTCGGACATTCACACCGTCTTACAGCGGAACACCTCTGCTCCCGCTTTTGATGGTGTATAGTCGGGCATTCGAAGCTTTTCTTACCCGCTTTTTACAAACTATGGTGGGACATTCAAACCTTCTTGTATCCGAAAACTTCCGCTCTCTCTTTTGATCATACTTTGTTGGACATTCGCACCTTTTCTTACCCGCTTTTTACAAACCATGGTCGGACTTTCACATCTTCTTGTAGCCGAACACATCCGCTCCCGCTATTGATTGTGTACAGTCGGGTATTTTAACCTTTTCTTACCCGCTTTTTACCAAGTATGGTCGGACATTCACACCTTCGTACAGCGGAACACCTCCGCTCCCTCTTTTGATGGTGTATGTTCGGGCATTCAAACCTTTTCTTACCCGCTTTTTCCAAACTATGGTCGGCTATTCACAGCTTCCTCTCCACCATACTTGTATGGTGGGATATTCACACCCACTTGCATCCGAAGACCTCCGCCCCAAATTTTGTTGATATTTAGTCGGACATTGGAACCTTACCCGCTTTTGGCAAACTATGGCCTTCTTGCAGCCAAACAACTCTGATCTTGCTTTTGATGATGTAAGGTTGGGCATTCAGACCTTGCTTCACCTGCTTTTCACCAAATATAGTCGGACATTCACACCTTCTTGCAGCCGAACACTTCCGCTCCACCTTTTAGTCTTCTATCACACCTTTTTTTTCACCGCATTTTATACATTATGGTTGGAAATTTTCAACCACTCTCATCCGAAGACCTCTCCTCCCGCTTTTGTTAATATATTTGAACTTTAGTTTGACATTCAAACCTTCTTGCAGCTGAACCACCTCCGCTCCCTGTTTTGATCATATATGGTCTGGCTACTACCTTTTCTTACCCGTTTGTGAGTAATTATGGCTGGACATTCACACCTACTTACAGTCGAACACAACCTCTCTCGCTTTTGATGATGTATGGACTGGCATTTTTACCTTTTCTAACACATTTTTCAGCAATTATGGTCGGAGATTCACACCTACTCACAGCCGAACAACTCCGCTCCCGCATTTGATGATGTATAGTCGGGCATTCTCACCCTTTCTCATCAGCTTTTTGCAAATTATGATCTGACATTCACACCTACTTGCAGTCGAACACCTCTGCTCCCGCTTTTGATTATGTTTGGTTTGATATTCGAACCTTTTCTTAACTTCTTTTTACATATTTTGGTTGGACGTTCACACCTTCTTGTAGCCGAACACTTCCACTCCTGCTTTTGATGATGTATGGTTGGGCATTCACACCTTTTTTTTGCCCATTTTTCAGGAATTATGGGTGGACATTCACACCTTGCAGCTGAACACCTCCTATCCCACTTATGATCATGTGCGGTTTGATTTTCGAAAAGTTTCTTTCATGTTTTCTAGCAATTATTGATGGACATGTAGACCTTCTTGCAGCTGAACACCTCCGCTCCCGCTTTTGATCATACATTGTCAGGCATTCGCACCTTGTCTTACCCACTTTTTACAAACTTTAGTCGAACAGTCACACCTTTTTGCAGCCGAACACCACCTCTCCCGCTTTTGATGATGTATGGTCCAGCATTCTTACCTTTTCTAACACATTCTTCAGCAATTATGGTCGGACATTCACACCTACTCAGAGCCGAACACCTCCGCTCCCGCATTTGATGGTGTATAGTCGGGCATTCTCACCCTTTCTCATCAGCTTTTTACAAATTATGATCTGACATTCACACCTGCTTTTGATGATGTATTGTTAGGCATTCGCACCTTTTTTTTTACCCATTTTTCATGAATTATGGGTGGACATTCACACCTTCTTGCAGCCGAACACCTCCTCTCCCGCTTATGATCATGTGCGGTTTGATATTCGAAAATTTACTTTCTTGTTTTAAAGCAATTATTGATGGACATTCAAACCTTCTTTTTGATGGTGTATAGTCGGGCTTTCAAGCCTTTTCTTCCTGGTTTTTACAAACAATGGTCGGACTTTCACACCTTCTTGTAGCCGAACAACTCCGCTCCCGCTATTGATTGTGTACAGTCGGGTATTTTAACCTTTTCTTACCCGCTTTTTACCAACTATGGTCGGACATTCACACCGTCTTACAGCGGAACACCTCTGCTCCCGCTTTTGATGGTGTATAGTCGGGCATTCGAAGCTTTTCTTACCCGCTTTTTACAAACTATGGTGGGACATTCAAACCTTCTTGTATCCGAAAACTTCCGCTCTCTCTTTTGATCATACATTGTCGGACATTCGCACCTTTTCTTACCCGCTTTTTACAAACCATGGTCGGACTTTCACATCTTCTTGTAGCCGAACACATCCGCTCCCGCTATTGATTGTGTACAGTCGGGTATTTTAACCTTTTCTTACCCGCTTTTTACCAAGTATGGTCGGACATTCACACCTTCGTACAGCGGAACACCTCCGCTCCCTCTTTTGATGGTGTATATTCGGGCATTCAAACCTTTTCTTACCCGCTTTTTCCAAACTATGGTCGGCTATTCACAGCTTCCTCTCCACCATACTTGTATGGTGGGATATTCACACCCACTTGCATCCGAAGACCTCCGCCCCAAATTTTGTTGATATTTAGTCGGACATTGGAACCTTACCCGCTTTTGGCAAACTATGGCCTTCTTGCAGCCAAACAACTCTGATCTTGCTTTTGATGATGTAAGGTTGGGCATTCAGACCTTGCTTCACCTGCTTTTCACCAAATATAGTCGGACATTCACACCTTCTTGCAGCCGAAC
Organism: Leuresthes tenuis; assembly: GCF_036924035.1. Taxonomy (NCBI): domain Eukaryota; kingdom Metazoa; phylum Chordata; class Actinopteri; order Atheriniformes; family Atherinopsidae; genus Leuresthes; species Leuresthes tenuis. Next base: position 28,820,876 of record NW_027325372.1, on the reverse strand, counting down.
ACTTCCGCTCCACCTTTTAGTGTTCTATCACACCTTTTTTTTCACCGCATTTTATACATTATGGTTGGAAATTTTCAACCACTCTCATCCGAAGACCTCTCCTCCCGCTTTTGTTAATATATTTGAACTTTAGTTTGACATTCAAACCTTCTTGCAGCTGAACCACCTCCGCTCCCTGTTTTGATCATATATGGTCTGGCTACTACCTTTTCTTACCCGTTTGTGAGTAATTATGGCTGGACATTCACACCTACTTACAGTCGAACACAACCTCTCTCGCTTTTGATGATGTATGGACCGGCATTTTTACCTTTTCTAACACATTTTTCAGCAATTATGGTTGGAGATTCACACCTACTCACAGCCGAACAACTCCGCTCCCGCATTTGATGATGTATAGTCGGGCATTCTCACCCTTTCTCATCAGCTTTTTACAAATTATGATCTGACATTCACACCTACTTGCAGTCGAACAGCTCTGCTCCCGCTTTTGATTATGTTTGGTTGGATATTCTAACCTTTTCTTAACTTCTTTTTACATATTTTGGTTGGACGTTCACACCTTCTTGTAGCCGAACACTTCCACTCCTGCTTTTGATGATGTATGGTTGGGCATTCACACCTTTTTTTTGCCCATTTTTCAGGAATTATGGGTGGACATTCACACCTTGCAGCTGAACACCTCCTATCCCACTTATGATCATGTGCGGTTTGATTTTCGAAAAGTTTCTTTCATGTTTTCTAGCAATTATTGATGGACATGTAGACCTTCTTGCAGCTGAACACCTCCGCTCCCGCTTTTGATCATACATTGTCAGGCATTCGCACCTTGTCTTACCCACTTTTTACAAACTTTAGTCGAACAGTAACACCTTTTTGCAGCCGAACACCACCTCTCCCGCTTTTGATGATGTATGGTCCAGCATTCTTACCTTTTCTAACACATTCTTCAGCAATTATGGTCGGACATTCACACCTACTCAGAGCCGAACACCTCCGCTCCCGCATTTGATGGTGTATAGTCGGGCATTCTCACCCTTTCTCATCAGCTTTTTACAAATTATGATCTGACATTCACACCTGCTTTTGATGATGTATTGTTAGGCATTCGCACCTTTTTTTTTACCCATTTTTCATGAATTATGGGTGGACATTCACACCTTCTTGCAGCCGAACACCTCCTCTCCCGCTTATGATCATGTGCGGTTTGATATTCGAAAATTTACTTTCTTGTTTTAAAGCAATTATTGATGGACATTCAAACCTTCTTTTTGATGGTGTATAGTCGGGCTTTCGAGCCTTTTCTTCCTGGTTTTTACAAACCATGGTCGGACTTTCACACCTTCTTGTAGCCGAACAACTCCGCTCCCGCTATTGATTGTGTACAGTCGGGTATTTTAACCTTTTCTTACCCGCTTTTTACCAACTATGGTCGGACATTCACACCGTCTTACAGCGGAACACCTCTGCTCCCGCTTTTGATGGTGTATAGTCGGGCATTCGAAGCTTTTCTTACCCGCTTTTTACAAACTATGGTGGGACATTCAAACCTTCTTGTATCCGAAAACTTCCGCTCTCTCTTTTGATCATACTTTGTTGGACATTCGCACCTTTTCTTACCCGCTTTTTACAAACCATGGTCGGACTTTCACATCTTCTTGTAGCCGAACACATCCGCTCCCGCTATTGATTGTGTACAGTCGGGTATTTTAACCTTTTCTTACCCGCTTTTTACCAAGTATGGTCGGACATTCACACCTTCGTACAGCGGAACACCTCCGCTCCCTCTTTTGATGGTGTATGTTCGGGCATTCAAACCTTTTCTTACCCGCTTTTTCCAAACTATGGTCGGCTATTCACAGCTTCCTCTCCACCATACTTGTATGGTGGGATATTCACACCCACTTGCATCCGAAGACCTCCGCCCCAAATTTTGTTGATATTTAGTCGGACATTCGAACCTTACCCGCTTTTGGCAAACTATGGCCTTCTTGCAGCCAAACAACTCTGATCTTGCTTTTGATGATGTAAGGTTGGGCATTCAGACCTTGCTTCACCTGCTTTTCACCAAATATAGTCGGACATTCACACCTTCTTGCAGCCGAACACTTCCGCTCCACCTTTTAGTCTTCTATCACACCTTTTTTTCACCGCATTTTATACATTATGGTCGGAAATTTTCAACCACTCTCATCCGAAGACCTCTCCTCCCGCTTTTGTTAATATATTTGAACTTTAGTCGGACATTCAAACCTTCTTGCAGCTGAACCACCTCCGCTCCCTGTTTTGATCATATATGGTCTGGCAATACTACCTTTTCTTACCCGTTTGTGAGTAATTATGGCTGGACATTCACACCTACTTGCAGCCGAACACAACCTCTCTCGCTTTTGATGATGTATGGACCGGCATTCTTACCTTTTCTAACACATTTTTCAGCAATTATGGTCGGAGATTCACACCTACTCACAGCCGAACAACTCCGCTCCCGCATTTGATGGTGTATAGTCGGGCATTCTCACCCTTTCTCATCAGCTTTTTGCAAATTATGATCTGACATTCACACCTACTTGCAGTCGAACAGCTCTGCTCCCGCTTTTGATTATGTTTGGTTGGATATTCGAACCTTTTCTTAACTTCTTTTTACATATTTTGGTTGGACGTTCACACCTTCTTGTAGCCGAACACTTCCACTCCTGCTTTTGATGATGTATGGTTGGGCATTCACACCTTTTTTTTGCCCATTTTTCAGGAATTATGGGTGGACATTCACACCTTGCAGCTGAACACCTCCTATCCGACTTATGATCATGGGCGGTTTGATTTTCGAAAAGTTTCTTTCATGTTTTCTAGCAATTATTGATGGACATGTAGACCTTCTTGCAGCTGAACACCTCCGCTCCCGCTTTTGATCATACATTGTCAGGCATTCGCACCTTGTCTTACCCACTTTTTACAAACTTTAGTCGAACAGTCACACCTTTTTGCAGCCGAACACCACCTCTCCCGCTTTTGATGATGTATGGTCCAGCATTCTTACCTTTTCTAACACATTCTTCAGCAATTATGGTCGGACATTCACACCTACTCAGAGCCGAACACCTCCGCTCCCGCATTTGATGGTGTATAGTCGGGCATTCTCACCCTTTCTCATCAGCTTTTTACAAATTATGATCTGACATTCACACCTGCTTTTGATAATTTATTGTTAGGCATTCGCACCTTTTTTTTACCCATTTTTCATGAATTATGGGTGGACATTCACACCTTCTTGCAGCCGAACACCTCCTCTCCCGCTTATGATCATGTGCGGTTTGATATTCGAAAATTTACTTTCTTGTTTTAAAGCAATTATTGATGGACATTCAAACCTTCTTTTTGATGGTGTATAGTCGGGCTTTCGAGCCTTTTCTTCCCGGTTTCTACAAACCATGGTCGGACTTTCACACCTTCTTGTAGCCGAACAACTCCGCTCCCGCTATTGATTGTGTACAGTCGGGTATTTTAACCTTTTCTTACCCGCTTTTTAGCAACTATGGTCGGACATTCACACCGTCTTACAGCGGAACACATCTGCTCCCGCTTTTGATGGTGTATAGTCGGGCATTCGAAGCTTTTCTTAGCCGCTTTTTACAAACTATGGTGGGATATTCAAACCTTCTTGTATCCGAAAACCTCCGCTCTCTCTTTTGATCATACATTGTCGGACATTCGCACCTTTTCTTACCCACTTTTTACAAACCATGGTCGGACTTTCACATCTTCTTGTAGCCGAACACATCCGCTCCCGCTATTGATTGTGTACAGTCGGGTATTTTAACCTTTTCTTACCCGCTTTTTACCAACTATGGTCGGACATTCACACCTTCGTACAGCGGAACACCTCCGCTCCCTCTTTTGATGGTGTATGTTCGGGCATTCAAACCTTTTCTTACCCGCTTTTTCCAAACTATGGTCGGCTATTCACAGCTTCCTCTCCACCATACTTGTATGGTGGGATATTCACACCCACTTGCATCCGAAGACCTTTGCCCCAAATTTTGTTGATATTTAGTCGGACATTCACACCTTACCCGCTTTTGGCAAACTATGGCCTTCTTGCAGCCAAACACCTCTGATCTCGCTTTTGATGATGTAAGGTTGGGCATTCAGACCTTGCTTCACCTGCTTTTCACCAAATATAGTCGGACATTCACACCTTCTTGCAGCCGAACACTTCCGCTCCACCTTTTAGTCTTCTATCACACCTTTTTTTCACCGCATTTTATACATTATGGTCGGAAATTTTCAACCACTCTCATCCGAAGACCTCTCCTCCCGCTTTTGTTAATATATTTGAACTTTAGTCGGACATTCAAACCTTCTTGCAGCTGAACCACCTCCGCTCCCTGTTTTGATCATATATGGTCTGGCAATACTACCTTTTCTTACCCGTTTGTGAGTAATTATGGCTGGACATTCACACCTACTTGCAGCCGAACACAACCTCTCTCGCTTTTGATGATGTATGGACCGGCATTCTTACCTTTTCTAACACATTTTTCAGCAATTATGGTCGGAGATTCACACCTACTCACAGCCGAACAACTCCGCTCCCGCATTTGATGGTGTATAGTCGGGCATTCTCACCCTTTCTCATCAGCTTTTTGCAAATTATGATCTGACATTCACACCTACTTGCAGTCGAACAGCTCTGCTCCCGCTTTTGATTATGTTTGGTTGGATATTCGAACCTTTTCTTAACTTCTTTTTACATATTTTGGTTGGACGTTCACACCTTCTTGTAGCCGAACACTTCCACTCCTGCTTTTGATGATGTAAGGTTGGGCATTCAGACCTTGCTTCACCTGCTTTTCACCAAATATAGTCGGACATTCACACCTTCTTGCAGCCGAACACTTCCGCTCCACCTTTTAGTCTTCTATCACACCTTTTTTTCACCGCATTTTATACATTATGGTCGGAAATTTTCAACCACTCTCATCCGAAGACCTCTCCTCCCGCTTTTGTTAATATATTTGAACTTTAGTCGGACATTCAAACCTTCTTGCAGCTGAACCACCTCCGCTCCCTGTTTTGATCATATATGGTCTGGCAATACTACCTTTTCTTACCCGTTTGTGAGTAATTATGGCTGGACATTCACACCTACTTGCAGCCGAACACAACCTCTCTCGCTTTTGATGATGTATGGACCGGCATTCTTACCTTTTCTAACACATTTTTCAGCAATTATGGTCGGAGATTCACACCTACTCACAGCCGAACAACTCCGCTCCCGCATTTGATGGTGTATAGTCGGGCATTCTCACCCTTTCTCATCAGCTTTTTGCAAATTATGATCTGACATTCACACCTACTTGCAGTCGAACAGCTCTGCTCCCGCTTTTGATTATGTTTGGTTGGATATTCGAACCTTTTCTTAACTTCTTTTTACATATTTTGGTTGGACGTTCACACCTTCTTGTAGCCGAACACTTCCACTCCTGCTTTTGATGATGTATGGTTGGGCATTCACACCTTTTTTTTGCCCATTTTTCAGGAATTATGGCTGGACATTCACACCTTGCAGCTGAACACCTCCTATCCGACTTATGATCATGGGCGGTTTGATTTTCGAAAAGTTTCTTTCATGTTTTCTAGCAATTATTGATGGACATGTAGACCTTCTTGCAGCTGAACACCTCCGCTCCCGCTTTTGATCATACATTGTCAGGCATTCGCACCTTGTCTTACCCACTTTTTACAAACTTTAGTCGAACAGTCACACCTTTTTGCAGCCGAACACCACCTCTCCCGCTTTTGATGATGTATGGTCCAGCATTCTTACCTTTTCTAACACATTCTTCAGCAATTATGGTCGGACATTCACACCTACTCAGAGCCGAACACCTCCGCTCCCGCATTTGATGGTGTATAGTCGGGCATTCTCACCCTTTCTCATCAGCTTTTTACAAATTATGATCTGACATTCACACCTGCTTTTGATAATTTATTGTTAGGCATTCGCACCTTTTTTTTACCCATTTTTCATGAATTATGGGTGGACATTCACACCTTCTTGCAGCCGAACACCTCCTCTCCCGCTTATGATCATGTGCGGTTTGATATTCGAAAATGTACTTTCTTGTTTTAAAGCAATTATTGATGGACATTCAAACCTTCTTTTTGATGGTGTATAGTCGGGCTTTCGAGCCTTTTCTTCCCGGTTTCTACAAACCATGGTCGGACTTTCACACCTTCTTGTAGCCGAACAACTCCGCTCCCGCTATTGATTGTGTACAGTCGGGTATTTTAACCTTTTCTTACCCGCTTTTTAGCAACTATGGTCGGACATTCACACCGTCTTACAGCGGAACACATCTGCTCCCGCTTTTGATGGTGTATAGTCGGGCATTCGAAGCTTTTCTTACCCGCTTTTTACAAACTATGGTGGGACATTCAAACCTTCTTGTATCCGAAAACCTCCGCTCTCTCTTTTGATCATACATTGTCGGACATTCGCACCTTTTCTTACCCACTTTTTACAAACCATGGTCGGACTTTCACATCTTCTTGTAGCCGAACACATCCGCTCCCGCTATTGATTGTGTACAGTCGGGTATTTTAACCTTTTCTTACCCGCTTTTTACCAACTATGGTCGGACATTCACACCTTTGTACAGCGGAACACCTCCGCTCCCTCTTTTGATGGTGTATGTTCGGGCATTCAAACCTTTTCTTACCCGCTTTTTCCAAACTATGGTCGGCTATTCACAGCTTCCTCTCCACCATACTTGTATGGTGGAATATTCACACCCACTTGCATCCGAAGACCTCCGCCCCAAATTTTGTTGATATTTAGTCGGACATTCGCACCTTACCCGCTTTTGGAAAACTATGGCCTTCTTGCAGCCAAACACCTCTGATCTCGCTTTTGATGATGTAAGGTTGGGCATTCAGACCTTGCTTCACCTACTTTTCACCAAATATAGTCGGACATTCACACCTTCTTGCAGCCGAACACTTCCGCTTTTAGTGTTCTATGAGGCATTCACATATTTTTTTTCACCGTATTTTATAGATTATGGTTGGAAATTCTCACCCACTCTCATCCGAAGACCTCTCCTCCCGCTTTTGTTAATATATAGTCGGGCATTCGAACCTTTTCTTACCCGCTTTTTACAAATTATAGTCGAACATTCACATCTACTTGCAGCTGAATACTTCCGCTCCACCTTTTAGGTATGTATGGTTGGCATTTGTACCTCTTTTTATACTGATTGCTGAAGATTAAGTTGTACTTTCTCAAACTACAACATTTTTTTATTTGTTGAAACTTGATTTGAAGTGGATAAATAAGGAGGACAAACAGTTTTAAGTCAGGCTGATAGAAGGAATTCATTTTATAGCAAAATCTGTACTTCGTCATATGTCGAGAGATGCTTATTGCTGAAGAAGTTCTTTCTCATTCTACAAAGTACAACGTTGTTTATCGTTGAAACTTGATTAGACATGAATAAATATGAAGGACAAAGCAGTCTTAACTTGGTTTGAGTTAAGGAATTCGTTTTATAGGAGAATCCGAATTCGTGCATAACTCATAAAATAGAGCTTATTTTCGGATTCCTGAAGAATGATTCTGGTTCTTTCTCATAATACAAAGTTTGTTGTTTATTGTTGAAACTTCATCAGAAGTGAAGAAATAAATGAATGCCTATCAACAAATGTGGGATCTAAACTCTAGTGCTTCCTCTAAAATAATTTCCTTTCTCAATTTAGAAATGTGTGTGTGTAAGTCACAACACCCGTGACACCAAAACGGCTTTCTTTTCTCTACACTCTGCACTATGAGCACACACACCAAATCAGAAAGGCTTTTTTCTCTCTTTTCTACATTATGGACTGTGGGGACACAAAACCGCTCTCTCTCTTTTTTTTTTTTATCGTGTGCCAGGGCGTTGTCTCATGTATTAGATTATGCTTAAGATACGAATGGGTTTATCAGTCACATCAGAATCCATACATACTGATCCTCCCGTAATAAAATGGTCGGATCTTATCAAACACACTTTGTTTCTTGTGACAATCAAGTCAGCGAAACAGCGTATACACGTCAAGACACTGAATCAAGTTTTCCACAAGAACTCATAAGTTTGGCAGTATTGCTCTGCCATCAGCAATGATACACCCATTTTATTTTCGTGAGACATGTGCAAGCACCTGTTCATCTACTGTTCTATCACTATGAATTAGTGATCTATTATCAATAAGGATACTTCTACAACTACTATCAAAGTATGTCCGGACTTCTTATGTTGTCAGTTGCTATATATGAATAAGTGGGTAGCTACTGACAAGCATTAAGCATGTCACACAGCCCAAACATATAACATTTCAGGACACACCACACAGTTAACAACCACAGTGAAGCGTGTCAAAGCCCAAACATGTAACATTCAACAGGACACTTACACAACACATTCAAATCAAACAGTCAGACAACATACAAGAACATATACCCCAGCCGGCATTGCTCCCTGCCTATTTTCGTACAGCACACTATGTGTGCGCACACATTTATTCACAAACTCTTCAACTTATACTCTTTTACCGAAGCTGCTACAGCTCGATTACCACCTTTTAGGTATGTATGGTTGGCATTTGCACCTCTTTTTATACTGATTGCTGAAGATTAAGTTGTACTTTCTCAAACTACAACATTTTTTTATTTGTTGAAACTTGATTTGAAGTGGATAAATAAGGAGGACAAACAGTTTTAAGTCAGGCTGATAGAAGGAATTCATTTTATAGCAAAATCTGTACTTCGTCATATGTCGAGAGATGTTTATTGCTGAAGAAGTTCTTTCTCATTCTACAAAGTACAACGTTGTTTATCGTTGAAACTTGATTAGACATGAATAAATATGAAGGACAAAGCAGTCTTAACTTGGTTTGAGTTAAGAAATTCGTTTTATAGGAGAATCCGAATTCGTGCATAACTCATAAAATAGAGCTTATTTTCGGATTCCTGAAGAATGATTCTGGTTCTAGCCTTTTGGCTAAGATCAAGTGTAGTATATGTACTTATCAGTTTAATATGTGATATGTCTATGCAAGGACTACATATTAAATGGATTTTTATCAATAGGAGTTGAAAAAGGAGCTTGCTCCGTTCACTCCAAGCATCGACCCAGTACTGCAGTGCCGCTGGGAACGGTGCGCTCTTCTCTGCTCTTGTGAAAAAGCAAACAGCGGTGCAGGATGGAAGTTTCAGGGAGCCCAAGATGAAACTTTCTTTTAATCTGCTGAGAAAAGAGAGTGAATGCGAAGTAGACTTTAACACAGCTCTGGGAGCGAGCCGAGTGTGGGCTAACCGGAAGAATTGCTTTAAAGAAACGCGACACCGAATGAGTGGTCAGAACAAAGCCTCAATACGGTGTTCCCGTGGTGTTTGTGGCTGCCTTGTCTTTTGCACAGAGTAAAAGACAAGGCAGCCATCGAATAGGGCCCGATTGTTCCTACTTGGTCAGCCGAGGAGCAAGGGGGGGGAGCAAGCGTCTCAACCAAGCAAATCTCACCAAGTAGGAACAATCGGGCCCTATTCGATGGCTGCAACACCTGAAAGAGATATTGATGCGAGACCCGATCAAAAGCTTTTTCAAAGTCTAAATTTAAGATGACAAGCCGGGTGTTTCTGTCTCTAGCGTAATCAATGATGTCTCGAATCAGTACGAGGCTGTCGGTGAGTTGTCTCTCTGAGATGGCACAAGCCTGGTCTGGGTGAATTACCTCCTCTAAAACAGAGGACATCCGTGTCGTAAAAACCTTGCTAAAAAGTTTACAGTCAAAGTTTAAAAGTGTGATGGGCCTCCAATTCTTTAGGTCAGTCTTATCATTTTTATCAGAAGTGAAGAAATAAATGAATGCCTATCAACAAATGTGGGATCTAAACTCTAGTGCTTCCTCTAAAATAATTTCCTTTCACAATTTAGAAATGTGTGTGTGTAAGTCACAACACCCGTGACACCAAAACGGCTTTCTTTTCTCTACACTCTGCACTATGAGCACACATACCAAATCAGAAAGGCTTTTTTCTCTCTTTTCTACATTATGGACTGTGGGGACACAAAACCGCTCTCTCTTTTTTTTTTTATCGTGTGTCAGGGCGTTGTCTCACGTATTAGATTGTGCTTAAGATACGAATGGGTTTATCAGTCACATCAGAATTCATACATACTGATCCTCCCGTAATAAAATGGTCGGATCTTATCAAACACACTTTGTTTCTTGTGACAATCAAGTCAGCGAAACTGCGTATACACGTCAAGACACTGAATCAAGTTTGCCACAAGAACTCATAAGTTTGGCAGTATTGCTCTGCCATCAGCAATGATACACCCATTTTATTTTCGTGAGACATGTGCAGGCACCTGTTCATCTACTGTTCTATCACTATGAATTAGTTTATCTATTATCAATAAGGATACTTCTACAACTACTCTATCAAAGTATGTCCGGACTTCTTACGTTGTCAGTTGCTATATATGAATAAGTGGGTAGCTACTGACAAGCATTAAGCATGTCACACAGCCCAAACATATAACATTTCAGGACACACCACACAGTTAACAACCACAGTGAAGCGTGTCAAAGCCCAAACATGTAACATTCAACAGGACACTTACACAACACATTCAAATCAAACAGTCAGACAACAAACAAGAACATATACCCCAGCCGGCATTGCTCCCTGCCTATTTTCCTACAGCTCACTATGTGTGCGCACACCTTTATTCACAAACTCTTCAACTTATACTCTTTTACCGAAGCTGCTACAGCTCGATTGGCCGAATACCCTTAGATCCTATTTCGGTGAATTTGACATCTGCCTTACATGTAACAGATTAGCGGTTTAGCAGTTTTAATTTAGTTTGAGTGAAGGAATTCATTTTATAGCAAAATCCGAAATCGTGAAGAACTCATGAAAGTAAGCTTATTCTCGGATTCCTGAAACTTTAGATTTGCTATTTCTTTTACTGCAAAGTACAACGTTGGTTTTTTTGTTTAAATCTTTCAAGACATGGTAAATATGAAGGACAAAGCAGTTTTAACATAGTTTGAGTGAAGGAATTCATTTTATTGATAAAATCCCAAGAGTCTGCTGAGAAAAGAGAGTGAATGCGAAGTAGACTTTAACACGGCTCTGGGAGCGAGCCGAGTGCGGGCTAACCGGGAGAATTGCTTGAAAGAAACGCGACACCGAATGAGCGGTCAGAACAAAGCCTCAATACGGTTTTCCCGTGGTGTTTTTGTTGCTGCCTTGTCTTTTGCACAGAGTAAAAAGCAAGGCAGCCATCGAATAGGGCCCGATTGTTCCTACTTGGTCAGCCGAGGTGCAAGGGGGGGGGGAGCAAGCGTCTCAACCAAGCAAAGCTCACCATGGGGAAGGTGGCTATGCCAACTAGCCTGATGCCCTGCTCCCGCAGTGACGGATAATCGTACTCTGGTTTCTCTTCATAACGTACAAGTCTTTCGCCTTTTACTAAAGACTTCTGTGGAGAGCAGCACTAATGAGTTGTTTCTATTTTTGGCAGGCTTTACCTTTGCGGGTGAAGCCCTTTCTGTCTGTGCAAAAGAAATCTTGTTACTGTGCAGAGTGACTTCTCTGAGTAGAGTCGCCTTACTTGTTGCGACTGTGCCAATGTTCGAAGCTGGAGTGCAAAGTTGTTGCTTGAATGGTGCTTGCTGGAGCGTGCGGGAGTGCAAAGTTATACCATTTAAAAGGGCTGAAGAGTGCTCAGTGCAGTGGGTGGGCGGAGGTGCAACGTGACACTCTGGCCACCTATGGCCATAAAAAGAACACTGCTACAAGTGCGCATTGTGCCAGCAAGGGCCCTCGGACCTGAAACAGTGGACAGTTATCGCTTCTCGGCCTTTTGGCTAAGATCAAGTGTAGTATCTGTTCTTATCAGTTTAATATGTCCTCTATACGAGGACTACATATTAAATGGATTTTTAAGAATAGGAGTTGAAAAAGAAGCTTGCTCCGTTCACAAGCATCGACCCAGTACTGCAGTGCCGCTGGGAACGGTGCGCTCTCCTCTGCTCTTGTGAAAAAGCAAACAGCGGTGCAGGATGGAAGTTTCAGGGAGCCCAAGATGAAACTTTCTTTTAGTCTGCTGAGAAAAGAGAGTGAATGCGAAGTAGACTTTAACACGGCTCTGGGAGCGAGCCGAGTGCGGGCTAACCGGGAGAATTGCTTGAAAGAAACGCCATACCAAATGAGTGGTCAGAACAAAGCCTCAATACGGTGTTCCTGTTGTGTTTTTGTTGCTGCCGCTGTTTGCTTTTTAACAAGAGCGCACCTGTTGAGGGGGGGCCTGGGGGGGCCTGGGTGATGGTGGGTCTCAGGCCCGGGCTGCTGCGACTGGTGTGACCGGGTGGTTTGTTTGTTTGTTTTTTGTTGTTGTTTGTTTGTTTTTTGTAGAGGTCCTCCGGAGTGGGGTTGGGTTGAGTGGGGTGGGGCGGGATGGGTACCTTCTGGGGGTACAGTAGCTCCCAGAATATGGTCGCTGCAGGCCCCGAGCCTGGTGGACATCAGGCCCTCCTGTCCTGTGTTGGCTCCCTTTTAAAAAGTACAGAACTTAGAACAGGTCTAGTCCCTGGCTTTCGGCAGAACTGTCTTCTTTACTTTTTTTTTTTTTCCCCTTATCGTGTTCAGCATTATGGCAGCAGAATTGTAGTCTGAATACCTTTGATGCCAAACAGATTTGCTTTGCCAAGGGAAGTTTTATAAATGTAAAGCTCCCCTTGATGCCCATTTATTTATTTCTGTTTACAATATATGACATGTAATAGAACTGAACCGGACCGGGGGACAAGGAAAGAAGAAGAGGAAAGAAGAGAAAAACAGAACATACATCGCATACAACACAGCTGGGGATATAGATGACCTGAGACGACATGATAATACATCAACTGCTTAGCGACCATGCTACTGGACTAATGAATGTGGTTGTGTGTGTGTGAGAACATGCAACACCCATGGCACAGGACCTACATGATAACCGTGCTTAGTTATGAGTGTATAAGCGTACAGGGCCACAATCCACAGCCCCCCCAAGCAATCAGAAGCAGGCAGAGAGGGCCACAATACCCAGGCCACCAGCAGCCCCCACAGAGCACAGAACCCAGGAAGCCCACCGCAGGGGCAACCACGCATCCACCCAGAAGACTGCAGAGGAAGCCCCCGGAAAGAGCCCCCATAAGCATAGGGCAGAGGCCCTCCGGGAGCCAGGGGCAACAGCCCACCGACGTCGCCCGGCCCCAGCCGCCCAGACATGGGCCGTGCACTGGATCCGGGCCCCAGGAGCCCGAGCGCCCCCAAACCCCCCGGCAGAGGCCCCACCCAATACCCAGGAGGGCCAAGCGCCCCAGACAGCCACACAGTGGGTCAGCGCCTGCCCCAGCACCCCTGGCCAAGTGCCCTGGGAGTCAAGACGTGCCCACAGGTGGGTGAAGTCGCGAGCAGCGGAGAGAGGCCACGCCGCCCCCCCCCCCATCAGGAGAAGCACAGGCAGGCCAGGCGACAGCAAGTCCAAGATCCAGGCCCAATCATTACCACACACACTTTCATGTCCCATACATCCACACGTCCTCCCTCCCTCGACTCCGCTGGGGTGTAGTGCAGCGGGCACACCAAGGGGGCCAGCAGCCCCCCAGCCACCACAGACCCCAAACCAGCAGAACAATTAATTAATCCTCCTGGCCCCTCCCGCCCCGAGCAGCAACCAGGAAGCAGGGGTGTGCGAAGAAGACCCCTCCCCTCACCCTTCTGGCTCTTCAATATTTTCTAATAGTGAGCAATTAAAATTGAGGGGCAGCCAAACTTGTAGAACTGGGAGCGTGGCCCTCTGGGCAGCCTACATACCCAAAGAGCCCCGCCCACCAGATGCCATACAGTGTAACCACCCCCCAAGACCTAATGTGTGTGTGTGAGTGTGTTTGATAAGTAGTAATGTCTAAGGTGTAATTAAAACAGGGGTGGGAACTGCAGAGTGCAACTACTGCAGAGTCCACTACACCCCACCGAACACACACGCCCCCAAAAACCTTCATGTGTGAGTGTGTGCTGTGTACAGGAGCCAGAAGGGAGAGGGGTATGGGGATATACACTGGGGGCAGCCAGGGACTGGCTGCAATAGGCATCCCCGCTACCAGGGAGCCAACACAGGACAGGAGGGCCTGATGTCCACCAGGCTCGGGGCCTGCAGCGGCCATATTCTGGGAGCTACTGTACCCCCAGAAGGTACCCATCCCGCCCCACCCCACTCAACCCAACCCCACTCCGGAGGACCTCTACAAAAAACAAACAAACAACAACAAAAAACAAACAAACAAACCACCCGGTCACACCAGTCGCAGCAGCCCGGGCCTGAGACCCACCATCACCCAGGCCCCCCCAGGCCCCCCCTCAACAGGTGCGCTCTTGTGAAAAAGCAAACAGTGGCAGCAACAAAAACACAACGGGAACACCGTATTGAGGCTTTGTTCTGACCGCTCATTTGGTATGCCGTTTCTTTCAAGCAATTCTCCCGGTTAGCCCGCACTCGGCTCGCTCCCAGAGCCGTGTTAAAGTCTACTTCGCATTCACTCTCTTTTCTCAGCAGACTAAAAGAAAGTTTCATCTTGGGCTCCCTGAAACTTGCATCCTGCACCGCTGTTTGCTTTTTCACAAGAGTAGAGGAGAGCGCACCGTTCCCAGCGGCACTGCAGTACGGGGTCAATGCTTGGAGTGAACGGAGCAAGCTACTTTTTCAACTCCTATTGCTAAAAATCCATTTAATATGTAGTCCTCGTATAGAGGACATATCAGATATTAAACTGATAAGAACAGATACTACACTTGATCTTAGCCAAAAGGCCGAGAAGCGACAACTGTCCACTGGTTCACGTCCGAGGGCCCTTCCTGGCACAATGCGCACTTGTCCGCTAACACCCCTGTTCTTTTTATGGCCATAGGTGACCAGAGTGTCACTTTGCACCTCCGCCCACCTGCTGCACTGAGCACTCTTCAGCCCTTTTAAATGGTATAACTTTGCACTCCCGCACGCTCCAGCAAGCACCATTCAAGCAACAACTTTGCACTCCAGCTTCGAACATCGGCACAGTCGCAACAAGTAAGGCGACTCTACTCAGAGAAGTCACTCTGCACAGTAACAAGATTTCTTTTGCACAGACAGAAAGGGCTTCACCCGCAAAGGTAAAGCCTGCCAAAAATAGAAACAACTCATTAGTGCTGCTCTCCACAGAAGTCTTTAGTAAAAGGCGAAAGACTTGTACGTTATGAAGAGAAACCAGAGTACGAGTATCCGTCACTGCGGGAGCAGGGCATCAGGCTAGTTGGCATAGCCACCTTCCCCATGGTGAGCTTTGCTTGGTTGAGACGCTTGCCCCTTTCTGATTTGGTGTGTGTGCTCATAGTGCAGAGTGTAGAGAAAAGAAAGCCGTTTTGGTGTCACGGGTGTTGTGACTTACACACAAACATTTCTAAATTGAGAAAGGAAATTATTTTAGAGGAAGCACTAGAGTTTAGATCCCACATTTGTTGGTAAATGGTAAATGGACTTGTACTTGTATAGCGCTTTTCTAGTCTAGCTGACCACTCAAAGCGCTTCACTACATGTGATAGGCATTGATAGGCATTCATTTATTTCTTCACTTCTGATAAAAATGATAAGACTGACCTAAAGAATTGGAGGCCCATCACACTTTTAAACTTTGACTGTAAACTTTTTAGCAAGGTTTTAACGACACGGATGTCCTCTGTTTTAGAGGAGGCAATTCACCCAGACCAGGCTTGTGCCATCTCAGAGAGACAACTCACCGACAGCCTCGTACTGATTCGAGACATCATTGATTACGCTAGAGACAGAAACACCCGGCTTGTCATCTTAAATTTAGACTTTGAAAAAGCTTTTGATCGGGTCTCGCATCAATATCTCTTTCAGGTGTTGCAGCCATCGAATAGGGCCCGATTGTTCCTACTTGGTGAGATTTGCTTGGTTGAGACGCTTGCTCCCCCCCCTTGCTCCTCGGCTGACCAAGTAGGAACAATCGGGCCCTATTCGATGGCTGCCTTGTCTTTTACTCTGTGCAAAAGACAAGGCAGCCACAAACACCACGGGAACACCGTATTGAGGCTTTGTTCTGACCACTCATTCGGTGTCGCGTTTCTTTCAAGCAATTCTCCCGGTTAGCCCACACTCGGCTCGCTCCCAGAGCAGAGTGTAGAGAAAAGAGAGAAAAGAAAGCCGTTTTGGTGTCACGGGTGTTGTGACTTACACACACACATTTCTGAATTGAGAAAGGAAATTATTTTAGAGGAAGCACTAGAGTTTAGATCCCACATTTGTTGATAGGCATTCATTTATTTCTTCACTTCTGATGAAGTTTCAACAATAAACAACAAACTTTGTATTATGAGAAAGAACCAGACTCATTCTTCAGGAATCCGAAAATAAGCTCTATTTTACGAGTTATGCACGAATTCGGATTCTCCTATAAAACGAATTCCTTAACTCTAACCAAGTTAAGACTGCTTTGTCCTTCATATTTATTCATGTCTAATCAAGTTTCAACGATAAACAACGTTGTACTTTGTACTTCTTCAGCAATAAGCATCTCTCGACATATGACGAAATACAGATTTTGCTATAAAATTAATTCCTTCTATCAGCCTGACTTAAAACTGTTTGTCCTCCTTATTTATCCACTTCAAATCAAGTTTCAACAAATAAAAAAATGTTGTAGTTTGAGAAAAAAACAACTTAATCTTAAGCAATCAGTAGGGTAAGAAAGGGTAAGAAAAGGTGCAAATGCCAACCATACATCACTAAAAGGTGGAGCGGAAGTATTCGGCTGCAAGTAGGTGCGAATGCCTGACAATGTATGATCAAAAGAGGGAGCGGAGGTTTTCGGCTGCAAGGTCTGAATGTCCAACCATAATTTGTAAAAACCGGGGAAGAAAAGGTTTGAATGCCCGACTATACACCATCAAAAGCGGGAGCGGAGGTGTTCGGCTGCAAGTAGGTGTGAATGTTCGACCATAATTTGTAAAAAGCGGGTAAGAAAAGGTTCGAATGCCCGAACATACACCATCAAAGGAGGGAGCGGAGGTGTTCCGCTGTAAGAAGGTGTGAATGTCCGACCATAGTTGGCAAAAAGCAGGTAAGAAAAGGTTAAAATACCCGATTGTACACAATCAATAGCGGGAGCAGAGTTGTTCCGCTACTAAAAGGTGTGAAAGTCCGACCATGGTTTGTAAAAACCGGGGAAGAAAAGGCTCGAAAGCCCGACTATACATCATCAAAAGCGGGAGCGGAGGTGTTCAGCTGCAAGAAGGTCTGAATGTCCATCAATAATTGCTAGAAAACATGAAAGAAAATTTTCGAATATCAAACCACACATCATCATAAGCGGGAGAGGAGGTGTTCAGCTGCAAGAAGGTGTGAATGTCCGACCATAGTTTGTAAAAAATGGGTAAGAAAAGGTTCGAATGCCCGAACATACACCATCAAAAGAGGGAGCGGAGGTGTTCCGCTGTAAGACGGTGTGAATGTCCAACAATAGTTGGTAAAAAGCGGGTAAGAAAAGGTTAAAATACCCGACTGTACACAATCAATAGCGGGAGCGGAGTTGTTCGGCTACAAGAAGGTGTGAAAGTCCGACCATGGTTTGTAAAAAGCGGGTAACAAAAGGTTCGAATGCCCGAATATATACCATCAAAAGCGGAAGCGGAGGTGTTCGGCTGCAAGATGGTGTGAACGTCCGACCAAAGTTTGTAAAAAGCAGTGAAGAAAAGTTTCGAATATCCAACCAAACATAATCAAAAGCGGGAGCAGAGCTGTTCGACTGCAAGTAGGTGTGAATGTCAGATCATAATTTGCAAAAAGCTGATGAGAAAGGGTGAGAATGCCCGACTATACACCATCAAATGCGGGAGCGGAAGTGTTCAGCTGTGAGTAGGTGTGAATGTCAAACCATAATTGCTGAAAAATGTGTTAGAAAAGACTAGAATGCCGGACCATACATCATCAAAAGCGGGAAAAGTGGTGTTCGGCTGCAAGTAGGTGTGAATGTCCAGCCATAATTACTCACAAACGGGTAAGAAAAGGTAGTATTGCCAGACCATACATTATCAAAACAGGGAGCGGAGGTGGTTCAGCTGCAAGGTGTGAATGTCTGACTAAAGTTTATAAAAAGCGGGTAAGACAAGGTGCGAATGCCTGACAATGTATGATCAAATGAGGGAGCGGAGGTTTTCGGCTGCAAGGTCTGAATGTACAACCATAATTTGTAAAAACCGGGGAAGAAAAGGCTCGAAAGTCCGACTATACACCATCAAAAGCGGGAGCGGAGGTGTTCGGCTGCAAGTAGGTGTGAATGTTCGACCATAATTTGTAAAAAGCGGGTAAGAAAAGGTTTGAATGCCCGACTATATATTAACAAAAGCAGGAGGAGAGGTCTTCGGATAAGAGTGGGTGAGAATTTCCAACCATAATCAATAAAATGCGGTGAAAAAAAAGGTGTGAATACCCCATAGAACACTAAAAGGTGGAGCAGAAGTGTTCGGCTGCAAGAAGGTGTGACTGTTCGACTAAAGTTTGTAAAAAGTGGGTAAGACAAGGTGCGAATGCCTGACAATGTATGATCAAAAGCGGGAGCGGAGGTGTTCATTGCAAGAAGGTCTACATGTCCATCAATAATTGCTAGAAAACATGAAAGAAACTTTTCGAAAATCAAACCGCACATGATCATAAGTGGGATAGGAGGTGTTCAGCTGCAAGGTGTGAATGTCCACCCATAATTCCTGAAAAATGGGCAAAAAAAAGGTGTGAATGCCCAACCATACATCATCAAAAGCAGGAGTGGAAGTGTTCAGCTACAAGAAGGTGTGAACGTCCAACCAAAATATGTAAAAAGAAGTTAAGAAAAGGTTCGAATATCCAGCCAAACATAATCAAAAGCGGGAGCAGAGCTGTTCGACTGCAAGTAGGTGTGAATGTCAGATCATAATTTGCAAAAAGCTGATGAGAAAGGGTGAGAATGCCCGACTATACATCATCAAATGCGGGAGCGGAGTTGTTCGGCTGTGAGTAGGTGTGAATCTCCGACCATAATTGCTGAAAAATGTGTTAGAAAAGGTAAAAATGCCGGTCCATACATCATCAAAAGCGAGAGAGGTTGTGTTCGGCTGCAAGTAGGTGTGAATGTCCAGCCATAATTACTCACAAACGGGTAAGAAAAGGTAGTATTGCCAGACCATATATGATCAAAACAGGGAGCGGAGGTGGTTCAGCTGCAAGAAGGTTTGAATGTCAAACTAAAGTTCAAATATATTAACAAAAGCGGGAGGAGAGGTCTTCGGATGAAAGTGGTTGAAAATTTCCAACCATAATGTATAAAATGCGGTGAAAAAAAAGGTGTGATAGAACACTAAAAGGTGGAGCGGAAGTGTTCGGCTGCAAGAAGGTGTGAATTTCCGACTATATTTGGTGAAAAGCAGGTGAAGCAAGGTCTGAATGCCCAACCTTACATCATCAAAAGCAAGATCAGAGTTGTTTGGCTGCAAGAAGGCCATAGTTTGCCAAAAGCGGGTAAGGTGCGAATGTCCGACTAAATATCAACAAAATTTGGGGCGGAGGTTTTCGGATGCAAGTGGGTGTGAATATCCCACCATACAAGTATGGTGGAGAGGAAGCTGTGAATAGCCGACCATAGTTTGGAAAAAGCGGGTAAGAAAAGGTTTGAATGCCCGAACATACACCATCAAAAGAGGGAGCGGAGGTGTTCCGCTGTACGAAGGTGTGAATGTCCGACCATACTTGGTAAAAAGCGGGTAAGAAAAGGTTAAAATACCCGACTGTACACAATCAATAGCGGGAGCGGATGTGTTCGGCTACAAGAAGGTGTGACAGTCTGACCATGGTTTGTAAAAAGCGGGTAAGAAAAGGTGCGAATGTCCGACAATGTATGATCAAAAGACAGAGCGGAGGTTTTCGGATACACGAAGGTTTGAATGTCCTACCATAGTTTGTAAATAGCGGGTAAGAAAAGGTTTGAATGCCCGACTATACACCATAAAAAGCGGGAGCGGAGGTGTTCCGCTGTACGAAGGTGTGAATGTCCGACCATAGTTGGTAAAAAGCGGGTAAGAAAAGGTTAAAATACCCGACTGTACACAATCAATAGCGGGAGCGGAGTTGTTCGGCTACAAGAAGGTGTGAAAGTCCGACCATGGTTTGTAAAAAGCAGTTAAGAAAAGGTTCGAATATCCAACCAAACATAATCAAAAGCGGGAGCAGAGCTGTTCGACTGCAAGTAGGTGTGAATGTCCAGCCATAATTACTCACAAACGGGGGAAGAAAAGGTAGTATTGCCAGACCATACATGATCAAAACAGGGAGCGGAGGTTCAGCTGCAAGGTGTGAATGTCTGACTATAGTTTGTAAAAAGCGGGTAAGACAAGGTGCGAATGCCCAACAATGTATGATCAAAAGAGAGAGCGGAGGTGTTCGGCTGCAAGGTCTGAATGTCCAACCATAATTTGTAAAAACCGGGTAAGAAAAGGCTCGAAAGCCCGACTATACATCATCAAAAGCGGGAGCGGAGGTGTCCAGCTGTGAGTAGGTGTGAATGTCCGACCATAATTGCTGAAAAATGTGTTAGAAAAGGTAAGAATACTAGACCATACATCATCAAAAGTGGGAGAGATGGTGTTCGGCTGCAAGAATGTGTGAAAGTCCGACAATGGTTTGTAAAAAGCGGGTAAAAAAAGGTTCGAATGCCCGAATATACATCATCAAAAGCGGAAGCGGAGGTGTTCGGATGCAAGAAGGTGTGAACGTCCGACCAAAGTTTGTAAAAAGCAGTGAAAAGCGAGAAAAAGCATTTCGTGAGTTCTGCATGATTTGGGATTTTGCTTATAAAATGCATTACTTCACTCAAACTATGTTAAAACTGATTTGTCCTTCATATTTACCATGTCTAGAAATATTTAAACAAGAAAATAACGTTGTACTTTGCAGTAAAAGAAAGAGCAAATCTAAAGTTTCAGGAATCCGAGTATAAGCCTGCTTTCATGAGTTCTGCACGATTTCGGATTTTGCTATAAAATGAATTGCTTTGCTCAAACCAAGTTAAAACTGCTTTGTCCTTCCATATTCATCAATGTCTAGATCGACTTCAACAAAGAAAAACATTGGACTTTGCAGTAGAAGAAGTTGAAATCCATCTACACATTGATAAATATGAAGGACAAAGCAGTTCCCACTTGCCCATAAGAAAATAAGCTTATTCTCGAATTCCTGATCCTTCAGTGTTGCTCTTTCTTCTACTGCAAAATACAATGTTGTTCTTTGTTGAAGTCGATATAGACATTGATAAATATGAAGGAAAAAGCAGTTTTAACTTGGTTTGAGTGAATGAATTCATTTTATACATAAAATCCGAAATCGTGCAGAACTCATGAAAATAAGCTTATTCTCGGATTCCTAAAACTTTTGATTGGCTCTTTCTTTTACTGCAAAGTACAACGTTGTTTTTTTGTTTAAATCTATCGAGACATTGATAAATATGAAGGTAAAAGCCGTTTTAACATAGTTTGAGTGAAGGAATTGATTTTATAGATAAAATCCCAAATCATGCAGAACTCCTCAAAAGGGGCGTATGGCTTAATCACAAGTGTGGCTCTTTCTCATTCAGGGTAGTATGAGGAAGTTTATGCTTGAGATATATGTAGAAATGGGTACATATGAAGGACAAAGCAGTGTTAACTTAGTTTGAGTGAAGGAATTCATTTTATACATAAAATCCCAAATCATGCAGAACGTATGAAAAGAAGCTTATTCTCGGATTCCTGATCCTTCAGTTTTGCTCTTTCTTCTACTGCAAAATACAATGTTGTTCTTTGTTGAAGTCGATCTAGACATTGATAAATATGAAGGAAAAAGCAGTTTTAACTTGGTTTGAGTGAATGAATTCATTTTATACATAAAATCCGAAATCGTGCAGAACTCATGAAAATAAGCTTATTCTCGGATTCCTAAAACTTTTGATTTGCTCTTTCTTTTATTGCAAAGTACAACGTTGTTTTTTTGTTTAAATCTATCGAGACATTGATAAATATGAAGGTAAAAGCCGTTTTAACATAGTTTGAGTGAAGGAATTAATTTTATAGATAAAATCCCAAATCATGCAGAACTCCTCAAAAGGGAGGTATGGCTTAATCACAAGTGTGGCTCTTTCTCATTCAGGGTAATATGAGGAAGTTTATGCTTGAAATATATGTAGAAATGGGTACATATGAAGGACAAAGCAGTGTTAACTTAGTTTGCGTAAAGAAATTCATTTTATACATAAAACCCGAAATCGTGCAGAACTCATGAAAATAAGCTTATTCTCGGATTCCTAAAACTTTTGATTTGCACTTTCTTTTACTGCAAAGTACAACGTTGTTTTTTGTTGAAATCTATCTAGACATTGATAAATACCAGCCGAAACTCTGCTGCGCTTTTGATAATTTATGGTTGGGCATTCTTACCTTTTCTTACCCGCTTTTTACAAATTATGATCTTACATTCAGACCTTCTTGCAGCCGAAGACCTCCACTCCTCTTTTGATCATACATTGTCGGGCATTCACACCTTGTCTTACGCGCTTTTTACAAACTTTAGTCGGACATTCAAACCTTCTTGCAGCTGAACCACCTCCGCTCCCTGTTTTGATCATATATGGTCTGGCAATAGTACCTTTTCTTACCCGTTTGTGAGTAATTATGGCTGGACATTCACACCTTCTTGCAGCCGAACACAACCTCTCCCGCTTTTGATGATATATGGTCCGGCATTCTTACCTTTTCTAACACATTTTTCAGCAATTATGGTCGGACATTCACACCTACTCACAGACGAACACCTCCGCTCCCACATTTGATAGTGTATAGTCGGGCATTCTCACCCTTTCTCATCAGCTTTTTGCAAATTATGATCTGATATTCACACCTACTTGCAGTCGAACAGCTCTGCTCCCGCTTTTGATTATGTATGGTTGGATATTCGAACATTTTCTTAATGCTTTTTACAAACTTTGGTCGGACGTTCACACCGTCTTGCAGCCGAACACCTCCGCTTCCGCTTTTGATGGTGTATAGTTGGGCATTCGCACCTTTTTTCTACCCATTTTTCAGGTATTATGGGTGGACATTCACACCTTCTTGAAGCTGAACACCTCCTCTCCCACTTATGATCATGTGTGGTTTGATTTTCGAAAATTTTCTTTCATGTTTTCTAGCAATTATTGATGGACATTTAGACCTTCTTGCAGCTGAACACCACCTCTCCCGATTTTGATGATGTATGGACCGGCATTTTTACCTTTTCTAACACATTTTTCAGCAATTATGGTTGGAGATTCACACCTACTCACAGCCGAATAACTCCGCTACCGCATTTGATGGTGTATAGTCGGGCATTCTCACCCTTTCTCATCAGCTTTTTGCAAATTATGATCTGACATTCACACCTACTTCCAGTTGAACAGCTCTGCTCCCGCTTTTGATTATGTTTGGTTAGATATTCGAACCTTATCTTAACTGCTTTTTACAAACTTTGGTCGGACGTTCACAATATCTTGCAGCCGAACACCTCCGCTTCCGCTTTTGATGGTGTATATTCGGGCATACGAACCTTTTCTTACCCGCTTTTTACAAACCAAGGTCGGACTTTCACACCTTCTCTTAGCTGAACAACTCCGCTCCCTCTTTTGATTGTGTACAGTCGGGTAATTTAACCTTTTCTTACCCGCTTTTTACCATCTATGGTCGGACATTCACACCGTCTTACAGCGGAACACCTCCACTCCCTCTTTTAATGATGTATGGTTAGGCATTCGCACCTTTTCTTACCCATTTTTCAGTAATTATGGGTAGACATTCACACCTTCTTGCAGCTGAACACCTCCTCTCCCGCTTATGATCATGTGCAGTTTGATATTCGAAAATTTTCTTTCATGTTTTCTAGCAATTATTGATGGACATTCAGACCGTCTTGCAGCTGAACACCTCCGCTCCCACTTTTGATGGTGTATAGTCGGGCTTTCGAGCCTTTTCTTCCCCGGTTTTTACAAATTATGGTTGGACATTCAGACCTTCTTGCAGCCGAAAACCTCCACTCCCTCTTTTGATCATACATTGTCGGGCATTCGCACCTTTTCTTACCCGCTTTTTACAAACCATGGTCGGACTTTCACACCTTTTAGTAGCCGAACAACTCCGCTCCCGCTATTGATTGTGTACAGTCGGGTATTTTAACCTTTTCTTACCCGCTTTTTACCAACTATGGTTGGACATTCACACCTTCTTACAGCAGAACACCTCCGCTCCCTGTTTTGATTATGTATGGTTTGACATTCGCACCTTCTCTCACCCGCCTTTTACTATGGTCGGCCATTCACAGCTTCCTCTCCACCATACTTGTATGGTGGGATATTCACACCCACCTGCATCCGAAGACCTCCGCCCCCACTTTTGTTGATATTTAGTTGGTCATTCGCACCTTACCCGCTTTTGGCAAACTATGGCCTTCTTGCAGCCCAACACCTCTGATCTCGCTTTTGATGATTTAAGGTTGGGCATTCAGACCTTGCTTCACCTGCTTTTCACCAAATATAGTCGGACATTCACACCTTCTTGCAGCCGAACACTTTCGCTTTTAGTGTTCTATGAGGCATTCACATATTTTTTTTCACCGTATTTTATAGATTATGGTTGGAAATTCTCACCCACTCTCATCCGAAGACCTCTCCTCCCGCTTTTGTTAATATATAGTCGGGCATTCAAACCTTTTCTTACCCGCTTTTTACAAATTATGGTCGAACATTCACACCTACTTGCAGCTGAATACTTCCGCTCCACCTTTTAGTTATGTATGGTTGGCATTTGCACCTCTTTTTATACTGATTGCTGAAGATTAAGTTGTTCTTTCTCAAACTACAAATTTTTTTTAATTGTTGAAACTTGATTTGAAGTGTATAAATAAGGAGGACAAAAAGTTTTAAGTCAGGCTGATAGAAGGAATTAATTTTATAGCAAAATCTGTATTTCGTCATATGTCGAGAGATGCTTATTGCTGAAGAAGTTCTTTCTCATTCTACAAAGTACAACGTTGTTTATCGTTGAAACTTGATTAGACATGAATAAATATGAAGGACAAAGCAGTCTTAACTTGGTTTGAGTTAATGAATTTGTTTTATAGGAGAATCCGAATTCGTGCATAACCCATAAAATAGAGCTTATTTTCGGATTCCTGAAGAATGAGTCTGGTTCTTTCTCATAATACAAAGTTTGTTGTTTATTGTTGAAACTTCATCAGAAGTGAAGAAATAAATGAATGCCTATCAACAAATGTGGGATCTAAACTCTAGTGCTTCCTCTAAAATAATTTCCTTTCTCAATTTAGAAATGTGTGTGTGTAAGTCACAACACCCGTGACACCAAAACGGCTTTCTTTTCTCTACACTCTGCACTATGAGCACACACACCAAATCAGAAAGGCTTTTTTCTCTCTTTTCTACATTATGGACTGTGGGGACACAAAACCGCTCTCTCTCTTTTTTTTTTTTTATCGTGTGCCAGGGCGTTGTCTCACGTATTAGATTATGCTTAAGATATGAATGGGTTTATCAGTCACATCCGAATCCATACATACTGATCCTCCCGTAATAAAATGGTCGGATCTTATCAAACACACTTTGTTTCTTGTGACAATCAAGTCAGCGAAACAGCGTATACACGTCAAGACACTGAATCAAGTTTGCCACAAGAACTCATAAGTTTGGCAGTATTGCTCTGCCGTCAGCAATCATACACCCATTTTATTTTCGTGAGACATGTGCAAGCACCTGTTCATCTACTGTTCTATCACTATGAATTAGTGATCTATTATCAATAAGGATACTTCTACAACTACTATCAAAGTATGTCCGGACTTCTTATGTTGTCAGTTGCTATATATGAATAAGTGGGTAGCTACTGACAAGCATTAAGCATGTCACACAGCCCAAACATATAACATTTCAGGACACACCACACAGTTAACAACCACAGTGAAGCGTGTCAAAGCCCAAACATGTAACATTCAACAGGACACTTACACAACACATTCAAATCAAACAGTCAGACAACATACAAGAACATATACCCCAGCCGGCATTGCTCCCTGCCTATTTTCGTACAGCACACTATGTGTGCGCACACCTTTATTCACAAACTCTTCAACTTATACTCTTTTACCGAAGCTGCTACAGCTCGATTGGCCGAATACCCTTAGATCCTATTTCGGTGAATTTGACATCTGCCTTACATATAACAGATTAGCGGTTTAGCAGTTTTAATTTAGTTTGAGTTGTTTTTTTTGTTTAAATCTTTCTAGACATGGTAAATATTAAGGACAAAGCAGTTTTCAAATAGTTTGAGTGAAGGAATTCATTTTATAGATAAAATCCCAAGAGTCTGCTGAGAAAAGAGAGTGAATGCGAAGTAGACTTTAACACGGCTATGGGAGCGAGCCGAGTGTGGGCTAACCGGGAGAATTGCTTGAAAGAAACGCGACACCGAATGAGCGATCAGAACAAAGCCTCAATACGGGATTCTCGTGGTGTTTTTGTTGCTGCCTTGTCTTTTGCACAGAGTAAAAGACAAGGCAGCCATCGAATAGGGCCCGATTGTTCCTACTTGGTCAGCCGAGGAGCAAGGGGGGGGGGGCAAGCGTCTCAACCAAGCAAAGCTCACCATGGGGAAGGTGGCTATGCCAACTAGCCTGATGCCCTGCTCCCGCAGTGACGGATAATCGTACTCTGGTTTCTCTTCATAACGTACAAGTCTTTCGCCTTTTACTAAAGACTTCTGTGGACAGCAGCACTAATGAGTTGTTTCTATTTTTGGCAGGCTTTACCTTTGCGGGTGAAGCCCTTTCTGTCTGTGCAAAAGAAATATTCTTACTGTGCAGAGTGACTTCTCTGAGTAGAATCGCCTTACTTGTTGCGACTGTGCCGATGTTCGAAGCTGGAGTGCAAAGTTGTTGCTTGAATGGTGCTTGCTGGAGCGTGCGGGAGTGCAAAGTTATACCATTTAAAAGGGCTGAAGAGTGCTCAGTGCAGCGGGTGGGCGACACTCTGGCCACCTTGAAAACCGAGGTTACATCCACTACCAGGGGCAGCCCAAGTACTGCCGCAAGTGTGGTGAGCATGGGCACCTGGTTGAGGCTTGTACCAAGGTGTTATGTGGGAAGAGCAGAGAAATTGGGCAAACTTTTGGAGAGTGTCCAAATGGCAGGAAATGTAATCTCTGTGGAGAATTAAATCACCTCTTCAGAGATTGCCCTAAATCTTTTGCCAATAAATTAAAGACGGTAAAGCCACAGTCAAGCCAACAAAGAGAAGGACCAAAGGTGGCAGTTGGTGAACAAAGTGAAGAGGTTGACCCAATAAATTCAAACTTCCCGCCAAAAGCTTGGATTGGAAGTGAGGAGCAAAAAGGGGAGGGGCCTGTAGAGGCCTCACCACTCAGTGTTGAAGTCTGTGAGAATTCACAGGCAGAGGGTGGAGCTACGCTAAATGAGGAGGAAGAGCAGACAGGTGAGTCTAGTGAAGATACTCACCTCCCCGAAGGTCAACAGCCGAAGAGGACGGCATCTGAGCCTCTGATTCCCCAGTGGTATCAGAGAAGAGGGGAAGGGTTAGGTCCCTTTCAGACAGTTCTTCAGTGGAAGAACCTAGAGTCTTCCCCTCCGACTCACCAAATGAGGTCTCCTTTTTAACTTCAGCTCTGCAATCAACCCCCAGGGACTCAAAGTTAAATGCAACATTGCGTCAGAGGCCAACACCGAGAGTCCGAAAAGGAAATATAGATCACCCTACTCACTTTTCACCTAAAGAAATGAAGGAAGAGCTAGTTTCCCAATAAATAACCTGTGTGTAATTTGTTTTGATAACTTAGAAAAACGAAAATGACATACCTACTTTCCTTTATGCTTTTAATGGTTCTCACCTTCTCAACACTAAATGTGAGAAGTGTGAAATCAAAGACAAGAGCCCAGAGTATTTTATCCTTCTTAGACTCCATAAAATCAGATGTGTTTTTAATACAAGAATGTGGACTACCTTTTTTAAAAAACCATAGACAATGGGAGGAAATGTGGCCCCATTTATCGATATGGAGTGGCTCAAATCAAAATAAAAATGATGGTGTGGCCATTCTAATTAAAAATCCGCATGTTCTGGTGAAAGGTAGCACAGTGGTGAGAGACGGACGGGCACTTTTAGCACACTTGAATTTTATGGGGCAAGACTTTAACCTCTTAAATATTTATGGTTTCAATGGAAAAAATGAAAGGTATGACCTTTTAGAAGATATACAGCTTTACATGCTAGGGCAAGTACCTTTAGTTGTAGGAGGGGATTTTAACTGTATCTTGAGCAGGAAAGATAGAAAAAGAGCAGGGGTAGATTTTAAAGTGGATAAGACTTTGATTTTACTTCAGGGCATATGCAGGGATTTTAAGCTTACTGACTGTTTTAAAACCATGCATCCCAGAGAGGAGGGCTTCACCTGGTTTAGTCATGATGGCACCAGAGCCTCTCGCATTGATTATTTCTTTACTAGAGATTGCCCACCCACTGATGTTAGATTAACCCCTGTTTTCTTTTCAGACCACCTTATGCTCTCCTGCACCCTTTCACCCCCTTCTGGTGTGACGGTAGGAAGTGGTCTGTGGAAACTCAACTGTTCCCTGTTGGAGGATGAAATCATAGTCAGTCAGTACAGGGAATGTTATAAAGAGTGGCAGACCCTTCAAGACCTCTACGAAACACATGCACAATGGTGGGAAATGGTGAAGGAAACGACCCAGACTTTTTTTAAACAGCAAGGTAAACGTAAAAAAAGGAAAGAGAATAGATGTATGATGGGACTACATAAACGCTTACAGCGCTACTTTAAACTAAATCAGTGTGGCATAGACTTTAAAGAAGAAATCAAAGATGTCAAAAAGGAAATGTCAGTTTTAGCAGAAATAAAGAGTAAAGGAATTTTTGTAAGAAGCAGGGAGCAGGAAATTGAGGAAGGTGAAAAAGAAAGAAAGTTATAAATAAAAAGGAGTGTAATCAAAATCTAAAAAGAGAAGATGGGTTTTTAACAAAATCCACACAAGAGATGATTGAAACTGTACATACCTTTTATAGTAACATGTACAAAGAGAAACCAGTGCACTTGGAAACATCGGCAGAAATCTTAAAATTCGTTGACAAAACTGTAAAAGAGAATGCACACTTGACACAGAATTTTACTGCTTTAGAGTTAAAAAAATGCCTAACAGGTTTTAAGAGAAGTCGAGCTCCAGGTTTAGACGGGCTTCCTGCAGAATTCTATCTGACCTATTGGGACATTTTATCATCAGACATTTTAGATGTTTTTAAAGATTTTGAAAAACTCGACCGACTGCCTGACAGTTTTAGAGTGGGAATAGTGACTCTACTTTATAAAAAAAATGATAAGACTGACCTAAAGAATTGGAGGCCAATCACACTTTTAAACTTTGACTGTAAACTTTTTAGCAAGGTTTTAGCGACACGGATGTCCTCTGTTTTAGAGGAGGTAATTCACCCAGACCAAGCTTGTGCCATCTCAGGGAGACAACTCACCGACAGCCTCGTACTGATTCGAGACATCATTGATTACGCTAGAGACAGAAACACCCGGCTTGTCATCTTAAATTTAGACTTTGAAAAAGCATTTGATCGGGTCTCGCATCAATATCTCTTTCAGGTGTTGCAGCCATCGAAAAGGGCCCGATTGTTCCTACTTGGTGAGCTTTGCTTGGTTGAGACGCTTGCCCCCCCCCCCCTGCTCCTCGGCTGACCAAGTAGAAACAATCTATTCGATGGCTGCCTTGTCTTTTACTCTGTGCAAAAGACAAGGCAGCCACAAACACCACGGGAACACCGTATTGAGGCTTTGTTCTGACCACTCATTCGGTGTCGCGTTTCTTTCAAGCAATTCTCCCGGTTAGCCCGCACTCGGCTCGCTCCCAGAGCCGTGTTAAAGTCCACTTCGCATTCACTCTCTTTTCTCAGCAGATTAAAAGAAAGTTTCATCTTGGGCTCCCTGAAACTTCCATCCTGCACCGCTGTTTGCTTTTTCACAAGAGCAGAGGAGAGCGCACCGTTCCCAGCGGCACTGCAGTACCGGGTCGAGGCTTGGAGTGAACGGAGCAAGCTTCTTTTTCAACTCCTATTCTTAAAAATCCATTTAATATGTTGTCCTCGTATAGAGGACATATTAAACTGATAAGAACAGATACTACACTTGATATTAGCCAAAAGGCCGAGAAGCGATAACTGTCCACTGTTTCAGGTCCGAGGGCCCTTGCTGGCACAATGCGCACTTGTAGCAGTGTTCTTTTTATGGCCATAGGTGGCCAGAGTGTCACGTTGCACCTCCGCCCACCCGCTGCACTGATCACTCTTCAGCCCTTTTAAATGGTATAACTTTGCACTCCCGCATGCTCCAGCAAGCACCATTCAAGCAACAACTTTGCACTCCAGCTTCGAACATCGGCACAGTCACAACAAGTAAGGCGACTCTACTCAGAGAAGTCACTCTGCAAAGTAGCAAGATTTCTTTTGCACAGACAGAAAGGGCTTCACCCGCAAAGGTAAAGCCTGCCAATAATAGAAACAACTCATTAGTGCTGCTCTCCACGGAAGTCTTTAATAAAAGGCGAAAGACTTGTATGTTATGAAGAGAAACCAGAGTACGATTATCCGTCACTGCGGGAGCAGGGCATCAGGCTAGTTGCCATAGCCACCTTCCCCATGGTGAGCTTTGCTTGGTTGAGACGCTTGCTCCCCCCCTTGCTCCTCGGCTGACCAAGTAGGAACAATCGGGCCCTATTCGATGGCTGCCTTGTCTTTTACTCTGTGCAAAAGACAAGGCAGCAACAAAAACACCACGAGAATCCCGTATTGAGGCTTTGTTCTGACCGCTCATTCGGTGTCGCGTTTCTTTCAAGCAATTCTCCCGGTTAGCCCGCACTCGGCTCGCTCCCAGAGCCGTGTTAAAGTCTACTTCGCATTCACTCTCTTTTCTCAGCAGACTCTTGGGATTTTATCAATAAAATGAATAAATTCACTCAAACTATGTTAAAACTGCTTTGTCCTTCATATTTACCATGTCTTGAAAGATTTAAACAAAAAAACCAACGTTGTACTTTGCAGTAAAAGAAATAGCAAATCTAAAGTTTCAGGAATCCGAGAATAAGCTTACTTTCATGAGTTCTTCACGATTTCGGATTTTGCTATAAAATGAATTCCTTCACTCAAACTAAATTAAAACTGCTAAACCGCTAATCTGTTACATGTAAGGCAGATGTCAAATTCACCGAATTAGGATTATTCGGTATTCGGCCAATCGAGCTGTAGCAGCTTCGGTAAAAGAGTATAAGTTGAAGAGTTTGTGAATAAAGGTGTGCGCACACATAGTGAGCTGTAGGAAAATAGGCAGGGAGCAATGCCGGCTGGCGTATATGTTCTTGT
Source organism: Leuresthes tenuis (assembly GCF_036924035.1). Lineage (NCBI taxonomy): Eukaryota > Metazoa > Chordata > Actinopteri > Atheriniformes > Atherinopsidae > Leuresthes > Leuresthes tenuis. The sequence continues at coordinate 28,789,244 of NW_027325372.1, read as the reverse complement.
ATGTTGTCTGACTGTTTGATTTGAATGTGTTGTGTAAGTGTCCTGTTGAATGTTAAATGTTTGGGCTTTGACACGCTTCACTGTGGTTGTTAACTGTGTGGTGTGTCCTGAAATGTTATATGTTTGGGCTGTGTGACATGCTTAATGCTTGTCAGTAGCTACCCACTTATTCATATATAGCAACTGACAACGTAAGAAGTCCGGACATACTTTGATAGAGTAGTTGTAGAAGTATCCTTATTGATAATAGATAAACTAATTCATAGTGATAGAACAGTAGATGAACAGGTGCCTGCACATGTCTCACGAAAATAAAATGGGTGTATCATTGCTGATGGCAGAGCAATACTGCCAAACTTATGAGTTCTTGTGGCAAACTTGATTCAGTGTCTTGACGTGTATACGCTGTTTCGCTGACTTGATTGTCACAAGAAACAAAGTGTGTTTGATAAGATCCGACCATTTTATTACGGGAGGATCAGTATGTATGGATTCTGATGTGACTGATAAACCCATTCGTATCTTAAGCACAATCTAATACGTGAGACAACGCCCTGGCACACGATAAAAAAAAAAGAGAGAGCGGTTTTGTGTCCCCACAGTCCATAATGTAGAAAAGAGAGAAAAAAGCCTTTCTGATTTGGTGTGTGTGCTCATAGTGCAGAGTGTAGAGAAAAGAAAGCCGTTTTGGTGTCACAGGTGTTGTGACTTACACACACACATTTCTAAATTGTGAAAGGAAATTATTTTAGAGGAAGCACTAGAGTTTAGATCCCACATTTGTTGATAGGCATTCATTTATTTCTTCACTTCTGATAAAAATGATAAGACTGACCTAAAGAATTGGAGGCCCATCACACTTTTAAACTTTGACTGTAAACTTTTTAGCAAGGTTTTAACGACACGGATGTCCTCTGTTTTAGAGGAGGTAATTCACCCAGACCAGGCTTGTGCCATCTCAGAGAGACAACTCACCGACAGCCTCGTACTGATTCGAGACATCATTGATTACGCTAGAGACAGAAACACCCGGCTTGTCATCTTAAATTTAGACTTTGAAAAAGCTTTTGATCGGGTCTCGCATCAATATCTCTTTCAGGTGTTGCAGCCATCGAATAGGGCCCGATTGTTCCTACTTGGTGAGATTTGCTTGGTTGAGACGCTTGCTCCCCCCCCTTGCTCCTCGGCTGACCAAGTAGGAACAATCGGGCCCTATTCGATGGCTGCCTTGTCTTTTACTCTGTGCAAAAGACAAGGCAGCCACAAACACCACGGGAACACCGTATTGAGGCTTTGTTCTGACCACTCATTCGGTGTCGCGTTTCTTTCAAGCAATTCTCCCGGTTAGCCCACACTCGGCTCGCTCCCAGAGCTGTGTTAAAGTCTACTTCGCATTCACTCTCTTTTCTCAGCAGATTAAAAGAAAGTTTCATCTTGGGCTCCCTGAAACTTCCATCCTGCACCGCTGTTTGCTTTTTCACAAGAGCAGAGAAGAGCGCACCGTTCCCAGCGGCACTGCAGTACCGGGTCGATGCTTGGAGTGAACGGAGCAAGCTTCTTTTTCAACTCCTATTCTTAAAAATCCATTTAATATGTAGTCCTCGTATAGAGGACATATTAAACTGATAAGAACAGATACTACACTTGATCTTAGCCAAAAGGCCGAGAAGCGATAACTGTCCACTGTTTCAGGTCCGAGGGCCCTTGCTGGCACAATGCGCACTTGTAGCAGTGTTCTTTTTATGGCCATAGGTGGCCAGAGTGTCACGTTGCACCTCCGCCCACCCGCTGCACTGAGCACTCTTCAGCCCTTTTAAATGGTATAACTTTGCACTCCCGCATGCTCCAGCAAGCACCATTCAAGCAACAACTTTGCACTCCAGCTTCGAACATCGGCACAATCGCAACAAGTAAGACGACTCTACTCAGAGAAGTCACTCTGCACAGTAACAAGATTTCTTTTGCACAGACAGAAAGGGCTTCACCCGCAAAGGTAAAGCCTGCCAAAAATAGAAACAACTCATTAGTGCTGCTCTCCACGAAAGTCTTTAGTAAAAGGCGAAAGACTTGTATGTTATGAAGAGAAACCAGAGTACGATTATCCGTCACTGCGGGAGCAGGGCATCAGGCTAGTTGCCATAGCCACCTTCCCCATGGTGAGCGTTGCTTGGTTGAAACGCTTGCCCCTGTGCAAAAGACAAGGCAGCAACAAAAACACCACGGGAACACCGTATTGAGGCTTTGTTCTGACCGCTCATTCAGTGTCGCGTTTCTTTCAAGCAATTCTCCCGGTTAGCCCACACTCGGCTCGCTCCCAGAGCCGTGTTAAAGTCTACTTCGCATTCACTCTCTTTTCTCAGCAGACTCTTGGGATTTTATCTATAAAATGAATTCCTTCACTCAAACTATGTTAAAACTGCTTTGTCCTTCATATTTACCATGTCTAGAAAGATTTAAACAAAAAAAACAACGTTGTACTTTGCAGTAAAAGAAAGAGCAAACCTAAAGTTTCAGGAATCCGAGAATAAGCTTACTTTCATGAGTTCTTCACGATTTCGGATTTTGCTATAAAATGAATTCCTTCACTCAAACTAAATTAAAACTGCTAAACCGCTAATCTGTTACATGTAAGGCAGATGTCAAATTCACAGAAATAGGATCTAAGGGTATTCGGCCAATCGAGCTGTAGCAGCTTTGGTAAAAGAGTATAAGTTGAAGAGTTTGTGGATAAAGGTGTGCGCACACATAGTGAGCTGTAGGAAAATAGGCAGGGAGCAATGCCGGCTGGGGTATATGTTCTTGTATGTTGTCTGACTGTTTGATTTGAATGTGTTGTGTAAGTGTCCTGTTGAATGTTACATGTTTGGGCTTTGACACTTCACTGTGGTTGTTAACTGTGTGGTGTGTCCTGAAATGTTATATGTTTGGGCTGTGTGACATGCTTAATGCTTGTCAGTAGCTACCCACTTATTCATATATAGCAACTGACAACATAAGAAGTCTGGACATACTTTGATAGTAGTTGTAGAAGTATCCTTATTAATAATAGATAAACTAATTCATAGTGATAGAACAGTAGATGAACAGGTGCCTGCACATGTCTCATGAAAATAAAATGGGTGTATGATTGCTGACGGCAGAGCAATACTGCCAAACTTATGAGTTCTTGTGGCAAACTTGATTCAGTGTCTTGACGTGTATACGCTGTTTCGCTGACTTGATTGTCACAAGAAACAAAGTGTGTTTGATAAGATCCGACCATTTTATTACGGGAGGATCAGTATGTATGGATTCTGATGTGACTGATAAACCCATTCGTATCGTAAGCATAATCTAATACGTGAGACAACGCCCTGGCACACAATCAAAAAAAAAAAGAGAGAGCGGTTTTGTGTCCCCACAGTCCAAAATGTAGAAAAGAGAGAAAAAAGCCTTTCTGATTTGGTGTGTGTGCTCACAGTGCAGAGTGTAGAGAAAAGAGAGAAAAGAAAGCCGTTTTGGTGTCACGGGTGTTGTGACTTACACACACACATTTCTGAATTGAGAAAGGAAATTATTTTAGAGGAAGCACTAGAGTTTAGATCCCACATTTGTTGATAGGCATTCATTTATTTCTTCACTTCTGATGAAGTTTCAACAATAAACAACAAACTTTGTATTATGAGAAAGAACCAGACTCATTCTTCAGGAATCCGAAAATAAGCTCTATTTTACGAGTTATGCACGAATTCGGATTCTCCTATAAAACGAATTCCTTAACTCTAACCAAGTTAAGACTGTTTTGTCCTTCATATTTATTCATGTCTAATCAAGTTTCAACGATAAACAACGTTGTACTTTGTACTTCTTCAGCAATAAGCATCTCTCGACATATGACGAAATACAGATTTTGCTATAAAATTAATTCCTTCTATCAGCCTGACTTAAAACTGTTTGTCCTCCTTATTTATACACTTCAAATCAAGTTTCAACAATTAAAAAAATGTTGTAGTTTGAGAAAAAACAACTTAATCTTAAGCAATCAGTAGGGTAAGAAAGGGTAAGAAAAGGTGCAAATGCCAACCATACATCACTAAAAGGTGGAGCGGAAGTATTTGGCTGCAAGTAGGTGCGAATGCCTGACAATGTATGATCAAAAGAGGGAGCGGAGGTTTTCGACTGCAAGGTCTGAATGTCCAACCATAATTTGTAAAAACCGGGGAAGAAAAGGCTCGAAAGCCCGACTATACACCATCAAAAGCGGGAGCGGAGGTTTTCGGCTGCAAGTAGGTGTGAATGTTCGACCATAATTTGTAAAAAGCGGGTAAGAAAAGGTTCGAATGCCCGACTATATATTAACCAAAGCAGGAGGAGAGGTCTTCGGATAAGAGTGGGTGAGAATTTACAACCATAATCTATAAAATGCGGTGAAAAAAAAGGTGTGAATACCCCATAGAACACTAAAAGGTAGAGCGGAAGTGTTCGGCTGCAAGAAGGTGTGAATGTCTGACCATAGTTTGTAAAAAGCGGGTAAGAAAAGGTTCGAATGCCCGAACATACACCATCAAAGGAGGGAGCGGAGGTGTTCCGCTGTAAGAAGGTGTGAATGTCCGACCATAGTTGGCAAAAAGCAGGTAAGAAAAGGTTAAAATACCCGATTGTACACAATCAATAGCGGGAGCAGAGTTGTTCCGCTACTAAAAGGTGTGAAAGTCCGACCATGGTTTGTAAAAAGCAGGTAAGAAAAGGTGCGAATGCCCGACAATGTATGATCAAAAGAGGGAGTGGAGGTTTTCGGCTGAAACATGGTCTGAATGTCCATCCATATTTTGTAAAAATCTGTGAAGAAAAGGCTCGAAAGCCCGACTATACACCATCAACAGCTGGAGCGGAGGTGTTCAGCTGCAAGAAGGTCTGAATGTCCATCAATAATTGCTAGAAAACATGGAAGAGAATTTTCGTATATCAAACCGCACATGATCGTAAGCGGGAGAGGAGGTGTTCAAATGCAAGAAGGTGTGAATGTCCACCCATAATTACTGCAAAATGGGTAAGAAAAGGTACGAATGCCCAACCATACATGATCCTAACAGGGAGCGGAGGTGTTTGGCTGCGACAAGGTGTGTATGTCCACCCATAATTAATGAAAAGCGGGCAACAAGTAGGTTTGAATACCCATCATCAAAAGCAGGAGTGGATGTGTTCGGCTACAAGAAGGTTTGAATGTCTGACCATAGTTTGTAAAAAGCGGGTAAGAAAAGGTTTGAATGCCCGAACATACACCATCAAAGGAGGGAGCGGAGGTGTTCCGCTGTAAGAAGGTGTGAATGTCCAACCATAATTGGCAAAAAGCAGGTAAGAAAAGGTTAAAATACCCTATTGTACACAATCAATAGCGGGAGCAGAGTTGTTCCGCTACTAAAAGGTGTGAAAGTCCGACCATGAATTGTAAAAAGCGGGTAAGACAAGGTGCGAATGCCCGACAATGTATGATCAAAAGAGGGAGTGGAGGTTTTCGGCTGAAAGAAGGTCTGAATGTCCATCCATAATTTGTAAAAATCGGGGAAGAAAAGGCTCGAAAGCCCGACTATACACCATCAACAGCTAGAGCGGAGGTGTTCAGCTGCAAGAAGGTCTGAATGTCCATCAATAATTGCTAGAAAACATGGAAGAGAATTTTCGAATATCAAACCGCACATGATCATAAGCGGGAGAGGAGGTGTTAAAATGCAAAAAGGTGTGAATGTCCACCTATAATTACTGCAAAATGGGTAAGAAAAGGTACGAATGCCCAACCATACATCATCAAAAGCAGGAGTGGATGTGTTCGGCTACAAGAAGGTTTTAATGTCCGACCATAGTTTGTAAAAAGCGGGTAAGAAAAGGTTCGAATGCCCGAACATACACCATCAAAAGAGGGAGCGGAGGTGTTCGGCTACAAGAAGGTTTTAATGTCCGACCATAGTTTGTAAAAAGCGGGTAAGAAAAGGTTCGAATGCCCGAACATACACCATCAAAAGAGGGAGCGGAGGTGTTCCACTGTAAGAAGGTGTGAATGTCTGACCATAGTTGGTAAAAAGCGGGTAAGAAAAGGTGAAAATACCCGACTGTACACAATAAATAGCGGGAGCGGAGTTGTTCGGCTACTAAAAGGTGTGAAAGTCCGACCCTGGTTTGTAAAAAGCGGGTAAGAGAAGGTGCGAATGCCCGACAATGTATGATCAAAAGAGGGAGCGGAGGTTTTCGGCTGCAAGAAGGTCTGAATGTCCAACAATAATTTTGTAAAAACCGGGGAAGAAAAGGCTCGAAAGCCCGACTATACATCATCAAAAGCGGGAGCGGAGGTGTTCAGCTGCAAGAAGGTCTGAATGTCCATCAATAATTGCTAGAAAACATGAAAGAAAATTTTCGAATATCAAACCACACATCATCATAAGCGGGAGAGGAGGTGTTCAGCTGCAAGAAGGTGTGAATGTCCGACCATAGTTTGTAAAAAATGGGTAAGAAAAGGTGCGAATGCTCAACCATACATCATCAAAAGCAGGAGTGGATGTGTTCGGCTAAAAGAAGGTTTGAATGTCCGACCATAGTTCGTAAAAATGCCGGTAAGAAAAGGTTCGAATGCCCGAACATACACCATCAAAAGAGGGAGCGGAGGTGTTCCGCTGTAAGACGGTGTGAATGTCCAACAATAGTTGGTAAAAAGCGGGTAAGAAAAGGTTAAAATACCCGACTGTACACAATCAATAGCGGGAGCGGAGTTGTTCGGCTACAAGAAGGTGTGAAAGTCCGACCATGGTTTGTAAAAAGCGGGTAAGAAAAGGTTCGAATGCCCGAATATATACCATCAAAAGCGGAAGCGGAGGTGTTCGGCTGAGAGAAGGTGTGAACGTCCGACCAAAGTTTGTAAAAAGCAGTGAAGAAAAGTTTCGAATATCCAACCAAACATAATCAAAAGCGGGAGCAGAGCTGTTCGACTGCAAGTAGGTGTGAATGTCAGATCATAATTTGCAAAAAGCTGATGAGAAAGGGTGAGAATGCCCGACTATACACCATCAAATGCGGGAGCGGAAGTGTTCGGCTGTGAGTAGGTGTGAATGTCAAACCATAATTGCTGAAAAATGTGTTAGAAAAGACAAGAATGCCGGACCATACATCATCAAAAGCGGGAAAAGTGGTGTTCGGCTGCAAGTAGGTGTGAATGTCCAGCCATAATTACTCACAAACCGGTAAGAAAAGGTAGTATTGCCAGACCATACATTATCAAAACAGGGAGCGGAGGTGGTTCAGCTGCAAGGTGTGAATGTCTGACTAAAGTTTATAAAAAGCGGGTAAGACAAGGTGCGAATGCCTGACAATGTATGATCAAATGAGGGAGCGGAGGTTTTCGGCTGCAAGGTCTGAATGTACAACCATAATTTGTAAAAACCGGGGAAGAAAAGGCTCGAAAGCCCGACTATACACCATCAAAAGCGGGAGCGGAGGTGTTCGGCTGCAAGTAGGTGTGAATGTTCGACCATAATTTGTAAAAAGCGGGTAAGAAAAGGTTTGAATGCTCGACTATATATTAACAAAAGCAGGAGGAGAGGTCTTCGGATAAGAGTGGGTGAGAATTTCCAACCATAATCAATAAAATGCGGTGAAAAAAAAGGTGTGAATACCCCATAGAACACTAAAAGGTGGAGCAGAAGTGTTCGGCTGCAAGAAGGTGTGACTGTTCGACTATATTTGGTGAAAAGCAGGTGAAGCAAGGTCTGAATGCCCAACCTTACATCATCAAAAACGAGATCAGAGGTGTTTGGCTGCAAGAAGGCCATAGTTTGCCAAAAGCGGGTAAGCTGCGAATGACCGACTAAATATCAACAAAAGTGGGGGCGGATGTCTTCGGATGCAAGTGGGTGTGAATATCCCACCATACAAGTATGGTGGAGAGGAAGCTGTGAATGGCCGACCATAGTAAAAAGCGGGTGAGAAAAGGTGCCAATGTCCAATCATACATGATCAAAACAGGGAGCGGAGGTGTTTGGCTGCGACAAGGTGTGTATGTCCACCCATAATTAATGAAAAGCGGGCAACAAGTAGGTTTGAATACCCATCATCAAAAGCAGGAGTGGATGTGTTCGGCTACAAGAAGGTTTGAATGTCTGACCATAGTTTGTAAAAAGCGGGTAAGAAAAGGTTTGAGTGCCCGAACATACACCATCAAAAGAGGGAGCGGAGGTGTTCCGCTGTAAGACGGTGTGAATGTCCAACAATAGTTGGTAAAAAGCGGGTAAGAAAAGGTTAAAATACCCGACTGTACACAATCAATAGCGGGAGCAGAGTTGTTCGGCTACAAGAAGGTGTGAAAGTCCGACCATGGTTTGTAAAAAGCGGGTAAGAAAAGGTGCGAATGCCCGACAATGTATGATCAAAAGAGGGAGTGGAGGTTTTCGGCTGCAAGAAGGTCTGAATGTCCAACCATAATTTGTAAAAACCGGGGAAGAAAAGGCTCGAAAGCCCGACTATACACCATCAAAAGTGGGAGCGGAGGTGTTCAGCTTCAAGACGGTCTGAATGTCCATCAATAATTGCTAGAAAACATGAAAGAAAATTTTCAAATATCAAACTGCACATGATCATAAGCAGGAGAGGAGGATTTCAGCTGCAAGAAGGTGTGAATGTCTACCCATAATTACTGAAAAATGGGTAAGAAAAGGTGCGAATGCCTAACCATACATCATCAAAAGAGGGAGCGGAGTTGTTCCGCTGTAAGACGGTGTGAATGTCCGACCATAGATGGTAAAAAGCGGGTAAGAAAAGGTTAAATTACCCGACTGTACACAATCAAAAGAGGGAGCGGAGTTGTTCAGCTAAGAGAAGGTGTGAAAGTCCGACCTTGGTTTGTAAAAAGCGGGTAAGAAAAGGTTCGTATAACCGAATATACACCATCAAAAGCGGAAGCGGAGGTGTTCGGCTGCAAGATACTGTGAACGTCCGACCAAAGTTTGTAAAAAGCAGTTAAGAAAAGGTTTGAATATCTAACCAAACATAAGAATGAGTCTTTTCCGCTGTAGAATGCCCGACTATAGACCATCAAATGCGGGAGCGGAGGTGTTCGGCTCTGAGTAGGTGTGAATATCCGACCATAATTGCTGAAGAATGTGTTAGAAAAGGTAAGAATGCTGGACCATACATCATCAAAAGCGGTAGAGGTGGTGTTCGGCTGCAAAAAGGTGTGACTGTTCGACTAAAGTTTGTAAAAAGTGGGTAAGACAAGGTGCGAATGCCTGACAATGTATGATCAAAAGCGGGAGCGGAGGTGTTCAGCTGCAAGAAGGTCTACATGTCCATTAATAATTGCTAGAAAACATGAAAGAAACTTTTCGAAAATCAAACCGCACATGATCATAAGTGGGATAGGAGGTGTTCAGCTGCAAGGTGTGAATGTCCACCCATAATTCCTGAAAAATGGGCAAAAAAAAGGTGTGAATGCCCAAGCATACATCATCAAAAGCAGGAGTGGAAGTGTTTGGCTACAAGAAGGTGTGAACGTCCAACCAAAATATGTAAAAAGAAGTTAAGAAAAGGTTCGAATATCCAACCAAACATAATCAAAAGCGGGAGCAGAGCTGTTCGACTGCAAGTAGGTGTGAATGTCAGATCATAATTTGCAAAAAGCTGATGAGAAAGGGTGAGAATGCCCGACTATACATCATCAAATGCGGGAGCGGAGTTGTTCGGCTGTGAGTAGGTGTGAATCTCCAACCATAATTGCTGAAAAATGTGTTAGAAAAGGTAAAAATGCCGGTCCATACATCATCAAAAGCGAGAGAGGTTGTGTTCGGCTGCAAGTAGGTGTGAATGTCCAGCCATAATTACTCACAAACGGGTAAGAAAAGGTAGTATTGCCAGACCATATATGATCAAAACAGGGAGCGGAGGTGGTTCAGCTGCAAGAAGGTTTGAATGTCAAACTAAAGTTCAAATATATTAACAAAAGCGGGAGGAGAGGTCTTCGGATGAAAGTGGTTGAAAATTTCCAACCATAATGTATAAAATGCGGTGAAAAAAAAGGTGTGATAGAACACTAAAAGGTGGAGCGGAAGTGTTCGGCTGCAAGAAGGTGTGAATGTCCGACTATATTTGGTGAAAAGCAGGTGAAGCAAGGTCTGAATGCCCAACCTTACATCATCAAAAGCAAGATCAGAGTTGTTAGGCTGCAAGAAGGCCATAGTTTGCCAAAAGCGGGTAAGGTGCGAATGTCCGACTAAATATCAACAAAATTTGGGGCGGAGGTTTTCGGATGCAAGTGGGTGTGAATATCCCACCATACAAGTATGGTGGAGAGGAAGCTGTGAATAGCTGACCATAGTTTGGAAAAAGCGGGTAAGAAAAGGTTTGAATGCCCGAACATACACCATCAAAAGAGGGAGCGGAGGTGTTCCGCTGTACGAAGGTGTGAATGTCCGACCATACTTGGTAAAAAGCGGGTAAGAAAAGGTTAAAATACCCGACTGTACACAATCAATAGCGGGAGCGGATGTGTTCGGCTACAAGAAGGTGTGACAGTCCGACCATGTTTTGTAAAAAGCGGGTAAGAAAAGGTGCGAATGTCCGACAATGTATGATCAAAAGAGAGAGCGGAGGTTTTCGGATACACGAAGGTTTGAATGTCCTACCATAGTTTGTAAATAGCGGGTAAGAAAAGGTTCGAATGCCCGACTATACACCATAAAAAGCGGGAGCGGAGGTGTTCCGCTGTAAGACGGTGTGAATGTCCGACCATAGTTGGTAAAAAGCGGGTAAGAAAAGGTTAAAATACCCGACTGTACACAATCAATAGCGGGAGCGGAGTTGTTCGGCTACAAGAAGGTGTGAAAGTCCGACCATGGTTTGTAAAAAGCAGTTAAGAAAAGGTTCGAATATCCAACCAAACATAATCAAAAGCGGGAGCAGAGCTGTTCGACTGCAAGTAGGTGTGAATGTCCAGCCATAATTACTCACAAACGGGGGAAGAAAAGGTAGTATTGCCAGACCATACATGATCAAAACAGGGAGCGGAGGTTCAGCTGCAAGGTGTTAATGTCTGACTATAGTTTGTAAAAAGCGGGTAAGACAAGGTGCGAATGCCCAACAATGTATGATCAAAAGAGAGAGCGGAGGTGTTCGGCTGCAAGGTCTGAATGTCCAACCATAATTTGTAAAAACCGGGTAAGAAAAGGCTCGAAAGCCCGACTATACATCATCAAAAGCGGGAGCGGAGGTGTTCAGCTGCAAGAAGGTGTGAATGTTCGACTAAAGTTTGTTAAAAGCTGGTAAGACAAGGAGCGATGTCCCGACATTGTATGATCAAAAGCGGGAGCGGAGGTGTCCAGCTGTGAGTAGATGTGAATGTCCGACCATAATTGCTGAAAAATGTGTTAGAAAAGGTAAGAATACTGGACCATACATCATCAAAAGCGGGAGAGGTGGTGTTCGGCTGCAAGAAGGTGTGAAAGTCCGACCAAAGTTTTTAAAAAGCAGTGAAAAGCGAGAAAAAGCATTTCGTGAGTTCTGCATGATTTGGGATTTTGCTTATAAAATGCATTACTTCACTCAAACTATGTTAAAACTGATTTGTCCTTCATATTTACCATGTCTAGAAATATTTAAACAAAAAAACAACGTTGTACTTTGCAGTAAAAGAAAGAGCAAATCTAAAGTTTCAGGAATCCGAGTATAAGCCTGCTTTCATGAGTTCTGCACGATTTCGGATTTTGCTATAAAATGAATTGCTTTGCTCAAACCAAGTTAAAACTGCTTTGTCCTTCCATATTCATCAATGTCTAGATCGACTTCAACAAAGAAAAACATTGGACTTTGCAGTAGAAGAAGTTGAAATCCATCTACACATTGATAAATATGAAGGACAAAGCAGTTCCCACTTGCCCATAAGAAAATAAGCTTATTCTCGGATTCCTGATCTTTCAGTGTTGCTCTTTCTTCTACTGCAAAATACAATGTTGTTCTTTGTTGAAGTCGATCTAGACATTGATAAATATGAAGGAAAAAGCAGTTTTAACTTGGTTTGAGTGAATTAATTCATTTTATACATAAAATCCGAAATCGTGCAGAACTCATATAAATAAGCTTATTCTCGGATTCCTAAAACTTTTCATTGGCTCTTTCTTTTACTGCAAAGTACAACGTTGTTTTTTTTTGTTTAAATCTATCGAGACATTGATAAATATGAAGGTAAAAGCCGTTTTAACATAGTTTGAGTGAAGGAATTGATTTTATAGATAAAATCCCAAATCATGCAGAATTCCTCAAAAGGGGCGTATGACTTAATCACAAGTGTGGTTCTTTCTCATTCAGGGTAGTATGAGGAAGTTTATGCTTGAAATATATGTAGAAATGGGTACATATGAAGAACAAAGCAGTGTTAACTTAGTTTGAGTGAAGGAATTCATTTTATACATAAAATCCCAAATCATGCAGAACGTATGAAAAGAAGCTTATTCTCGGATTCCTGATCCTTCAGTTTTGCTCTTTCTTCTACTGCAAAATACAATGTTGTTCTTTGTTGAAGTCGATCTAGACATTGATAAATATGAAGGAAAAAGCAGTTTTAACTTGGTTTGAGTGAATGAATTCATTTTATACATAAAATCCGAAATCGTGCAGAACTCATGAAAATAAGCTTATTCTCGGATTCCTAAAACTTTTGATTTGCTCTTTCTTTTATTGCAAAGTACAACGTTGTTTTTTTTGTTTAAATCTATCGAGACATTGATATATATGAAGGTAAAAGCGGTTTTAACATAGTTTGAGTGAAGGAATTAATTTTATAGATAAAATCCCAAATCATGCAGAACTCCTCAAAAGGGAGGTATGGCTTAATCACAAGTGTGGCTCTTTCTCATTCAGGGTAATATGAGGAAGTTTATGCTTGAAATATATGTAGAAATGGGTACATATGAAGGACAAAGCAGTGTTATTTTGAACGTGAAGAAATTCATTTTATACATAAAATCCGAAATCGTGCAGAACTCATGAAAATAAGCTTATTCTCGGATTCCTAAAACTTTTGATTTGCACTTTCTTTTAATGCAAAGTACAACGTTGTTTTTTGTTGAAATCTATCTAGACATTGATTACATTCACACCTACTTGCAGTCGAACACCTTCTCATCCACTTATGATCATGTGCGGTTGGGCTTTCGCACCTTTTCTTACCCATTTTTCAGTAATTATGGGTGGACATTCAGACCTTCTTGCAGCCGAAAACCTCCGCTCCTCTTTTGATCATACATTGTCGGGCATTCACACCTTGTCTTACCCGCTTTTTACAAACTTTAGTCGGACATTCAAACCTTCTTGCAGCTGAACCACCTCCGCTCCCTGTTTTGATCATATATGGTCTGGCAATAGTACCTTTTCTTACCCGTTTGTGAGTAATATTTGGCTGGACATTCACACCTTCTTGCAGCCGAACACAACCTCTCCCGCTTTTGATGATATATGGTCCGGCCTTCTTACCTTTTCTAACACATTTTTCAGCAATTATGGTCGGACATTCACACCTACTCACAGACGAACACCTCCGCTCCCACATTTGATAGTGTATAGTCGGGCATTCTCACCCTTTCTCATCAGCTTTTTGCAAATTATGATCTGATATTCACACCTACTTGAAGTCGAGCAGCTCTGCTCCCGCTTTTGATTATGTTTGGTTGGATATTCGAACATTTTCTTAATGCTTTTTACAAACTTTGGTCGGACGTTCACACCGTCTTCCAGCAGAACACCTCCGCTTCCGCTTTTGATGGTGTATAGTCGGGCATTCGAGCCTTTTCTTACCCACCTATTACTTACTATGGGTGGATATTCAAACCTTCTTGTAGCCGAACACATCCGCTCCTGCTTTTGATGATGTATGATTTGGCATTCGCACCTTTTCTTACCCATTTTTCAGTAATTATTGGTCGGACATTCAGACCTTCTTGCACCTGAACACCTCTGCTCCCGCTTTTGATGGTGTATAGTCGGGCTTTCGAGCCTTTTCTTCCCCGATTTTTACAAATTATGGTTGGACATTCAGACCTTGCAGCCGAAAACCTCCGTTCCCTCTTTTGATCATACATTGTCGGGCATTCGCCCCTTGTCTTACACGGTTTTTACAAACTTTAGTCAGACATTCACACCTTGCAGCTGAACCACCTCCATTCCCTGTTTTGATCATGTGTGGTCTGGAAATACTACCTTTTCTTCCCCCGTTTGTGAGTAATTATGGCTGGACATTCACACCTACTTGCAGCCGAAAAACCACCTCTCCCGCTTTTGATGATGTATTGTCCGTTATTCTAGTCTTTTCTATCACATTTTTCAGCAATTATGATCTGACATTTACACCTACTTGCAGTCGAACAGCTCTGCTCCCGCTTTTGATTATGTTCGGTTGGATATTCAAACCTTTTCTTAACTGCTTTTTACAAACTTTGGTCGGACGTTCACACCTTCTTGCAGCTGAACACCCCCGCTTCCGCTTTTGATGGTATATATTCGGGTATTCGAACCTTCTCTTACCCGCTTTTTACAAACCATGGTTGGACTTTCATACCTTCTTGTAGCTGAACAACTCCACTCCTGCTTTTGATGATTTATGGTTGGACATTCGCATCTTTTCCTACCCATTTTTCAGTAATTATAGGTGGATATTCACATCTTCTTGCAGCTGAACACCTCCTCTCCCGCTAATGATCATGTAAGGTTTGATATTCGAAAATTTCTTTCATGTTTTAAAGCAATTATTAATGGACATTCACACCTACTTGCAGCCGAACACCACCTCTCCCGCTTTTGATGATGTATGGACCGGCATTCTTACCTTTTCTAACACATTTTTCAGCAATTATGGTTGGAGAATCACACCTACTCACAGCCGAACAACTCCGCTACCGCATTTGATGGTGTATAGTCGGGATTTCTCACCCTTTCTCATCAGCTTTTTGCAAATTATTCTCTGACATTCACACCTACTTGCAGTCGAACAGCTCTGCTCCCGCTTTTGAT
Organism: Leuresthes tenuis; assembly: GCF_036924035.1. Lineage (NCBI taxonomy): Eukaryota > Metazoa > Chordata > Actinopteri > Atheriniformes > Atherinopsidae > Leuresthes > Leuresthes tenuis. The sequence continues at coordinate 28,774,229 of NW_027325372.1, read as the reverse complement.
TATGTTTGGTTAGATATTCGAACCTTTTCTTAACTGCTTTTTACAAACTTTGGTCGGACGTTCACACCTTCTCTTAGCTGAACAACTCCGCTCCCTCTTTTGATTGTGTACAGTCGGGTATTTTAACCTTTTCTTACCCGCTTTTTACCAACTATGATCGGACATTCACACCGTCTTACAGCGGAACACCTCCGCTCCCTCTTTTGATGGTGTATGTTCGGGCATTCGAACCTTTTCTTACCCGCTTTTTACAAACCAGGGTCGGACTTTCACACCTTTTAGTAGCCGAACAACTCCGCTCCCGCTATTGATTGTGTACAGTCGGGTATTTTAACCTTTTCTTACCCGCTTTTTACCAACTATGGTCGGACATTCACACCGTCTTACAGCGGAACACCTCCTCTCCCGCTTATGATCATGTACGGTTTGATATTCGAAAATTTACTTTCTTGTTTTAAAGCAATTATTGATGGACATTCAAACCTTCTTTTTGATGGTGTATAGTCGGGCTTTCGAGCCTTTTCTTCCCGCTTTTTACAAACCATGGTCGGACTTTCACACCTTCTTGTAGCCGAACAACTCCGCTCCTGCTATTGATTGTGTACAGTCGGGTATTTTAACCTTTTCTTACCCGCTTTTTGCCAACTATGGTCGGACATTCACACCGTCTTACAGCGGAACACCTCTGCTCCCGCTTTTGATGGTGTATAGTCGGGCATTCAAACCTTTTCTTACCCGCTTTTTACAAACTATGGTGGGACATTCAAACCTTCTTGTATCCGAAAACCTCCGCTCTCTCTTTTGATCATACATTGTCGGACATTCGCACCTTTTCTTACCCGCTTTTTACAAACCATGGTCGGACTTTCACACCTTCTTGTAGCCGAACACATCCGCTCCCGCTATTGATTGTGTACAGTCGGGTATTTTAACCTTTTCTTACCCGCTTTTTACCAACTATGGTCGGCTATTCACAGCTTCCTCTCCACCATACTTGTATGGTTGGATATTCACACCCACTTGCATCCGAAGACCTCTGCCCCAAATTTCGCACCTTACCCGCTTTTGGCAAACTATGGCCTTCTTGCAGCCAAACACCTCTGATCTCGCATTTGATGATGTAAGGTTTGGCATTCAGACCTTGCTTCACCTGCTTTTCACCAAATATAGACGGACATTCACACCTTCTTGCAGCCGAACACTTCCGCTCCACCTTTTAGTGTTCTATCACACCTTTTTTTCACCGCATTTTATACATTATGGTCGGAAATTTTCAACCACTCTCATCCGAAGACCTCTCCTCCCGCTTTCTTTAATATATTTGAACTTTAGTCGGACATTCAAACCTTCTTGCAGCTGAACCACCTCCGCTCCCTGTTTTGATCATATATGGTCTGGCAATACTACCTTTTCTTACCCGTTTGTGAGTAATTATGGCTGGACATTCACACCTACTTGCAGCCGAACACAACCTCTCTCGCTTTTGATGATGTATGGACCGGCATTCTTACCTTTTCTAACACATTTTTCAGCAATTATGGTTGGAGATTCACACCTACTCACAGCCGAACAACTCCGCTACCGCATTTGATGGTGTATAGTCGGGCATTCTCACCCTTTCTCATCAGCTTTTTGCAAATTATGATCTGACATTCACACCTACTTGCAGTCGAACAGCTCTGCTCCCGCTTTTGATTATGTTTGGTTGGATATTCGAACCTTTTCTTAACTTCTTTTTACATATTTTGGTTGGACGTTCACACCTTCTTGTAGCCAAACACTTCCACTCCTGCTTTTGATGATGTATGGTTGGGCATTCACACCTTTTTTTTGCCCATTTTTCAGGAATTATGGGTGGACATTCACACCTTGCAGCTGAACACCTCCTATCCCACTTATGATCATGTGCGGTTTGATTTTTGAAAAGTTTCTTTCATGTTTTCTAGCAATTATTGATGGACATGTAGACCTTCTTGCAGCTGAACACCTCCGCTCCCGCTTTTGATCATACATTGTCAGGCATTCGCACCTTGTCTTACCCACTTTTTACAAACTTTAGTCGAACAGTCACACCTACTTGCAGCCGAACACAACCTCTCTCGCTTTTGATGATGTATGGACCGGCATTCTTACCTTTTCTAACACATTTTTCAGCAATTATGGTCGGAGATTCACACCTACTCACAGCCGAACAACTCCGCTCCCGCATTTGATGGTGTATAGTCGGGCATTCTCACCCTTTCTCATCAGCTTTTTGCAAATTATGATCTGACATTCACACCTACTTGCAGTCGAACAGCTCTGCTCCTGCTTTTGATTATGTTTGGTATGATATTCGAACCTTTTCTTAACTGCTTTTTACAAACTTTGGTTGGACGTTCACACCTTCTTGTAGCCGAACACATGCACTCCTGCTTTTGATGATGTATGGTTGGGCATTCGCAGCTTTTTTTTACCCATTTTTCAGGTATTATGGGTGGACATTCACACCGTCTTGCAGCTGAACACCTCCTCTCCCACTTATGATCATGTGTGGTTTGATTTTCGAAAATTTTCTTTCATGTTTTCTAGCAATTATTGATGGACATTTCGACCTTCTTGCAGCTGAACACCACCTCTCCCGATTTTGATGATGTATGGACCGGCATTTTTACCTTTTCTAACACATTTTTCAGCAATTATGGTTGGAGATTCACACCTACTCACAGCCGAAAAACTCCGCTACCGCATTTGATGGTGTATAGTCGGGCATTCTCACCCTTTCTCATCAGCTTTTTGCAAATTATGATCTGACATTCACACCTACTTGCAGTCGAACAGCTCTGCTCCCGCTTTTGATTATGTATGGTTAGATATTCGAACCTTTTCTTAACTGCTTTTTACAAACTTTGGTCGGACGTTCACAATATCTTGCAGCCGAACACCTCCGCTTCCGCTTTTGATGGTGTATATTCGGGCATACGAACCTTTTCTTACCCGCTTTTTACAAACCAAGGTCGGACTTTCACACCTTCTCTTAGCTGAACAACTCCGCTCCCTCTTTTGATTGTGTACAGTCGGGTAATTTAACCTTTTCTTACCCGCTTTTTACCATCTATGGTCGGACATTCACACCTTCTTGCAGCTGAACACCTCCTCTCCCGCTTATGATCATGTGCAGTTTGATATTCGAAAATTTTCTTTCACATTTTCTAGCAATTATTGATGGACATTCAGACCGTCTTGCAGCTGAACACCTCCGCTCCCACTTTTGATGGTGTATAGTCGGGCTTTCGAGCCTTTTCTTCCCCGGTTTTTACAAATTATGGTTGGATATTCAGACCTTCTTGCAGCCGAAAACCTCCACTCCCTCTTTTGATCATACATTGTCGGGCATTCGCACCTTTTCTTACCCGCTTTTTACAAACCATGGTCGGACTTTCACACCTTTTAGTAGCCGAACAACTCCGCTCCCGCTATTGATTGTGTACAGTCGGGTATTTTAACCTTTTCGTACCCACTTTTTACCAACTATGGTTGGACATTCACACCTTCTTACAGCAGAACACCTCCGCTCCCTGTTTTGATTATGTATGGTTTGAGATTCGCACCTTCTCTCACCCGCCTTTTACTATGGTCGGCCATTCACAGCTTCCTCTCCACCATACTTGTATGGTGGGATATTCACACCCACTTGCATCCGAAGACCTCCGCCCCCACTTTTGTTGATATTTAGTCGGTCATTCGCACCTTACCCGCTTTTGGCAAACTATGGCCTTCTTGCAGCCGAAAACCTCTGATCTCGCTTTTGATGATGTAAGGTTGGGCATTCAGACCTTGCTTCACCTGCTTTTCACCAAATATAGTCGGACATTCACACCCACTTGCATCCGAAGACCTCCGCCCCAAATTTTGTTGATATTTAGTCGGACATTCGCACCTTACCCGCTTTTGGCAAACTATGGCCTTCTTGCAGCCAAACACCTCTTTTCTCGCTTTTGATGATGTAAGGTTGGGCATTCAGACCTTGCTTCACCTGCTTTTCACCAAATATAGTCGGACATTCACACCTTCTTGCAGCCGAACACTTCCGCTCCACCTTTTAGTGTTCTATCACACCTTTTTTTCACCGCATTTTATACATTATGGTTGGAAATTTTCAACCACTCTCATCCGAAGACCTCTCCTCCCGCTTTTGTTAATATATTTGAACTTTAGTCGGACATTCAAACCTTCTTGCAGCTGAACCACCTCCGCTCCCTGTTTTGATCATATATGGTCTGGCAATACTACCTTTTCTTACCCGTTTGTGAGTAATTATGGCTGGACATTCACACCTACTTGCAGCCGAACACAACCTCTCTCGCTTTTGATGATGTATGGACCGGCATTCTTACCTTTTCTAACACATTTTTCAGCAATTATGGTCGGACATTCACACCTACTCACAGCCGAACAACTCCGCTCCCACTTATGATCATGTGTGGTTTGATTTTCGAAAATTTTCTTTCATGTTTTCTAGCAATTATTGATGGACATTTAGACCTTCTTGCAACTGAAAACCACCTCTCCCGATTTTGATTATGTATGGACCGGCATTTTTACCTTTTCTAACACATTTTTCAGCAATTATGGTTGGAGATTCACACCTACTCACAGCCGAACAACTCCGCTACCGCATTTGATGGTGTATAGTCGGGCATTCTCACCCTTTCTCATCAGCTTTTTGCAAATTATGATCTGACATTCACACCTACTTGCAGTCGAACAGCTCTGCTCCCGCTTTTGATTATGTATGGTTGGATATTCGAACCTTTTCTTAACTGCTTTTTACAAACTTTGGTTGGACGTTCACACCTTCTTGCAGCCGAACACATGCACTCCTGCTTTTGATGATGTATGGTTGGGCATTCGCACCTTTTTTTTACCCATTTTTCAGGTATTATGGGTGGACATTCACACCTTCTTGCAGCTGAACACCTCCTCTCCCACTTATGATCATGTGTGGTTTGATTTTCGAAAATTTTCTTTCATGTTTTCTAGCAATTATTGATGGACATTTAGACCTTCTTGCAGCTGAACACCACCTCTCCCGATTTTGATTATGTATGGACCGGCATTTTTACCTTTTCTAACACATTTTTCAGCAATTATGGTTGGAGATTCACACCTACTCACAGCCGAACAACTCCGCTACCGCATTTGATGGTGTATAGTCGGGCATTCTCACCCTTTCTCATCAGCTTTTTGCAAATTATGATCTGACATTCAAACCTACTTCCAGCCAAACACCTCTGATCTCGCTTTTGATGATGTAAGGTTGGGCATTCAGACCTTGCTTCACCTGCTTTTCACCAAATATAGTCGGACATTCACACCTTCTTGCAGCCGAACACTTCCGCTTTTAGTGTTCTATGAGGCATTCACATATTTTTTTTCACCGTATTTTATAGATTATGGTTGGAAATTCTCACCCACTCTCATCCGAAGACCTCTCCTCCCGCTTTTGTTAATATATAGTCGGGCATTCGAACCTTTTCTTACCCGCTTTTTACAAATTATGGTCGAACATTCACACCTACTTGCAGCTGAATACTTCCGCTCCACCTTTTAGGTATGTTTGGTTGGCATTTGCACCTCTTTTTATACTGATTGCTGAAGATTAAGTTGTTCTTTCTCAAACTACAAATTTTTTTTAATTGTTGAAACTTGATTTGAAGTGGATAAATAAGGAGGACAAACAGTTTTATGTCAGGCTGATAGAAGGAATTAATTTTATAGCAAAATCTGTATTTCGTCATATGTCGAGAGATGCTTATTGCTGAAGAAGTTCTTTCTCATTCTACAAAGTACAACGTTGTTTATCGTTGAAACTTGATTAGACATGAATAAATATGAAGGACAAAGCAGTCTTAACTTGGTTTGAGTTAATGAATTCGTTTTATAGGAGAATCCGAATTCGTGCATAACTCATAAAATAGAGCTTATTTTCGGATTCCTGAAGAATGAGTCTGGTTCTTTCTCATAATACAAAGTTTGTTGTTTATTGTTGAAACTTCATCAGAAGTGAAGAAATAAATGAATGCCTATCAACAAATGTGGGATCTAAACTCTAGTGCTTCCTCTAAAATAATTTCCTTTCTCAATTTAGAAATGTGTGTGTGTAAGTCACAACACCCGTGACACCAAAACGGCTTTCTTTTCTCTACACTCTGCACTATGAGCACACACACCAAATCAGAAAGGCTTTTTTCTCTCTTTTCTACATTATGGACTGTGGGGACACAAAACCGCTCTCTCTCTTTTTTTTTTTTTATCGTGTGCCAGGGCGTTGTCTCACGTATTAGATTATGCTTAAGATACGACTGGGTTTATCAGTCACATCAGAATCCATACATACTGATCCTCCCGTAATAAAATGGTCGGATCTTATCAAACACACTTTGTTTCTTGTGACAATCAAGTCAGCGAAACAGCGTATACACGTCAAGACACTGAATCAAGTTTGCCACAAGAGCTCATAAGTTTGGCAGTATTGCTCTGCCGTCAGCAATGATACACACATTTTATTTTCGTGAGACATGTGCAAGCACCTGTTCATCTACTGTTCTATCACTATGAATTAGTGATCTATTATCAATAAGGATACTTCTACAACTACTATCAAAGTATGTCCGGACTTCTTATGTTGTCAGTTGCTATATATGAATAAGTGGGTAGCTACTGACAAGCATTAAGCATGTCACACAGCCCAAACATATAACATTTCAGGACACACCACACAGTTAACAACCACAGTGAAGCGTGTCAAAGCCCAAACATGTAACATTCAACAGGACACTTACACAACACATTCAAATCAAACAGTCAGACAACATACAAGAACATATACCCCAGCCGGCATTGCTCCCTGCCTATTTTCGTACAGCACACTATGTGTGCGCACACCTTTATTCACAAACTCTTCAACTTATACTCTTTTACCGAAGCTGCTACAGCTCGATTGGCCGAATACCCTTTGATCCTATTTCGGTGAATTTGACATCTGCCTTACATATAACAGATTAGCGGTTTAGCAGTTTTAATTTACTTTGAGTGAAGGAATTCATTTTATAGCAAAATCCGAAATCGTGAAGCACTCATGAAAGTAAGCTTATTCTCGGATTCCTGAAACTTTAGATTTGCTCTTTCTTTTACTGCAAAGTACAACGTTGTTTTTTTTGTTTAAATCTTGGTAAATATTAAGGACAAAGCAGTTTTCACATAGTTTGAGTGAAGGAATTAATTTTATAGATAAAATCCCAAGAGTCTGCTGAGAAAAGAGAGTGAATGCGAAGTAGACTTTAACACGGCTATGGGAGCGAGCCGAGTGTGGGCTAACCGGGAGAATTGCTTGAAAGAAACGCGACACCGAATGAGCGGTCAGAACAAAGCCTCAATACGGGATTCTCGTGGTGTTTTTGTTGCTGCCTTGTCTTTTGCACAGAGTAAAAGACAAGGCAGCCATCGAATAGGGCCCGATTGTTCCTACTTGGTCAGCCGAGGAGCAAGGGGGGGGGAGCAAGCGGCTCAACCAAGCAAAGCTCACCATGGGGAAGGTGGCTATGCCAACAAGCCTGATGCCCTGCTCCCGCAGTGACGGATAATCGTACTCTGGTTTCTCTTCATAACGTACAAGTCTTTCGCCTTTTACTAAAGATTTCTGTGGAGAGCAGCACTAATGAGTTGTTTCTATTTTTGGCAGGCTTTACCTTTGCGGGTGAAGCCCTTTCTGTCTGTGCAAAAGAAATCTTCTTACTGTGCAGAGTGACTTCTCTGAGTAGAGTCGCCTTACTTGTTGCGACTGTGCCGATGTTCGAAGCTGGAGTGCAAAGTTGTTGCTTGAATGGTGCTTGCTGGAGCGTGCGGGAGTGCAAAGTTATACCATTTAAAAGGGCTGAAGAGTGCTCAGTGCAGCGGGTGGGCGACACTCTGGCCACCTTGAAAACCGAGGTTACATCCACTACCAGGGGCAGCCCAAGTTCTGCCGCAAGTGTGGTGAGCATGGGCACCTGGTTGAGGCTTGTACCAAGGTGTTATGTGGGAAGAGCAGAGAAATTGGGCAAACTTTTGGAGAGTGTCCAAATGGCAGGAAATGTAATCTCTGTGGAGTATTACATCACCTCTTCAGAGATTGCCCTAAATCTTTTGCCAACAAATTAAAGACGGTAAAGCCACAGTCAAGCCAACAAAGAGAAGGACCAAAGGTGGCAGTTGGTGAACAAAGTGAAGAGGTTGACCCAATAAATTCAAACTTCCCGCCAAAAGCTTGGATTGGAAGTGAGGAGCAAAAAGGGGAGGGGCCTGTAGAGGCCTCACCACTCAGTGTTGAAGTCTGTGAGAATTCACAGGCAGAGGGTGGAGCTACGCTAAATGAGGAGGAAGAGCAGACAGGTGAGTCTAGTGAAGATACTCACCTCCCCGAAGGTCAACAGAAGGTCAATTTGTTGATAGGCATTCATTTATTTCTTCACTTCTGATGAAGTTTCAACAATAAACAACAAACTTTGTATTATGAGAAAGAACCCGAATCATTCTTCAGGAATCCGAAAATAAGCTCTATTTTATGAGTTATGCACGAATTCGGATTCTCCTATAAGTTTCAACGATAAACAACGTTGTACTTTGTAGAATGAGAAAGAACTTCTTCAGCAATAAGCATCTCTCGACATATGACGAAGTACAGATTTTGCTATAAAATTAATACCTTCTATCAGCCTGACTTAAAACTGTTTGTCCTCCTTATTTATCCACTTCAAATCAAGTTTCAACAATTAAAAAAGAATTTGTAGTTTGAGAAAGAACAACTTAATCTTCAGCAATCAGTATAAAAAGAGGTGCAAATGCCAACCAAACATACCTAAAAGGTGGAGCGGAAGTATTCAGCTGCAAGTAGGTGTGAATGTTCGACCATAATTTGTAAAAAGCGGGTAAGAAAAAGTTCGAATGCCCGACTATATATTAACAAAAGCGGGAGGAGAGGTCTTCGGATGAGAGTGGGTGAGAATTTCCAACCATAATCTATAAAATACGATGAAAAAAAATATGTGAATGCCTCATAGAACACTAAAAGCGGAAGTGTTCGGCTGCAAGAAGGTGTGAATGTCCGACTATATTTGGTGAAAAGCAGGTGAAGCAAGGTCTGAATGCCCAACCTTACATCATCAAAAGCAAGATCAGAGGTGTTTGGCTGCAAGAAGGCCATAGTTTGCCAAAAGCGGGTAAGGTGCGAATGACCGACTAAATATCAACAAAAGTGGGGGCGGAGGTCTTCGGATGCAAGTGGGTGTGAATATCCCACCATACAAGTATGGTGGAGAGGAAGCTGTGAATGGCCGACCATAGTAAAAGGCGGGTGAGAGAAGGTGCGAATGTCAAACCATACATAATCAAAACAGGGAGCGGAGGTGTTCTGCTGTAAGAAGGTGTGAATGTCCAACCATAGTTGGTAAAAAGCAGTTAAGAAAAGGTTCGAATATCCAACCAAACATAATCAAAAGCGGGAGCAGAGCTGTTCGACTGCAAGTAGGTGTGAATGTCAGATCATAATTTGCAAAAAGCTGATGAGAAAGGGTGAGAATGCCCGACTATACACCATCAAATGCGGGAGCGGAGTTGTTCGGCTGTGAGTAGGTGTGAATCTCCGACCATAATTGCTGAAAAATGTGTTAGAAAAGGTAAGAATGCCGGTCCATACATCATCAAAGTGAGAGAGGTTGTGTTCGGCTGCAAGTAGGTGTGACTGTTCGACTAAAGTTTGTAAAAAGTGGGTAAGACAAGGTGCGAATGCCTGACAATGTATGATCAAAAGCGGGAGCGGAGGTGTTCAGCTGCAAGAAGGTCTACATGTCCATCAATAATTGCTAGAAAACATGAAAGAAACTTTTCGAAAATCAAACCGCACATGATCATAAGTGGGATAGGAGGTGTTCAGCTGCAAGGTGTGAATGTCCACCCATAATTCCTGAAAAATGGGCAAAAAAAAGGTGTGAATGCCCAACCATACATCATCAAAAGCAGGAGTGGAAGTGTTCGGCTACAAGAAGGTGTGAACGTCCAACCAAAATATGTAAAAAGCAGTTAAGAAAAGGTTCGAATATCCAACCAAACATAATCAAAAGCGGGAGCAGAGCTTTTCGACTGCAAGTAGGTGTGAATGTCAGATCATAATTTGCAAAAAGCTGATGAGAAAGGGTGAGAATGCCCGACTATACATCATCAAATGCGGGAGCGGAGTTGTTCGGCTGTGAGTAGCTGTGAATCTCGGACCATAATTGCTGAAAAATGTGTTAGAAAAGGTAAAAATGCCGGTCCATACATCATCAAAAGCGAGAGAGGTTGTGTTCGGCTGCAAGTAGGTGTGAATGTCCAGCCATAATTACTCACAAACGGGTAAGAAAAGGTAGTATTGCCAGACCATATATGATCAAAACAGGGAGCGGAGGTGGTTCAGCTGCAAGAAGGTTTGAATGTCCGACTAAAGTTCAAATATATTAAAGAAAGCGGGAGGAGAGGTCTTCGGATGAGAGTGGTTGAAAATTTCCGACCATAATGTATAAAATGCGGTGAAAAAAAGGTGTGATAGAACACTAAAAGGTGGAGCGGAAGTGTTCGGCTGCAAGAAGGTGTGAATGTCCGACTATATTTGGTGAAAAGCAGGTGAAGCAAGGTCTGAATGCCCAACCTTACATCATCAAAAGCGAGATCAGAGGTGTTTGGCTGCAAGAAGGCCATAGTTTGCCAAAAGCGGGTAAGGTGCGAATGTCCGACTAAATATCAACAAAATTTGGGGCAGAGGTCTTCGGATGCAAGTAGGTGTGAATATCCAACCATACAAGTATGGTGGAGAGGAAGCTGTGAATAGCCGACCATAGTTTGGAAAAAGCGGGTAAGAAAAGGTTTGAATACTCGAACATACACCTTCAAAAGAGGGAGCGGAGGTGTTCCGCTGTACGAAGGTGTGAATGTCCGACCATAGTTTGTAAAAAGCGGGTAAGAAAAGGTTAAAATACCCGACTGTACACAATCAATAGCGGGAGCGGATGTGTTCGGCTACAAGAAGGTGTGAAAGTCCGACCTTGGTTTGTAAAAAGCGGGTAAGAAAAGGTTCGTATGCCCGAATATACACCATCAAAAGCGGAAGCGGAGGTGTTCGGCTGCAAGATATTGTGAACGTCCGACCAAAGTTTGTAAAAAGCAGTTAAGAAAAGGTTCGAATATCTAACCAAACATAATCAAAAGCGGGAGCAGAGCTGTTCGACTGGAAGTAGGTGTGAATGTCAGATCATAATTTGCAAAAAGCTGATGAGAAAGGGTGAGAATGCCCGACTATACACCATCAAATGCGGTAGCGGAGTTATTCGGCTGTGAGTAGGTGTGAATCTCCAACCATAATTGCTGAAAAATGTGTTAGAAAAGGTAAAAATGCCAGTCCATACATCATCAAAATCGGGAGAGGTGGTGTTCAGCTGCAAGAAGGTCTAAATGTCCATCAATAATTGCTAGAAAACATGAAAGAAAATTTTCGAAAATCAAACCACACATGATCATAAGTGGGAGAGGAGGTGTTCAGCTGCAAGAAGGTGTGAATGTCCGACCATAATACCTGAAAAATGGGTAAAAAAAAGGTGCGAATGCCCAACCATACATCATCAAAAGGAGGAGTGCATGTGTTCGGCTACAAGAAGGTGTGAACGTCCAACCAAAGTTTGTAAAAAGCAGTTAAGAAAAGGTTCGAATATCCAACCAAACATAATCAAAAGCGGGAGCAGAGCTGTTCGACTGCAAGTAGGTGTGAATGTCAGATCATAATTTGCAAAAAGCTGATGAGAAAGGGTGAGAATGCCCGACTATACACCATCAAATGCGGGAGCGGAGTTGTTCGGCTGTGAGTAGGTGTGAATCTCCGACCATAATTGCTGAAAAATGTGTTAGAAAAGGTAAGAATGCCGGTCCATACATCATCAAAAGCGAGAGAGGTTGTGTTCGGCTGCAAGTAGGTGTGACTGTTCGACTAAAGTTTGTAAAAAGTGGGTAAGACAAGGTGCGAATGCCTGACAATGTATGATCAAAAGCGGGAGCGGAGGTGTTCAGCTGCAAGAAGGTCTACATGTCCATCAATAATTGCTAGAAAACATGAAAGAAACTTTTCGAAAATCAAACCGCACATGATCATAAGTGGGATAGGAGGTGTTCAGCTGCAAGGTGTGAATGTCCACCCATAATTCCTGAAAAATGGGCAAAAAAAAGGTGTGAATGCCCAACCATACATCATCAAAAGCAGGAGTGGAAGTGTTCGGCTACAAGAAGGTGTGAACGTCCAACCAAAATATGTAAAAAGCAGTTAAGAAAAGGTTCGAATATCCAACCAAACATAATCAAAAGCGGGAGCAGAGCTTTTCGACTGCAAGTAGGTGTGAATGTCAGATCATAATTTGCAAAAAGCTGATGAGAAAGGGTGAGAATGCCCGAATATACATCATCAAATGCGGGAGCGGAGTTGTTCGGCTGTGAGTAGCTGTGAATCTCGGACCATAATTGCTGAAAAATGTGTTAGAAAAGGTAAAAATGCCGGTCCATACATCATCAAAAGCGAGAGAGGTTGTGTTCGGCTGCAAGTAGGTGTGAATGTCCAGCCATAATTACTCACAAACGGGTAAGAAAAGGTAGTATTGCTAGACCATATATGATCAAAACAGGGAGCGGAGGTGGTTCAGCTGCAAGAAGGTTTGAATGTCCGACTAAAGTTCAAATATATTAAAGAAAGCGGGAGGAGAGGTCTTCGGATGAGAGTGGTTGAAAATTTCCGACCATAATGTATAAAATGCGGTGAAAAAAAGGTGTGATAGAACACTAAAAGGTGGAGCGGAAGTGTTCGGCTGCAAGAAGGTGTGAATGTCCGACTATATTTGGTGAAAAGCAGGTGAAGCAAGGTCTGAATGCCCAACCTTACATCATCAAAAGCGAGATCAGAGGTGTTTGGCTGCAAGAAGGCCATAGTTTGCCAAAAGCGGGTAAGGTGCGAATGTCCGACTAAATATCAACAAAATTTGGGGCAGAGGTCTTCGGATGCAAGTAGGTGTGAATATCCAACCATACAAGTATGGTGGAGAGGAAGCTGTGAATAGCCGACCATAGTTTGGAAAAAGCGGGTAAGAAAAGGTTTGAATACTCGAACATACACCTTCAAAAGAGGGAGCGGAGGTGTTCCGCTGTACGAAGGTGTGAATGTCCGACCATAGTTTGTAAAAAGCGGGTAAGAAAAGGTTAAAATACCCGACTGTACACAATCAATAGCGGGAGCGGATGTGTTCGGCTACAAGAAGGTGTGAAAGTCCGACCTTGGTTTGTAAAAAGCGGGTAAGAAAAGGTTTGTATGCCCGAATATACACCATCAAAAGCGGAAGCGGAGGTGTTCGGCTGCAAGATATTGTGAACGTCCGACCAAAGTTTGTAAAAAGCAGTTAAGAAAAGGTTCGAATATCTAACCAAACATAATCAAAAGCGGGAGCAGAGCTGTTCGACTGGAAGTAGGTGTGAATGTCAGATCATAATTTGCAAAAAGCTGATGAGAAAGGGTGAGAATGCCCGACTATACACCATCAAATGCGGTAGCGGAGTTATTCGGCTGTGAGTAGGTGTGAATCTCCAACCATAATTGCTGAAAAATGTGTTAGAAAAGGTAAAAATGCCGGTCCATACATCATCAAAATCGGGAGAGGTGGTGTTCAGCTGCAAGAAGGTCTAAATGTCCATCAATAATTGCTAGAAAACATGAAAGAAAATTTTCGAAAATCAAACCACACATGATCATAAGTGGGAGAGGAGGTGTTCAGCTGCAAGAAGGTGTGAATGTCCACCCATAATACCTGAAAAATGGGTAAAAAAAAGGTGCGAATGCCCAACCATACATCATCAAAAGCAGGAGTGCATGTGTTCGGCTACAAGAAGGTGTGAACGTCCAACCAAAGTTTGTAAAAAGCAGTTAAGAAAAGGTTCGAATATCCAACCAAACATAATCAAAAGCGGGAGCAGAGCTGTTCGACTGCAAGTAGGTGTGAATGTCAGATCATAATTTGCAAAAAGCTGATGAGAAAGGGTGAGAATGCCCGACTATACACCATCAAATGCGGGAGCGGAGTTGTTCGGCTGTGAGTAGGTGTGAATCTCCGACCATAATTGCTGAAAAATGTGTTAGAAAAGGTAAGAATGCCGGTCCATACATCATCAAAAGCGAGAGAGGTTGTGTTCGGCTGCAAGTAGGTGTGACTGTTCGACTAAAGTTTGTAAAAAGTGGGTAAGACAAGGTGCGAATGCCTGACAATGTATGATCAAAAGCGGGAGCGGAGGTGTTCAGCTGCAAGAAGGTCTACATGTCCATCAATAATTGCTAGAAAACATGAAAGAAACTTTTCGAAAATCAAACCGCACATGATCATAAGTGGGATAGGAGGTGTTCAGCTGCAAGGTGTGAATGTCCACCCATAATTCCTGAAAAATGGGCAAAAAAAAGGTGTGAATGCCCAACCATACATCATCAAAAGCAGGAGTGGAAGTGTTCGGCTACAAGAAGGTGTGAACGTCCAACCAAAATATGTAAAAAGCAGTTAAGAAAAGGTTCGAATATCCAACCAAACATAATCAAAAGCGGGAGCAGAGCTTTTCGACTGCAAGTAGGTGTGAATGTCATATCATAATTTGCAAAAAGCTGATGAGAAAGGGTGAGAATGCCCGACTATACATCATCAAATGCGGGAGCGGAGTTGTTCGGCTGTGAGTAGCTGTGAATCTCGGACCATAATTGCTGAAAAATGTGTTAGAAAAGGTAAAAATGCCGGTCCATACATCATCAAAAGCGAGAGAGGTTGTGTTTGGCTGCAAGTAGGTGTGAATGTCCAGCCATAATTACTCACAAACGGGTAAGAAAAGTTAGTATTGCCAGACCATATATGATCAAAACAGGGAGCGGAGGTGGTTCAGCTGCAAGAAGGTTTGAATGTCCGACTAAAGTTCAAATATATTGAAGAAAGCGGGAGGAGAGGTCTTCGGATGAGAGTGGTTGAAAATTTCCGACCATAATGTATAAAATACGGTGAAAAAAAAGGTGTGATAGAACACTAAAAGGTGGAGCGGAAGTGTTCGGCTGCAAGAAGGTGTGAATGTCCGACTATATTTGGTGAAAAGCAGGTGAAGCAAGGTCTGAATGCCCAACCTTACATCATCAAAAGCGAGATCAGAGGTTTTTGGCTGCAAGAAGGCCATAGTTTGCCAAAAGCGTGTAAGGTGCGAATGATCGGCTAAATATCAACAAAAGTGGGGGCGGAGGTCTTCGGATGCAAGTGGGTGTGAATATCCCACCATACAAGAATGGTGGAGAGGAAGCTGTGAATGGCCGACCATAGTTTGCAAAAAGCGGGTGAGAAAAGGTGCGAATGTCCAACCATACATGATCAAAACAGGGAGCGGAGTGTGTTTGGCTGCGACAAGGTGTGAATGTCCACCCATAATTAATGAAAAGCGGGCAACAAGTAGGTTCGAATGCCCAACCATACATCATCAAAAGCAGGAGTGGATGTGTTCGGCTACAAGAAGGTTTGAATGTCCGAGCATAGTTTGTAAAAAGCGGGTAAGAAAAGGTTCGAATGCCCGAACATACACCATCAAAAGAGGGAGCGGAGGTGTTTCGCTGTAAGACGGTGTGAATGTCCGACCATAGTTGGTAAAAAGTGGGTATGAAAAGGTTCGAATGCCCAAATTCGGCTGCAAAAAACTGTGTTCGGCTGCAAAAAGGTGTGAATGTTCGACTAAATTTTGTAAAAAGCGGGTAAGACAAGGTGCGAATGCCTGACAATGTATGATCAAAATCGGGAGCGGAGGTGTTCAGCTGCAAGAAGGTCTAAATGTCCATTTTTAATTGCTAAAAAACATGAAAGAAAATTTTCGAAAATCAATCCACACATGATCATAAGTGGGAGAGGAGGTGTTCAGCTGCAAGAAGGTGTGAATGTCCTACCATAATTGCTGAAAAATGTGTTAGAAACGGTAAGAATGCTGGACCATACATCATCAAAAGCTAGAGAGGTGGTGTTCGGCTGCAAGTAGGTGTGAATGTCTGACTAAAGTTCAAATATATTAACAAAAGCGGGAGGAGAGATCTTCGGATGAGTGGTCGAGAATTTCCAACCATAATCTATAAAATGCGGTGAAAAAAAAAGGTGTGATAGATACCTAAAAGGTGGAGCGGAAGTGTTCGACTGCAAGAAGGTGTGAATGTTATATATATAGTTGGTGAAAAGCAGGAAAAGCAAGGTCTGAATGCCCAATCTTACATAATCAAAAGCGAGATCAGAGGTGTTTGGCGGCAAGAAAACGGGTAAGGGGTGAATGACCGACTAAATATCAACAAAAGTGGGGGCGGAGGTCTTCGGATGCAAGTGGGTGTGAATATCCCACCATACAAGTATGGTGGAGAGGAAGCTGTGAATGGCCGACCATAGTTTGCAAAAAGCGGGTGAGAAAAGGTGCGAATGTCCAACCATACATGATCAAAACAGGGAGCAGAGGTGTTTGGCTGCGACAAGGTGTGAATGTCCACCCATAATTAATGAAAAGCGGGCAACAAGTAGGTTCGAATGCCCAACCATACATCAACAAAAGCAAGAGTGGATGTGTTTGGCTACAAGAAGGTTTGAATGTCCGAGCATAGTTTGTAAAAAAGCGGGTAAGAAAAGGTGCGAATGCCTGAACATACACCATCAAAAGAGGGAGCGGAGGTGTTCCGCTGAAAGACGGTGTGAATGTCCTAACATAGTTGGTAAAAAGCGGGTAAGAAAAGGTTCGAATGCCCGAATATATACCATCAAAAGCGGAAGCGGAGGTGTTCGGCTGTAAGAAGTTGTGAACGTCCGACCAAAGTTTGTAAAAAGCAGTTAAGAAAAGGTTCGAATATCCAACCAAACATAATCAAAAGTGGGAGCAGAGCTGTTCGACTGCAAGTAGGTGTGAATGTCCACCCATAATTCCTGAAAAATGGGTAAGAAAAGGTGCGAATGCCCAACCATACATCATCAAAAGAAGAAGTGGATGTGTTCTGCTACAAGAAGGTTTGAATGTCCGACCATAGTTTGTAAAAAGTGGGTAAGAAAAAGTTCGAATGCCCGAACATACACCATCAAAAGTGGGAGCGGAGGTGTTCCGCTGTAAGATGCTGCGAATGTCCGACCATAGTTGGTAAAAAGCGGGTAAGAAAAGGTTAAAAAACCCGACTGTACACAATCAATAGCGGAAGCGGAGTTGTTCGGCTACAAGAAGGTGTGAAAGTCCACCAATAATTACTGAAAAATGGGTAAGAAAAGGTGTGAATGCCCAACTATACATCATGAAAAGCAGAAGTGGATGTGTTCGGCCACAAGAACGTTTGAATGTCCGACCATAGTTTGTAAAAGGCGGGTAAGAAAAGGTTCGAATGCCCGTACATACACAATCAAAAGAGGGAGCGGAGGTGTTTCGCTGTAAGAAGGTGTGAATGTCCGAGCATAGTTTGTAAAAAGTGGGTAAGAAAAGGTTCGAATGCCAGAACATACACCATCAAAAGAGGGAGCGGAGGTGTTCCGCTGTAAGAAGGTGTGAATGTCCGACCATAGTTGGTAAAAAGCGGGTAAGAAAAGGTTCGAATGCCAAAATATACACCATCAAAAGTGGAAGCCGAGTTGTTCGGCTGCAAGTAGGTGTGAATGTCAGATCATAATTTGCAAAAAGCTGATGAGAAAGGTGTGAATGACCGACAATAATTGCTGAAAAATGTGTTAGAAAAGGTAAGAATGCCGGACCATTCATCATCAAAAGCGGGAGAAGAGGTGTTCGGCTGCAAGAAGCTGTGAATGTCCAGCCATAATTAGTCAAAAACGGGTACGAAAAGGTAGTATTGCCAGACCATAAATGATCAAAAAAGGGAGCGGAGGTTTTTCGCTGTAAGAAGGTGTGAATATCCGACCATAATTGGTAAAAAGCGGGTAAGAAAAGGTGCGAATGCCCGACAATGTATGATCAAAAGAGGGAACGGAGGTTTTCGGCTGCAAGAAGGTCTAAATGTCCAACCATAATTTGTAAAAACCGGGGAAGAAAAGGCTCGGAAGCCCAACTATACACCATCAAAAGCGGGAGCGGAGGTGTTCAGCTGCAAGAAGGTGTGAATGTCCACCCATAATTCCTCAAAAATGGGTAAAAAAAAAGGTGCGAATGCCCAACCATACATCATCAAAAGCAGGACTGGATGTGTTAGGCTACAAGAAGGTTTGAATGTCCGAGCATAGTTTGGAAAAAGCGGGTAAGAAAAGTTTCGAATGCCCGAACATACACCATCAAAAGAGGGAGCGGAGGTGTTCCGCCATAAGAAGGTGTGAATGTCCGACCGTAGTTGGTTAAAATACCCGACTGTACACAATCAATAGCGGGAGCGAATGTGTTCGGCTACAAGAAGGTGTGAATGGCCGACCATTTTTTGTAAATAGCGGGTAAGAAAAGGTGCGAATGCCCGACAATGTATGATCAAAAGAGGGAGCGGAGGTTTTCGGCTAAAAGAAGGTCTGAATGTCCAACCATAATTTGTAAAAACCGGGGAAGAAAAGGCTCGAAAGCCCGACTATACACCATCAAAAGCGGGAGCAGAGGGGTTCAGCTGCAAGAAGGTCTGAATGTCCATCAATAATTGCTAGAAAACATGAAAGAAAATTTTCGAATATCCAACCGCACATGATCATAGGTGGGAGAGGAGGTGTTCAGCTGCAAGAAGGTGTGAATGTCCACCCATAATTCCTCAAAAATGGGTAAAAAAAAAGGTGCGAATGCCCAACCATACATCATCAAAAGCAGGACTGGATGTGTTAGGCTACAAGAAGGTTTGAATGTCCGAGCATAGTTTGTAAAAAGCGGGTAAGAAAAGGTTCGAATGCCCGAACATACACCATCAAAAGAGGGAGCGGAGGTGTTCCGCCATAAGAAGGAGTGAATGTCCGACCGTAGTTGGTTAAAATACCTGACTGTACACAATCACTAGCGGGAGCGAATGTGTTCGGCTACAAGAAGGTGTGAATGGCCGACCATTTTTTGTAAATAGCGGGTAAGAAAAGGTGCGAATGCCCGACAATGTATGATCAAAAGAGGGAGCAGAGGTTTTCGGCTAAAAGAAGGTCTGAATGTCCAACCATAATTTGTAAAAACCGGGGAAGAAAAGGCTCGAAAGCCCGACTATACACCATCAAAAGCGGGAGCAGAGGGGTTCAGCTGCAAGAAGGTCTGAATGTCAATCAATAATTGCTAGAAAACATGAAAGAAAATTTTCGAATATCAAACCGCACATGATCATATGCGGGAGAGGAGGT
Organism: Leuresthes tenuis; assembly: GCF_036924035.1. Lineage (NCBI taxonomy): Eukaryota > Metazoa > Chordata > Actinopteri > Atheriniformes > Atherinopsidae > Leuresthes > Leuresthes tenuis. The sequence continues at coordinate 28,754,832 of NW_027325372.1, read as the reverse complement.
GTTCAGCTGCAAGAAGGTGTGAATGTCTACCCATAATTCCTGAAAAATGGGTAAAAAAAGGTGCGAATGCCCAACCATACATCATCAAAAGCATGTGTGAATGTCAGATCATAATTTGCAAAAACCTGATTGTGTGCAGCTGAACACCTCTGCTCCCGCTTTTGATGGTGTATAGTCGGGCTTTCGAGGCTTTTCTTCAACGGTGTTTACAAATTACGGTTGGAAATTCAGACCTTGCAGCCGAACACCTCCGCTCCCTCTTTTGATCATACATTGTCGGGCATTCGCACCTTGTCTTACCCGCGTTTTACAAACCATGGTCGGACTTTCACACCTTCTTGTAGCTGAACAACTCCGCTCCCGCTATTGATTGTGTACAGTCGGGTATTTTAACCTTTTCTTACCCGCTTTTTACCAATTATGGTCGGACATTCACACCGTCTTACAGCGGAACACCTCCGCTCCCTCTTTTGATGGTGTATGTTCGGGCATTCGAACTTTTTCTTACCCACTTTTTACAAACTATGGTCGGACATTCAAACCTTCTTGTAGCAGAACACATCCACTTCTTCTTTTGATGATGTATGGTTGGGCATTCGCACCTTTTCTTACCCATTTTTCAGGAATTATGGCTGGACATTCACACCTACTTGCAGTCGAACAGCTCTGCTCCCACTTTTTATTATGTTTGGTTGGATATTCGAACCTTTTCTTAACTGCTTTTTACAAACTTTGGTCGGACGTTCACAACTTCTTACAGCCGAACACCTCCGCTTCCGCTTTTGATGGTATATATTCGGGCATTCGAACCTTTTCTTACCCGCTTTTTACCAACTATGGTCGGACATTCACACCGTCTTTCAGCGGAACACCTCCGCTCCCTCTTTTGATGGTGTATGTTCGGGCATTCGCACCTTTTCTTACCCGCTTTTTACAAACTATGGTCGTACATTCAAACCTTCTTGTAGCCGAAAACCTCCACTCCCTCTTTTGATCATACTTTGTCGGGCATTCGCACCTTTTCTTACCCGCTTTTTACAAACTATGCTCGGACATTCAAACCTTCTTCTAGCCAAACACATCCACTCCTGCTTTTGTTGATGTATGGTTGGGCATTCAAACCTACTTGTTGCCCGCTTTTCATTAATTATGGGTGGACATTCACACCTTGTCGCAGCCAAACACCTCCGCTCCCTGTTTTGATCATGTATGGTTGGACATTCGCACCTTTTCTCACCCGCTTTTTGCAAACTATGGTCGGCCATTCACAGCTTCCTCTCCACCATACTTGTATGGTGGGATATTCACACCTACTTGCATCCGAAGACCTCCGCCCCCACTTTTTTGATATTTAGTCGGTCATTAACACCTTACCCGTTTTCTTGCCGCCAAACACCTCTGATCTCGCTTTTGATGATGTAAGATTGGGCATTCAGACCTTGCTTCACCTGCTTTTCACCAAATATAGTCGGACATTCACACCTTCTTGCAGCCGAACACTTCCGCTCCACCTTTTAGTTTTCTATGGGGCATTCACACCTTTTTTTACACCGCATTTTATAAAAACACCACAGGAACACCGTATTGAGGCTTTGTTCTGACCGCTCATTCGGTGTCGCGTTTCTTTCAAGCAATTCTCCTGGTTAGCCCGCACTCGGCTCGCTCCCAGAGCCGTGTTAAAGTCTTCTTCGCATTCACTCTCTTTTATCAGCAGATTAAAAGAAAGTTTCATCTTAGGCTCCCTGAAACTTCCATCCTGCACCGCTGTTTGCTTTTTCACAAGAGCAGAGGAGAGCGCACCGTTCCCAGCGGCACTGCAGTACCGGGTCGATGCTTGGAGTGAACGGAGCAAGCTCCTTTTTCAACTCCTATTGATAAAAATCCATTTAATATGTAGTCTCGCATAGAGGACATATCAGACATTAAACTGATAAGAACAGATACTACACTTGATCTTAGCCAAAAGGCAGAGAAGCGATAACTGTCCACTGGTTCACGTCCGAGGGCCCTTCCTGGCACAATGCGCACTTGTAGCGGTGTTCTTTTTATGGCCATAGTGTCACTTTGCACCTCCGCCCACCCGCTGCACTGAGCACTCTTCAGCCCTTTTAAATGGTATAACTTTACACTACCACACGCTCCAGCGAGCACCATTCAAGCAACAACTTTGCACTCCAGCTTCGAACATCGGCACAGTCGCAACAAGTAAGGCGACTCTACTCAGAGAAGTCACTCTGCACAGTAACAAGATTTCTTTTGCACAGACAGAAAGGGCTTCATCCGCAAAGGTAAAGCCTGCCAAAAATAGAAACAACTCATTAGTGCTGCTCAACGTTGTACTTTGCAGTAAAAGAAAGAGCAAATCTAAAGTTTCAGGAATCCGAGAATAAGCTTACTTTCATGAGTTCTTCACGATTTCGGATTTTGCTATAAAATGAATTCCTTCACTCAAACTAAATTAAAACTGCTAAACTGCTAATCTGTTACATACAAGGCAGATGTCAAATTCACCGAAATAGGATCTAAGGGTATTTGGCCAATCGAGCTGTAGCAGCTTCGGTAAAAGAGTATAAGTTGAAGAGTTTGTGAATAAAGGTGTGCGCACACATAGTGAGTTGTAGGAAAATAGGCAGGGAGCAATGCCGGCTGGGGTATTTGTTCTTGTATGTTGTCTGACTGTTTGATTTGAATGTGTTGTGTAAGTGTCCTGTTGAATGTTACATGTTTGGGCTTTGACACGCTTCACTGTGGTTGTTAACTGTGTGGTGTGTCCTGAAATGTTATATGTTTGGGCTGTGTGACATGCTTAATGCTTTTCAGTAGCAACCCACTTATTCATATATAGCAACTGACAACATAAGAAGTCCGGACATACTTTGATAGTAGTTGTAGAAGTATCCTTATTGATAATAGATAAACTAATTCATAGTGATAGAACAGTAGATGAACAGGTGCCTGCACATGTCTCATGAAAATAAAATGGGTGTATGATTGCTGACGGCAGAGCAATACTGCCAAACTTATGAGTTCTTGTGGCAAACTTGATTCAGTGTCTTGACGTGTATACGCTGTTTCGCTGACTTGTCACAAGAAACAAAGTGTGTTTGATAAGATCCGACCATTTTATTACGGGAGGATCAGTATGTATGGATTCTGATGTGACTGATAAACCCATTCGTATCTTAAGCATAATCTAATACGTGAGACAACGCCCTGGCACACAATCAAAAAAAAAAAAGAGAGAGAGCGGTTTTGTGTCCCCACAGTCCATAATGTAGAAAAGAGAGAAAAAAGCCTTTCTGATTTGGTGTGTGTGCTCACAGTGCAGAGTGTAGAGAAAAGAGAGAAAAGAAAGCCATTTTGGTGTCACGGGTGTTGTGACTTACACACACACATTTCTGAATTGAGAAAGGAAATTATTTTAGAGAAAGCACTAGAGTTTAGATCCCATATTTGTTGATAGGCATTCATTTAATTTTTCTTTTAATCAGTTTTAAAGTGAATACTAACTGAGAAATGAAAAAGGTGAAGAGTTTAGAAGCTTGGTTCAAGAGCAAAACTTGGTTTATGATCAGCTGAGTCTCTAAACAGAACAGCAAAGGGCTTCATCGAACATTTAAAAAAGATTCAGATTGTTAGAATATCCAGAATTTATAGGAATGGTGGTGATTACTCTTATTTTCTAGAATGGAAATAACTGCACCATGTCTGTTTTATGAATTTAAGGGGCTAAAAAGTTTTGTTCTCGTTTTTCTATGATTAACCGAATGTATGTGAGAGTCCAAACAGACAGAAGGGTTACGGCCGAGCGCTGGACCTTCCAAAAAAGATGAGACAGGCTGGACCTGTGCCATACTACTTAAGACCGGCATGTGGATAACAGGTTCTTTAAACTCTCACACACACAAACTCACACACGTTCGCACACATACACCCATACACACACACATTCTTGAACTTGCTGCAAGATTAAACATTTGCATTAACTGACTCCAGCAACTCTGAGTCTCATTGAGAGACTTTTCTCAACAATTGGGTCCTCAAACCAGATCTCAACGTTTTTTCCGCTTTCCAGGGTCGGAGCTGAAACCGTGCACGGGGGAGTCCAGTACTCCTAATGAAAGACACCCTGCTGAATTGCGGTAATTAGGGGCCAGTGTCCACTGAAAGGGGGAAACAGGGACGAGATCGTACTTTTGAATCAATGGCCAGAAGCCATTGGCAGTGCAGGCATCAACAATAATGGTGTTATTTCACCCATTAACACTTAAGGTACCTCATGCAGTGGCTGTGATATGGTTACTTAACAAAATATCTTTACCAGACATCTCTCCTACATAACAGTTCTTCTTTCACAGCCACACCTTGTTGTCGAGAGATGTGCTACACTTAATCCATCCACACTGCTACCTACCCCACAGATGGAAAGCCTCATGATTGCATGTCAGAAATAACCATCAGTGTTTTACCCAGGCCAGACTTAACTGATATACGTTATGAAAATGCAGAAATAACTATATTTATTCAACAGGTCAAGCAAAAAACCCTGATGGCACAAATGCTACAGGATTTGCAGTAGTAACAGAAACTGAAGTTTTCTTAAAACAACCACTACCAAAAAATTACTCTGTTCAAGCAGTCGAATTGGTAGCTTTAACTGAAGCTTGTAAATTAAATAACAAAAAGGTTGTTAACGTTTACACTGACAGTCAGTATGCCTTCTCAACTGTACATGTGTTAACACAGCATTGGAAAAACAGGTATGTTGACATCCACAGCTAAATGTATAAACTACAAATATTTTAGCATTATTAGATGTTATTCAATTGCCATCTACAATAGACTCGTATGAATGACCGGAAGGAAAACCATACTGCCAAAGAATTTGTTTAAATATGCTGCAGTATTGAGCCACGGACCATGTCATGTCTCAACAGGAGGGATGGAAGCAATAATGAACAAGGTTTTTACAGCATATGGTTTTACTTATTATTGAATTTTTTTTTTAGAATAAATAAATGAATAAAGTTTTGTCTAGCAGGTCAAATATGTGCAAAATACATTCCACAGGGCAATCTAAGACCAAAACGAAGATAATTCCCTAAGCCAGTGTATCTTTTTCAACATATTTGTTTGGATTTCATTATTTCATTATTGTGTAGATTTCATTGAACTAAATTAATGTTAAGGGAAACGATTCTGCTCAGTGACAACAGATGTTTTTACCAAATGGTCTGAAATATTTCCATGTGCACAAGCAGATGCACTCTCAGTAGCAAAATCACGCGTAAAATAACTCATTTCTAGATTTGAAATTCCTGAAAAGATCTTCAGTGATAATTTGACACACTTTGTAAGCTATGTCATCTCACTGATGGCAAAGAACTTAAAATAGATCTTAGAAACCACTGTGATATAGAAGGTTTCGCTAACACATTGGAATTGTTTTACTATTTACATATGCATGTGCAGTGAAGAATTGCTTGCTGCTGATAAATGCAAAGAAGAACAGCTTACACATAGATGCTCACATATAGGCTGCTGAATGCAATGAAGACCTGCTTATCCAGTAAAGTTCAATGTCAATGTGTAATATTCAATTAGGATTTGCAAAACAGTGAAGTTAAACAATGAATGGGTCCATAGTCGGTATGAGAAGACTACAGGAATATTTACCTGGGTGTACGTTCAAACAGAGATGAGAAAATTGCGATAAATTATTGTTTGTTTGTTTGTTAGTATGTATATGAATGTTATGTGTATAAACTGGGTTGAGTTGTAGTTACTCAGTAGTGTCTCAGTGAAACAACCGACGGGGGAAGCCTTGCGGTGACAACAAAAGCAGTGTTTTACTGATCAGTCAAGTTGCTCCAGTGTACTCCATACAAACTGGTTGGCTACTGAAGGGATAGAAAATGGGGAATACTTGTTTTAAAGCAAACAAGAAAAATACATGTTTTAACGGGACCCAGACAATATTATATAGATGTCGCCACTGAAGTAAAGAACATTTACGTGGGATGGTGTGAGGGTCCTCGTTTGGCTGACGTTCGCCGATATGCTCGCCATGCTCAGAACCAAGTTGAGACGCGTAAGACAACCAAAAGGGACAAGTGTGAAAAGGAGCTGCATTTGGCATCCATGACCATGTATTACGCAGTTGGTGTAAACAGAGGACGAGGCCGAAGTCGAAGACATGGACGTGTGGGAGAGGAGGTCGAAATGGGCCACGCCAGAGCTATGATCCGAATATTTTTTTTTACTGTGGCCAGACTGGACACTGGAAGAAGGACTGTCCACAGCTAAAAAGTGATGAAATTGGGCAAAAGGCTGACTGAGGGTGGGAGGCAGGTTCTGGACGTCACGCGGCAGCGGAGCCTCCACTAATGGGTGATAGCACAAACACACTCACACATTTTTCCTGCTCTGTGTAGTGAAGCAACGCTTGCCGACTGTGATTCACGTAGTAAAGTTTTGCATGCTATTTCCGTCCTAGAGCAAAGATATTTCTCTCAGAATATAGGAACTTATGTTCATCAGTAGTGACGTCAGGGGAGTTTGATTGTCCTCCAAAGTTAAGTGGAAACCACGTTTACTGTATGTCTGCATCAGGCCAGGTTGTGAAGGAGAAAATGACAATGCCCATTGCGTGTTGTCACTCCCGATGAGCTCTCCTTCAAACACTCATTTTTGTTATCAGAGTTGTGTCCCATTAACCTGATGGGCTGTGATCTCATGTGTAAATTAGGCATTATTTTAACTTCTACACCAGAGGGTGTTAAGGTTATGTTACAGCCTGACAAAGTTTTCACAGCAGTGCAGTTTGATTCATCGGCACTTACATATGCTTATGAGTGGAAACTTCCCAGCTCTCCTTTTTCACAACAACTAGTGGAAGAAGCAAAAGCGTTAGTTTCACCCCTTTCTGATTTCATGCAACCTACTGATTTGCACTGCACATCACACATTTCTTTGGGGCCTGACAATGACTATGAGAAGAAGTGAAAAAATATGTGCGCCTACTTTATTGGCTGTGTCGCTCACTCCAGAGCACTTCGATTTTTTTAATGTTTGTGGTACTCGCCCTCACATTTCCTTGGCCAAACGTACACACTGGCAGTGACAAGGTGTGGGAGAGTTTGTTGCTACATGTCAGAAAGAAATGGAGTGGACTGTTTCACCTGCTGATCCAAATTTTATGTTTTCTGAACGATTGTCAGCATACACAAAAACATTTTTGAGTACAATGCATTGTCAAAGAACTGTGGACTTAATTCCTACCACAGAATCACATTTTGAAGCATGTTTTTTATCTGAAACAGATTTGTCTTCGATACCCATGTTGGCTGAAGTGCCCAATGATCTTTGGGCTAAGAGCAAATATGATGTGGGGTTGATAAAAGGCTGTGAACCAGTAATTGTCACCCCTAAATCAGACTTTTGTCCATGTAAAAAACAATACCCTTTTAAGCCTGAAGCAATTAAAGGGATTAAACCTGTTTTTCAATCTTTTCAGAAAACAGGCGTTATTGTTCCTTTTGAAAATTCACCTGTGCTTACTCCATTGTTTCCTGTTAAAAAGATTAAAGATGCTGGCCAGCCAGATGAATGGCGTTTTGTACAGGACCTCCAAGCGGTGAATGCTGCAGTTCAGCCACATGCTCCTACTGTGCCCAACCCACACACTATTTTGTCTCAAATTACATCAGATGCACAGTTTTTCTCAGTGGTTGACTTGTCGCCAGTGCACCCTGATAGCCCATTTTGGTTTGCTTTTTAGTTTGAAGGGAGATCTTGGACTTTTACCTGGTTATGCCAGGGGTACTGTGAAAGTCCCACTATTTACAATGCTGCCCTCAAAGCTAGTCTGGATTAACTTCAATCAACCACAGGCTCTGCTCTTTTGCAGTATGTGGATGACATCCTTTTATGTAGTCCATCTAAACAACAGTGTGAAAAAGACCAAATGACTCAAATAACTTTCTTGCTTTCAAAATCTTTCCTCTAGTGACGCTGACTTAGAGAGGGATGAAGATAATCATGTTTAATTGTTCATGTTTTGATTGTTTATCATTGGACCCTTTATTACTATGATGCCTGCATTTTAAACTCACGTTGTGTGCAAATGCAGGCTGATGTTTTACAGATAAAGTTATTATTTTCCTTGTTTCTTTTGGGTTGATTAATATAATGGTATTATTATAATCAAAAGGGAGGAATGTAATGGAAAATAATTCTTATATGCATTGTATTGAGTGTTACTGTGTATAACCTGCAAATGACCGAGCTGCAAGGTACCACCCTGCCCTGTTTTCTTAAATTCCTCTTTACAATGGTGGGCTTGTTATAATGAGATAGCTGCACTTTAGGGGGGACAGGGTTAGGCTGGTATTTACGAGTGTGTCTGGGTAACCTCAACTGATGGTTGGGGAGGAAAGTTAGAAGAACAATCAATTATACCCAAAAACAGATGACGTGATGAGCGGGCAATATAACTGTGTGTTTTTGCTTCAGTGGTCAGAGCAACTCTGTATTCTGTACTGTGTTGTTCTCTCTTGCAAGATATTATTATTAAAGTCTCTTATCTCCTCACAAGAAAATAACTGACTCCCCAAATGCAAGTGTCAGGACAAATGATCAAACTTCTCCAAGCTTCAGTCTGCAGAGAAGTACAAGACAGGGTTGCTCACTTTCTCCCTCACTTTTTGCTAATTTCATCAAACCTTTAGCAGCTGCTATCAGACAAGATAGAAATATTAAAGACATCCAACCCCAAAATATTGAGCATAAAATAAGTCTTTATGCTGATGATGTATTACTTTTCCTTCAGAACTCACAGACGTCTCTCACTCACACGATCACACTCATAAATAAATTCTCAGCACTTTCTGACTACTCTATCAATTGGTCTAAGACCACAGTTCTGCCCATTAACTGTAGGGTCCAGAATATACCTGCGATCACTTTACAGTCAGGAAATATTAGATATTTAGGCATAAACATTTCCTCCAGGCTCTCAGAGCTAACAAAGCTAATTTATGTGCAATTATTAAAGACAGTAGAGGACAATCTCTCTCGTTGGAAGTCCTTACCTATATCACTTATGGGGAGAGTTACAACCATTAAAATGATGATACTACCAAAAGTTAACTATTTGTTCTCAATGATCCCCATAAAACCAACCTGCTACTTGGTTTAAGTCACTAGATTCATGCATCTCCAAATTTCTGTGGAAAAACAAACAGAAGACAGAAGACCAGAAGACCAAGGACAGTGGTGGATTAGATTTACCTAATTTTCAGCACTATTCCTTAGCCAATAGGTTACGGTATATATCAAAATGGTTTAAACCTAGCCCAATAGATGAACATGGATAAATATAGAACAAGCATTGTGTGATAATCTGGAAATCTCTGACCTGCCACTTATTAGTCAAAACGTAAAAAATCACAAATGTTTCAAAAGCATTAACATCAGCACCTCTCTGACAGCCTGGTGGGAATTTCTTAAAATAACAAAGTCTTCACTTGTCCCGTGTAAGCTTACACCCATCTGGAACAATCCTGACATCCTGCAAAACAAAAAAATGCTAAACTTTACTCTCTGGAAGATCAAAGGAATCAAACATCTGGAACATATAATCCAAAATGGACATTTTATTTCATTTGATGAGCTCATATCACAACATGAGATAGGCAGCAATAAATTCCTAGAATATCAACAACTTAAGTCTATAATAACAAAGAAATATATCCTCCACCAACCAGACTTACAACTCCCGATTAGGGTAGCAGAATTTCTAAGCATCTGCACCCCAAAACTACTATCAAAAATATATGAATTATTGTCTAAGATAGATGACACAATGTCTCTACCATCCTCAAAATGGGAGGCAGATTTATCCATCAGTTCTAGTCATAGCTTCTGGCCACAAATATGTTTGAACACCTTCAGAATGACTCAAAATCCTAATTTACAGCTCATACAATACAAAATTCTTCATAGAACACACTATACAGGACAAAGGATGTTCAGGATGGGTCTAACACACTCAAACATCTGCTCACATTGCACAGATAACACACCTGATGATTATGCACACGCTTTGTGGTTTTGTGCGCCTGTCCAGAAGTTCTGGCTTGAAGTCTGTGCGGACCTATCAACATGGCTAAAGTGTAGCATTCCTGCATGCCCCACACTGTGCATACTGGGTGACTTAGACAACATCAACGTGGAATTTAGCTTAGCACACATGATCCTCACAGTGTTATGTATAGCAAAGAAAACTATTCTCATGAACTGGAAAGCGAAGAACAATCTGTGTATTAACCAGTTTAGAAATTTTCTTTTAGATTATATTAGCATGGAAACAATGTCTGCCTCCTCAAAACATCAATTGGCTGAATTTAATTCTCTCTGGTCTCCTCTGATTAGCTTGATCACATAGTGTTGGTGGTGGGTTGCTGTCCCGTCGCTCTGGGCGGTTGGGTGTGTGCTGGGGGGGGCTGTGTGGCTTCGGGCGTCTGGTGGTCTCTCGGGTCGTGGGGACCGGGTTGGTCATTGCTGGGGGGGACTGTGTGTCGGGCTTGGAGGGCAGTTTTGGGGGCTTGCGGGTGGGGCTGTCTTGCGGTGTGGGGCGGGGTCCCTTAGGGGCCTTGGGGTGGTGGCTGCTGGCTCTGTACCGGGTGACGGGGCCGCTCTGGCGTGGGTGGTGGAGCTGGGCCTGGACCTGGTGGCTTGCCGCTGCCTTGCGCCCGGGGCGGGGCCCTGCCTGTGCCTGGGGGGTCTGGGTTGCCCTGGACATGCCACAATATGCGTGGGTTGGTGCAGGTCCTGGTGCCGGCCTTGTTGCTCTGGGAACTCCAAGGTGTCCGCAGGTGGTTATTTTCTTTAGGGTGTTGGGGCGTGCGGTGAGGGGGAGGGGGTCTGTGTAGGGGTGTGCTTTTCCCCTGTTGGGGGGGGCCTGGGGGGGCCTGGGTGATGGTGGGTCTCGCTGCTGCGACTGGTGTGACCGGGTGATTTGTTTGTTTGTTTGTTTGATTTTTGTTGTTGTTTGTTTGTTTTTGTAGAGGTCCTCCGGGGTGGGGTTGGGTTGAGTGGGGTGGGGCGGGATGGGTTCCTTCTGGGGGTACAGTAGCTCCCGGAATATGGTGACTGCAGGCCCCGAGCCTGGTGGACATCAGGCCCTCCTGCCCTGTGTTGGGTCCCAGGTAGCGGGGATGCCTATTGCAGCCAGTCTCTGGCTGCCCTCTCCGGGGTGGGAGGGACCAGGAGGATGAATTAATTATTCTGCTAGTTTATATATTGTAAACATAAACAATAAACATTTATAAAACTTCCCTTGGCAAAGCAAATCTGTTTGGCATAAATGTATTCAGACTACAATTCTGCTGACATAATGCACAATTCCGGATTTTGATATAAAATGAATTCCTTCACTCAAACCAAGTTAAAACTGCTTTTTCCTTCATATTTATCCATGTCTAAATAGCTTTAAACAAAAAAGAACGTTGTACTTTGCAGGATAGGAAAGAACAACACTAAACCTTTAGGAATCCGAGAATAAGCTTATTTTCACGAGTTCTACACAATTTCGGATTTTGATATAAAATGAATTCCTTCACTCAAACCAAGTTAAAACTGCTTTGTCCTTCATATTTATCCATGTCTAAATAGCTTTAAACAAAAACGAACGTAGTACGTTTCAGGATAGGAAACAACAACACTAAATTTTTTCAGGAATCCAAGAATAAGCTTCTTTTCACGAGTTCTACACAATTCCGGATTTTGATATAAAATGAATTCCTTCACTCAAACCAAGTTAAAACTGCTTTGTCCTTCATATTTTTGCATGTCTAAATAGGTTTTAGGCATAAAATTCTTCATATTACCCTGTATGTGAAAGAAGCATACTTGTGATGGAGCAATACACTCCTTTTGGGTAACCTAAACTGATGGTTGGGGAGGAAAGTTAGAAGAACAATCAACTATCAACCAAAGACAGATGACGTGATGAGCGGGCAATATAACTGTGTGTTTTTGCTTCAGTGGTCAGAGCAACTCTGTATTCTGTACTGTGTTGTTCTCTCTTTCAAGATATTATTATTAAAGCCTCTTATCTCCTCAGAAGAAAATAACTGACTCTGTGCGTTACTAAATTTCCACCACAATTTTGGCGTCACGAACAGGATCCCTCGACTGGTGTCTCTGGACCGGATCGCAGTGCATGGCCAGCCTGGACTGAAGTAGCTGTTCCAGCCTCATACCTCCAAGGCCTTTTCTGAGAGAGAGGACTGGCAGGTCCTTTTCTTGAATACCAGCGCTGGGATCATTTTTGAAATATGATAGTCTGAGACGATAGGACTGCTGTTTAGTTTTTATTTGAATAAAAGAGTGTTTCCCGGTTGTGTCATTAGTGAGACAGAGATTTCATGGGTAAGTGAAACTTTTGAAGCAGTCCGAAGAAGTGTGAAGTACTCCGAAGAAGTGTGAGTACAGATTAAGGTCCTCATTGGAGACGTCCTTTGAGTGAAGGAATATATTTCCCCATTCCAAGTCTGAGAATGGGAAACAGTAGGTCTCAGACTTTTGACCCTACCGGGGGACCTAAGCATGATGAAATGAAAAAGACATATGGTCCAGAGGTTTTCCACCTGAAGGTTCTTTTAGTATGTTAGAAATAAGAAAATTAGAAGAAAAGTTTTGCAAATATGAGAAAGAGATGAAGCAAAAAAAAGAAAATTAAGTTTAAATAAGAAGTAAGAAAGGTATAGAATTTTGGAAAAAATAAAGTGTATTAAGAGAAAGAAAGGAAAATGTTAAACAAATGCCATGACGGAATGATGATAATAATTTAGTATTAGCTGTGCCGGATCCAGACCTGGACTCCTGCCCTGCAACAACAACAGCCAGCCCTGCCACAAGCCTCTGGCTCTCGGGAAGAAGGGACTTCTTCCATCCTCCCTCGGGAAGAAATTCCATCATTCTCACAACATCAGTTACATAGGTCTGATGATGAGGAAAAGGAAGACGTTTGGTTCTCCAGCGTACCTGCCCAAGAACTTTTAACGCAAGTGACAAAAATCCTTTACCCACAATCTGGACTTCAGAGATCTAAACGTGAGAAAAAACAAAACCAGATTCAAACCATGCCTATGGTTAAAGTTGCAGTTCCCACTGGACCATTACTGGTTTATCGACCCTGGACTGAGACTGACATCATGGAAGCATAACAATGCTTACCAGATCCAGAGATTTCTGGACCCCATTTTGCTGACGAGTTGCGAGATTTCTGCGCACAATCTGCCCGACTGGGGTTGAATTGCGTCGCATATTGGCAAAAAAGTTCAAACCGACCGACCTCTGCAAAATAGAGGCCAGTATGCTACAACTGGATTTGCGACCTACCAACAGTGAACGAGGACATAATGATAACGCTCAATATGAAGCAGCCATCCAAAGACTGTGTCAAGCCATCACCACTATATTTCCAACCAAAATCAATATGTCCCACATTTACACCTGCAAACAGAAACCCGGTGAAGGGACTGATGATTTTGTACACCGCATCCTTGAGGAAGTCAGCAAGCACAGCGGTCATCAGAGACCAAGGGATTTGGGTAATGAATCAGGACCATGGGAAAGTATTGCATGCAATGCAATAATTAAAGGCCTCATGCCAGATGTCGCCACTGAAGTAAAGAACATTGGGATGGTGTGAGGGTCCTCGTTTGGCTGACGTTCGCGATATGTTTGCCATGCTCATAACCAAGTTGAGACGCGTAAGACAACCAAAAGGGACAAGTGTGAAAAGGAGCTGCATTTGGCAGCCATGACCATGTATTACGCAGTTGGTGTAAAAAGAGGACGAGGCCGAAGTTGAAGACGTGGACGTGTGGGAGAGGAGGTCGAAATGGGCCACGCCAGAGCTATGATCCGAATATTTGTTTTTACTGTGGCCAGACTGGACACTGGAAGAAGGACTGTCCACAGCTGAAAAGTGATGAAACGCTTGCTGACTGTGATTCACGTAGTAAAGTTTTGCATGCTATTTCCGTCCTAGAGCAAAGATATTTCTTTCAGAATATAGGAACTTATGTTCATCAGTAGTGACGTCAGGGGAGTTTGATTGTCCTCCAAAGTTAAGTGGAAACCACGTTTACTGTATGTCTGCCTCAGGCCAGGTTGTGAAGGAGAAAATGACAATGCCCATTGCGTGTTGTCACTCCCGATGAGCTCTCCTTCAAACACTCATTTTTGTTATCAGAGTTGTGTCCCATTAACCTGATGGGCTGTGATCTCATGTGTAAATTAGGCATTATTTTAACTTCTACACCAGAGGGTGTTAAGGTTATGTTACAGCCTGACAAAGTTTTCACAGCAGTGCAGTTTGATTCATCGGCACTTACATATGCTTATGAGTGGAAACTTCCCAGCTCTCCTTTTTCACAACAACTAGTGGAAGAAGCAAAAGCATTAGTTTCACCCCTTTCTGATTTCATGCAACCTACTGATTTGCACTGCACATCACACATTTCTTCGGGGCCTGACAATGACTATGAGAAGAAGTGAAAAAATATGTGCGCCTACTTTATTGGCTGTGTCGCTCACTCCAGAGCACTTCGATTTTTTTAATGTTTGTGGTACTCGCCCTCACATTTCCTTGGCCAAACGTACACACTGGCAGTGACAAGGTGTGGGAGAGTTTGTTGCTACATGTCAGAAAGAAATGGAGTGGACCGTTTCACCTGCTGATCCAAATTTGATGTTTTCTGAACAATTGTCAGCATACAAAAAAACATTTTTGAGTACAATGCATTGTCAAAGAACTGTGGACTTAATTCCTACCACAGAATCACATTTTGAAGCATGTTTTTTATCTGAAACAGATTTGTCTTCGATACCCATGTTGGCTGAAGTGCCCAATGATCTTTGGGCTAAGAGCAAATATGATGTGGGGTTGATAAAAGGCTGTGAACCAGTAATTGTCACCCCTAAATCAGACTTTTGTCCATGTAAAAAACAATACCCTTTTAAGCCTGAAGCAATTAAAGGGATTAAACCTGTTTTTCAATCTTTTCAGAAAACAGGCGTTATTGTTCCTTTTGAAAATTCACCTGTGCTTACTCCATTGTTTCCTGTTAAAAAGATTAAAGATGCTGGCCAGCCAGATGAATGGCGTTTTGTACAGGACCTCCAAGCGGTGAATGCTGCAGTTCAGCCACATGCTCCTACTGTGCCCAACCCACACACTATTTTGTCTCAAATTACATCAGATGCACAGTTTTTCTCAGTGGTTGACTTGTCGCCAGTGCACCCTGATAGCCCATTTTGGTTTGCTTTTTAGTTTGAAGGGAGATCTTGGACTTTTACCCGGTTATGCCAGGGGTACTGTGAAAGTCCCACTATTTACAATGCTGCCCTCAAAGCTAGTCTGGATTAACTTCAATCAACCACAGGCTCTGCTCTTTTGCAGTATGTGGATGACATCCTTTTATGTGGTCCATCTAAACAACAGTGTGAAAAAGACAGTGAATCTGTTGAAACATCTTCCTTCTTATGGGCATAAAGCCAGCCTTTCTAAGTTACAGTTTGTACAGGACGAAGTCACCTTTTTGGGTCATGTGATTTCTAAGGATGGGCGCTCACTTTCTCCTAAACGTGTTGCTGCAGTTCAGATCATTCCTAAACCGGTTACTAAAAAACAGCTTATGTCATTCTTAGGTATAACATCTTACTGCAGGAACTTTATTCCTAACTACTCTTTTCTCGAAGCTCTCTTAGGTGCTCTTATCCATGGTAAAGGCAGCTGCAGTTCTGACATGCAGCTCCAGCCTTTAGTCAGCTTAAGCTGGCTCTTCAAACAGCACCAACACTTGGCATTCCAGATCCTCATAAACCTTTCATACAGGCAGTTGATGAGAAGCATGGTTGTATGACATCTGTTCTTATGCAGGAACATGGGGCAGGCAAAGGCCAGTGGCTCATTTCTCAGCAAAACTGGACTCTGTGGCTGCAGGCCTGCCTGGTTGTCTTCGTGCTGTTGCAGCTGCAGAGAAAGCTGTCCTGGCCTCCCAAGATATTGTGGGCTACGCTAATTTGACTGTTTTGGTTCCTCATGCTGTTGCCTTTATTCTTCTCGAGCAGAAAACTTCACATCTTTCAACTGCTCGTTGGCTCAGATACACCTCTGTGATATGCCAAATGTCACTGTTAAACGTTGTACTGTTCTGAATCCTGCTACTTTGCTTCCGACTCCTGAGGATGGGGAGCCTCATGACTGTGAAGCTGTTTTGGAACAAGTTTGTACACCCCGACCTGATCTTTTAGAGACTCCTCTTCCAAACTCTGACATGATTCTTTTTGTAGATGGATCAGCTTTGCGTGATCCAGCCACAGGTACTAACTGTGTTTGGTTTGCAGTATGTTCTTCACATGACACTTTGTTGTCTGGTTCTCTTCCTAAACATTTCTCTGCTCAAACTACTGAGCTTATTGCACTTACTGAAGCTTGTAAGTTGGCAGCTGGTAAGTCTGTCACTATTTACACAGATTCCAGATATGCTTTTGGTGTTGTTCATGACTTTGGTGCGCTGTGGAAACACAGGCATTTCCTTAAATCAGATGGTAAAACTATTCTGAACTCCAAGCAGGTTTCTGATCTTCTTGATGCGATCCTTTTGCCTACAGCAATCTCGGTCTGTAAGTGTGCGGCTCACACTAACTCAGACGATCCTGTTGCTTGTGGCAATGCCAGAGCTGATGCTGCAGCTAAGCAAGCAGCTAATTTTTTTCCTGTTTTCGCTTCCCTCTCTTTGCAGGCAGAAGACTCCCTCACAGATCTCCATGCTTTGCAAACTTTTGCCTCTGCAGATGAAATTTGGTCCTCTGGACGCATTTGGTCCTCTGTGGGTGCAACTCATACGGATGGTGTTTGGATGGGACCTGATGGTAAACCCTGTCTACCTAAACATTTTTTTCCTCATTTTTCAAAATTGACACATGGGTCAAAAGGGGGGATGCTGAATGCACTCACTGCTCAGTGGTTCACAAAAGGGTTCAGTTCATATGCGCAAAAATACTGTCAGTCATGTATGGTTTGTGCCACACATAATGTAGGAAAGGCATTACACACATCGCAAGTTGCACACCCTCCACCAGAGAAACCTTTTGAACATTTGATGATGGATTTTGTTGAACTCACACCAGCTGAAGGAAAGAAATATGCACTAGTAATAGTGGACGTGTTTAGTAAATGGGTTGAAGTTTTCCCTGCAAAACATGCAAACAGTAATGCAGTGACTAAAGCATTGCTAAACAGAAATCATTCCTAGATGGGGCATTCCAGAGAAGATCAGCAGTGATAATGGCACACATTTTGTAAACACTGCATTGACTGAGGTTGGTAAATTCCTGGGAATAACCTTGCGCACACATTGTGCTTATCATCCACAGAGTGGAGGTGCTGTGGAAAGAGAAAATGGTACATTAAAGTCCAAGTTAGCCAAATGTTGTGAAGAAACAGGTCTGCCATGGACAAAAACATTACCTATTGTGCTTACCTACATGAGAATGAGAATCAGAGCTCAAGTGAATCTCAGCCCATTTGAAATTTTATTTGGCAGACCTCCTAACCTGGGATTGGGACCTGTAACCAGACCCCTCCCTTCCACAACTGTTTGTGATGATGCTATGTTGTCTTACTGTCGAAACCTTTCCACTGTTCTATCTCAAGTTTCACAGACAGTAAAAGCAGCCCTTCCAGCCACAGAAAACACACCATTCCAACCAGATGACAGGTGGTGAAGGAACTTCGCAGGAAACATTGGAAGTCCAAACGTTGGCAAGGCCCGTTCCAGGTGCTACTGGTCACTCATACAGCTGTTGAAGTTGCAGAGAGAGCAACCTGGATTCATGCCAGTCACTGTAAGAAGGTACCAGAACCAGTAGATGACTTCCACCCTGACATACATCAGCCTAACCAACACGCCCGGAAGGACAAAGATAAGAGTCAGCAGTAAAAGCTGTACTCCACCGGTGTGTTAAGTTCTAGTAACCTCTGACACCGAAGATTGAAACATCCTTACTGAGACCTGCGATGATGATGATCATACACATGCTGTGAACCATGGAAGAAACTGTTTGTTGTTTGTATTTTCTTATTTGTAACCAGCATGTGCACATTGTATCTTGATTTCACAGGAAGCAATAATACAGGGCTGCTGTATTTTTCCCTGTGTGAAAGGCCTCATTGTATGTATCTCACCAAATGATTCAAATGACTCAAAGAACTTTTTTGCTTTCAAAATTTTTCCTCTAGTGACGCTGACTTAGAGAGGGATGAAGATAATCATATTTAATTGTTCAAGTTTTGATTGTTTATCATTGGACCCTTTATCACTATGATGCCTGCATTTTAAACTCACGTTGTGTGCAAATGCAGGCTGATGTTTTACAGATAAAGTTATTATTTTCCTTGTTTCTTTTGGGTTGATTAATATAATGGTATTATTATAATCAAAAGGGAGGAATGTAATGGAAAATAATTCTTATATGCATTGTATTGAGTGTTACTGTGTATAACCTGCAAATGACTGAGCTGCAAGGTACCACCCTGCCCTGTTTTCTTAAATTCCTCTTTACAATGGTGGGCTTGTTATTATGAGATAGCTGCACTTTAGGGGGGACAGGGTTAGGCTGGTATTTACGAGTGTGTCTGGGTAACCTCAACTGATGGTTGGGGAGGAAAGTTAGAAGAACAATCAACTATACCCAAAAACAGATGACGTGATGAGTGGGCAATATAACTGTGTGTTTTTGCTTCAGTGGTCAGAGCAACTCTGTATTCTGTACTGTGTTGTTCTCTCTTGCAAGATATTATTATTAAAGCCTCTTATCTCCTCAAAAGAAAATAACTGACTCCCCAAGTGCAAGTGTCAGGACAAATGATCAAACTTCTCCAAGCTTCAGTCTGCAGAGAGGTACAAGACAGGGTTGCCCACTTTCGCCCTCACTTTTTGCTATTTTCATCAAACCTTTAGCAGCTGCTATCAGACAAGATAGAAATATTAAAGGCATCCAACCCCAAAATATTGAGCATAAAATAAGTCTTTATGCTGATGATGTATTACTTTTCCTTCAGAACTCACAGACGTCTCTCACTCACACGATCACACTCATAAATAAATTCTCAGCACTTTCTGACTACTCTATCAATTGGTCTAAGACCACAGTTCTGCCCATTAACTATAGGGACCAGAATATACCTGCGATCACTTTACAGTCAGGAAATATTAGATATTTAGGCATAAACATTTCCTCCAGGCTCTCAGGGCTAACAAAGCTAAATTATGTGCAATTATTAAAGACAGTAGAGGACGATCTCTCTCGTTTGAAGTCCTTACCTATATCACTTATGGGGAGAGTTACAACCATTAAAATGATGATACTACCAAAAGTTAACTATTTGTTCTCAATGATCCCCATAAAACCATCTGCTACTTGGTTTAAGTCACTAGGTTCATGCATCTCCAAATTTCTGTGGAAAAACAAACCACCACGTATTAGTTTAAAAACCCTACAGAAGACCAAGGACAGTGGTGGAATAGATTTACCTAATTTTCAGCACTATTCCTTAGCCAATAGGTTACAGTATATATCAAAATGGTTTAAACCTAGCCCAATAGATGAACCATGGATAAATATAGAACAAGCATTGTGTGATCATCTGGAAATCTCTGACCTGCCACTTATTAGTCAAAACGTAAAAAATCACAAATGTTTCAAAAGCATTAACATCAGCACCTCTCTGACAGCCTGGTGGGAATTTCTTGAAATAACAAAGTCTTCACTTGTCCCGTGTAAGCTTACACCCATCTGGAACAATCCTGACATCCTGCAAAACAAAAAAATGCTAAACTTTACTCTCTGGAAGATCAAAGGAATCAAACATCTGGAACATATAATCCAAAATGGACATTTTATTTCATTTGATGAGCTCATATCACAACATGAGATAGGCAGCAATAAATTCCTAGAATATCAACAACTTAAGTCTATAATAACAAAGAAATATATCCTCCACCAACCAGACTTACAACTCCCGATTAGGGTAGTAGAATTTCTAAGCATCTGCACCCCAAAACTACTATCAAAAATATATAAATTATTGTCTAAGATAGATGACACAATGTCTCTACCGTCCTCAAAATGGGAGGCAGATTTATCCATCAGTTCTAGTCATAGCTTCTGGCCACTTATATGTTTGAACACCTTCAGAATGACTCGAAATCCTAATTTACAGCTCATACAATACAAAATTCTTCATAGAACACACTATACAGGACAAAGGATGTTCAGGATGGGTCTAACACACTCAAACATCTGCTCACATTGCACAGATAACACACCTGATGATTATGCACACGCTTTGTGGTTTTGTGCGCCTGTCCAGAGGTTCTGGCTTGAAGTCTTTGCGGACCTATCAACATGACTAAAGTGTAGCATTCCTGCATAACACACCGGTGGAGTACAGCTTTTACTGCTGACTCTTATCTTTGTCCTTCCGGGCGTGTTGGTTAGGCTGATGTATGTCAGGGTGGAAGTCATCTACTGGTTCTGGTACCTTCTTACAGTGACTGGCATGAATCCAGGTTGCTCTCTCTGCAACTTTAACAGCTGTGTGAGTGACCAGTAGCACCTGGAACGGGCCTTGCCAACGTTTGGACTTCCAATGTTTCCTGCGAAGTTCCTTCACCACCTGTCATCTGGTTGGAGTGGTGTGTTTTCTGTGGCTGGAAGGGCTGCTTTTACTGCCTGTGAAACTTGAGATAGAACAGTGGAAAGGTTTCGACAGTAAGACAACATAGCATCATCACAAACAGTTGTGGAAGGGAGGGGTCTGGTTACAGGTCCCAATCCCAGGTTAGGAGGTCTGCCAAATAAAATTTCAAATGGGCTGAGATTCACTTGAGCTCTGATTCTCATTCTCATGTAGGTAAGCACAATAGGTAATGCTTTTGTCCATGGCAGACCTGTTTCTTCACAACATTTGGCTAACTTGGACTTTAATGTACCATTTTCTCTTTCCACAGCACCTCCACTCTGTGGATGATAAGCACAATGTGTGCGTAAGGTTATTCCCAGGAATTTACCAACCTCAGTCAATGCAGTGTTTACAAAATGTGTGCCATTATCACTGCTGATCTTCTCTGGAAAGCCCCATCTAGGAATGATTTCTGTTTAGCAGTGCTTTAGTCACTGCATTACTGTTTGCATGTTTTGCAGGGAAAACTTCAACCCATTTACTAAACACGTCCACTATTACTAGTGCATATTTCTTTCCTTCAGCTGGTGTGAGTTCAACAAAATCCATCATCAAATGTTCAAAAGGTTTCTCTGGTGGAGGGTGTGCAACTTGCGATGTGTGTAATGCCTTTCCTACATTATGTGTGGCACAAACCATACATGACTGACAGTATTTTTGCGCATATGAACTGAACCCTTTTGTGAACCACTGAGCAGTGAGTGCATTCAGCATCCCCCCTTTTGACACATGGTTCAACCCATGTGTCAATTTTGAAAAATGAGGAAAAAAATGTTTAGGTAGACAGGGTTTACCATCAGGTCCCATCCAAACACCATCCGTATGAGTTGCACCCACAGAGGACCAAATGCGTCCAGAGGACCAAATTTCATCTGCAGAGGCAAAAGTTTGCAAAGCATGGAGATCTGTGAGGGAGTCTTCTGCCTGCAAAGAGAGGGAAGCGAAAACAGGAAAAAAATTTAGCTGCTTGCTTAGCTGCAGCATCAGCTCTGGCATTGCCACAAGCAACAGGATCGTCTGAGTTAGTGTGAGCCGCACACTTACAGACCGAGATTGCTGTAGGCAAAAGGATCGCATCAAGAAGATCAGAAACCTGCTTGGAGTTCAGAATAGTTTTACCATCTGATTTAAGGAAATGCCTGTGTTTCCACAGCGCACCAAAATCATGAACAACACCAAAAGCATATCTGGAATCTGTGTAAATAGTGACAGACTTACCAGCTGCCAACTTACAAGCTTCAGTAAGTGCAATAAGCTCAGTAGTTTGAGCAGAGAAATGTTTAGGAAGAGAACCAGACAACAAAGTGTCATGTGAAGAACATACTGCAAACCAAACACAGTTAGTACCTGTGGCTGGATCACGCAAAGCTGATCCATCTACAAAAAGAATCATGTCAGAGTTTGGAAGAGGAGTCTCTAAAAGATCAGGTCGGGGTGTACAAACTTGTTCCAAAACAGCTTCACAGTCATGAGGCTCCCCATCCTCAGGAGTCGGAAGCAAAGTAGCAGGATTCAGAACAGTACAACGTTTAACAGTGACATTTGGCATATCACGGAGCACAGAGGTGTATCTGAGCCAACAAGCAGTTGAAAGATGTGAAGTTTTCTGCTCGAGAAGAATAATGGCAACAGCATGAGGAACCAAAACAGTCAAATTAGCGTAGCCCACAATATCTTGGGAGGCCAGGACAGCTTTCTCTGCAGCTGCAACAGCACGAAGACAACCAGGCAGGCCTGCAGCCACAGAGTCCAGTTTTGCTGAGAAATGAGCCACTGGCCTTTGCCTGCCCCATGTTCCTGCATAAGAACAGATGTCATACAACCATGCTTCTCATCAACTGCCTGTATGAAAGGTTTATGAGGATCTGGAATGCCAAGTGTTGGTGCTGTTTGAAGAGCCAGCTTAAGCTGACTAAAGGCTGATTCATCCTCAGGAGTCCATGGAACACGATCAGCTGACTGGAGCTGCATGTCAGAACTGCAGCTGCCTTTACCATGGATAAGAGCACCTAAGAGAGCTTCGAGAAAAGAGTAGTTAGGAATAAAGTTCCTGCAGTAAGATGTTATACCTAAGAATGACATAAGCTGTTTTTTAGTAACCGGTTTAGGAATGATCTGAACTGCAGCAACATGTTTAGGAGAAAGTGAGCGCCCATCCTTAGAAATCACATGACCCAAAAAGGTGACTTCGTCCTGTACAAACTGTAACTTAGAAAGGCTGGCTTTATGGCCATAAGAAGGAAGATGTTTCAACAGATTCACTGTCTTTTTCACACTGTTGTTTAGATGGACCACATAAAAGGATGTCATCCACATACTGCAAAAGAGCAGAGCCTGTGGTTGATTGAAGTTAATCCAGACTAGCTTTGAGGGCAGCATTGTAAATAGTGGGACTTTCACAGTACCCCTGGCATAACCGGGTAAAAGTCCAAGATCTCCCTTCAAACTAAAAAGCAAACCAAAATGGGCTATCAGGGTGCACTGGCGACAAGTCAACCACTGAGAAAAACTGTGCATCTGATGTAATTTGAGACAAAATAGTGTGTGGGTTGGGGACAGTAGGAGCATGTGGCTGAACTGCAGCATTCACCGCTTGGAGGTCCTGTACAAAACGCCATTCATCTGGCTGGCCAGCATCTTTAATCTTTTTAACAGGAAACAATGGAGTAAGCACAGGTGAATTTTCAAAAGGAACAATAACGCCTGTTTTCTGAAAAGATTGAAAAACAGGTTTAATCCCTTTAATTGCTTCAGGCTTAAAAGGGTACTGTTTTTTACATGGACAAAAGTCTGATTTAGGGGTGACAATTACTGGTTCACAGCCTTTTATCAACCCCACATCATATTTGCTCTTAGCCCAAAGATCATTGGGCACTTCAGCCAACATGGGTATCGAAGACAAATCTGTTTCAGATAAAAAACATGCTTCAAAATGTGATTCTGTGGTAGGAATTAAGTCCACAGTTCTTTGACAATGCATTGTACTCAAAAATGTTTTTTTGTATGCTGACAATCGTTCAGAAAACATCAAATTTGGATCAGCAGGTGAAACAGTCCACTACATTTATTTCTGACATGTAGCAACAAACTCTCCCACACCTTGTCACTGCCAGTGTGTACGTTTGGCCAAGGAAATGTGAGGGCGAGTACCACAAACATTAAAAAAATCGAAGTGCTCTGGAGTGAGCGACACAGCCAATAAAGTAGGCGCACATATTTTTTCACTTCTTCTCATAGTCATTGTCAGGCCCCAAAGAAATGTGTGATGTGCAGTGCAAATCGGTAGGTTGCATGAAATCAGAAAGGGGTGAAACTAACACTTTTGCTTCTTCCACTAGTTGTTGTGAAAAAGGAGAGCTGGGAAGTTTCCACTCATAAGCATATGTAAGTGCCGATGAATCAAACTGCACTGCTGTGAAAACTTTGTCAGGCTCTAACATAACCTTAACACCCTCTGGTGTAGAAGTTAAAATAATGCCTAATTTACACATGAGATCACAGCCCATCAGGTTAATGGGACACAACTCTGATAACAAAAATGAGTGTTTGAAGGAGAGCTCATCGGGAGTGACAACACGCAATGGGCATTGTCATTTTCTCCTTCACAACCTGGCCTGAGGCAGACATACAGTAAACGTGGTTTCCACTTAACTTTGGAGGACAATAAAACTCCCCTGACGTCACTACTGATGAACATAAGTTCCCATATTCTGAGAGAAATATCTTTGCTCTAGGACGGAAATAGCATGCAAAACTTTACTACGTGAATCACAGTCGGCAAGCGTTTCTTCACTACACAGAGCAGGAAAAATGTGTGAGTGTGTTTGTGCTATCACCCATTAGTGGAGGCTCCGCTGCCGCGTGACGTCCAGAACCTGCCTCCCACCCTCAGTCAGCCTTTTGCCCAATTTCATCACTTTTCAGCTGTGGACAGTCCTTCTTCCAGTGTCCAGTCTGGCCACAGTAAAAACAAATATTCGGATCATAGCTCTGATCCCACACGTCCACGTCTTCGACTTCGGCCTCGTCCTCTGTTTACACCAACTGCGTAATACATGGTCATGGCTGCCAAATGCAGCTCCTTTTCACACTTGTCCCTTTTGGTTGTCTTACGCGTCTCAACTTGGTTATGAGCATGGCGAGCATATCGGCGAACGTCAGCCAAACGAGGACCCTCACACCATCCCACGTAAATGTTCTTTACTTCAGTGGTGACATCTGGCATGAGGCCTTTAATTATTGCATTGCATGCAATACTCTCCCATGGTCCTGATTCATTACCCAAATCCCTTGGTCTCTGATGACCGCTGTGCTTGCTGACTTCCTCAAGGATGCGGTGTACAAAATCATCAGTCCCTTCACCGGGTTTCTGTTTGCAGGTGTAAATGTGGGACATATTGATTTTGGTTGGAAATTGAGTGGTGATGGCTTGACACAGTCTTTGGTTGGCTGCTTCATATTGAGCGTTATCATTATGACCTCGTTCACTGTTGGTAGGTCGCAAATCCAGTTGTAGCATACTGGCCTCTATTTTGCAGAGGTCGGACGGTTTGAACTTTTTTGCCAATATGCGACGCAATTCAACCCCAGTCGGGCAGAATTGTGCGCAGAAATCTCGCAACTCGTCAGCAAAATGGGGTCCAGAAATCTCTGGATCTGGTAAGCATTGTTATGCTTCCATGATGTCAGTCTCAGTCCAGGGTCGATAAACCAGTAATGGTCCAGTGGGAACTGCAACTTTAACCATAGGCATGGTTTGAATCTGGTTTTGTTTTTTCTCACGTTTAGATCTCTGAAGTCCAGATTGTGGGTAAAGGATTTTTGTCACTTGCGTTAAAAGTTCTTGGGCAGGTACGCTGGAGAACCAAACGTCTTCCTTTTCCTCATCATCAGACCTATGTAGCTGATGTTGTGAGAATGATGAGAATTTCTTCCCGATGGAGGATGGAAGAAGTCCCTTCTTCCCGAGAGCCAGAGGCTTGTGGCAGGGCTGGCTGTTGTTGTTGCAGGCGTCGTGGAGGGCAGGAGTCCAGGTCTGGATCCGGCACAGCTAATACTAAATTATTATCATCATTCCGTCATGGCATTTGTTTAACATTTTCCTTTCTTTCTCTTAATACACTTTATTTTTTCCAAAATTCTATACCTTTCTTACTTCTTATTTAAACTTAATTTTCTTTTTTTTTGCTTCATCTCTTTCTCATATTTGCAAAACTTTTCTTCTAATTTTCTTATTTCTAACATACTAAAAGAACCTTCTGGTGGAAAACCTCTGGACCATATGTCTTTTTCATTTCATCATGCTTAGGTCCCCCGGTAGGGTCAAAAGTCTGAGACCTACTGTTTCCAATTCTCAGACTTGGAATGGAGAAATATATTCCTTCACTCAAAGGACGTCTCCAATGAGGACCTTAATCTGTACTCACACTTCTTCGGAGTACTTCACACTTCTTCGGACTGCTTCAAAAGTTTCACTTACCCATGAAATCTCTGTCTCACTAATGACACAACCGGGAAACCCTCTTTTATTCAAATAAAAACTAAAAAGCAGTCCTATCGTCTCAGACTATCATATTTCAAAAATGATCCCAGCGCTGGTATTCAAGAAAAGGACCTGCCAGTCCTCTCTCTCAGAAAAGGCCTTGGAGGTATGAGGCTGGAACAGCTACTTCAGTCCAGGCTGGCCATGCACTGCGATCCGGTCCAGAGACACCAGTCGAGGGATCCTGTTCGTGACGCCAAAATTGTGGTGGAAATTTAGTAACGCACAGAGTCAGTTATTTTCTTCTGAGGAGATAAGAGGCTTTAATAATAATATCTTGAAAGAGAGAACAACACAGTACAGAATACAGAGTTGCTCTGACCACTGAAGCAAAAACACACAGTTATATTGCCCGCTCATCACGTCATCTGTCTTTGGTTGATAGTTGATTGTTCTTCTAACTTTCCTCCCCAACCATCAGTTTAGGTTACCCAAAAGGAGTGTATTGCTCCATCACAAGTATGCTTCTTTCACATACAGGGTAATATGAAGAATTTTATGCCTGAAACCTATTTAGACATGCAAAAATATGAAGGACAAAGCAGTTTTAACTTGGTTTGAGTGAAGGAATTCATTTTATAACAAAATCTGAAATTGTGTAGAACTCGTGAAAATAAGCTTATTCTCGGATTCCTAAAGGTTCAGTGTTGTTCTTTCCTATCCTGCAAAGTACAACGTTCTTTTTTGTTTAAAGCTATTTAGACATGGATAAATATGAAGGACAAAGCAGTTTTAACTTGGTTTGAGTGAAGGAATTAATTTTATATCAAAATCCGGAATTGTGTAGAACTCGTGAAAAGAAGCTTATTCTTGGATTCCTGAAAAAATTTAGTGTTGTTCTTTCCTATCCTGAAAAGTACTACGTTAGTTTTTGTTTAAAGGTATTTAGAGATGGATAAATATGAAGGACAAAGCAGTTTTAACTTGGTTTGAGTGAAGGAATTAATTTTATATCAAAATCCGATATTGTGTAGAACTCATCAAACGACGCTTATTCTCGGATTCCTGAAAAGGTTTAGTGTTGTTCTTTCCTATCCTGCAAAGTACAACGGTCTTTTTTGTTTAAAGCTATTTGGACATGGATAAATATGAAGGACAAAGCAGTTTTAACTTAGTTTGAGTGAAGGAATTCATTTTATATCAAAATCCGGAATTGTGTAGAACTCGTGAAAATAAGCTTATTCTCGGATTCCTAAAGGTTTAGTGTTGTTGTTTCCTATTCTGCAAAGTACAACGTTCTTTTTTGTTTAAAGCTATTTAGACATGGATAAATATGAAGGAAAAAGCAGTTTTAACTTGGTTTGAGTGAAGGAATTCATTTTATATCAAAATCCGGAATTGTGCATTATGGCAGCAGAATTGTAGTCTGAATACCTTTATGCCAAACAGATTTGCTTTGCCAAGGGAAGTTTTATAATTGTTTATTGTTTATGTTTACAATATATAAACTAGCAGAATAATTAATTCATCCTCCTGGTCCCTCCCACCCCGGAGAGGGCAGCCAGAGACTGGCTGCAATAGGCATCCCCGCTACCTGGGACCCAACACAGGGCAGGAGGGCCTGATGTCCACCAGGCTCGGGGCCTGCAGTCACCATATTCCGGGAGCTACTGCACCCCCAGAAGGAACCCATCCCGCCCCACCCCACTCAACCCAACCCCACCCCGGAGGACCTCTACAAAAACAAACAAACAACAACAAAAATCAAACAAACAAACAAACAAATCACCCGGTTACACCAGTCGCAGCAGCCCGGGCCTGAGACCCACCATCACCCAGGCCCCCCCCAACAGGGGAAAAGCACACCCCGATACAGACCCCCTCCTCCTCACCGCACGCCCCAACACCCTAAAAAAAACAACCACCTGCGGACACCTTGGAGTTCCCAGAGCAACAAGGCCGGCACCAGGACCTGCACCAACCCACGCATATTGTGGCATGTCCAGGGCAACCCAGACCCCCCAGGCACAGGCAGGGCCCCGCCCCGGGCGCAAGGCAGCGGCAAGCCACCAGGTCCAGGCCCAGCTCCACCACCCACGCCAGAGCGGCCCGGTCACCCGGTACAGAGCCAGCAGCCACCACCCCAAGGCCCCTAAGGGACCCCGCCCCACACCGCAAGACAGCCCCACCCGCAAGCCCCCAAAACTGCCCTCCAAGCCCGACACACAGTCCCCCCCAGCAATGACCAACCCGGTCCCCACGACCCGAGAGACCACCAGACGCCCGAAGCCACACAGCCCCCCCCAGCACACACCCAACCGCCCAGAGCGACGGGACAGCTAAGCAGCTAATTCTTTTCCTGTTTTCGCTTCCCTCTCTTTGCAGGCAGAAGACTCCCTCACAGATCTCCATGCTTTGCAAACTTTTGCCTCTGCAGATGAAATTTGGTCCTCTGGACGCATTTGGTCCTCTGTGGGTGCAACTCATACGGATGGTGTTTGGATGGGACCTGATGGTAAACCCTGTCTACCTAAAAATTTTTTTCCTCATTTTTCAAAATTGACACATGGGTTGAACCATGTGTCAAAAGGGGGGATGCTGAATGCACTCACTGCTCAGTGGTTCACAAAAGGGTTCAGTTCATATGCGCAAAAATACTGTCAGTCATGTATGGTTTGTGCCACACATAATGTAGGAAAGGCATTACACACATCGCAAGTTGCACACCCTCCACCAGAGAAACCTTTTGAACATTTGATGATGGATTTTGTTGAACTCACACCAGCTGAAGGAAAGAAATATGCACTAGTAATAGTGGACGTGTTTAGTAAATGGGTTGAAGTTTTCCCTGCAAAACATGCAAACAGTAATGCAGTGACTAAAGCACTGCTAAACAGAAATCATTCCTAGATGGGGCATTCCAGAGAAGATCAGCAGTGATAATGGCACACATTTTGTAAACACTGCATTGACTGAGGTTGGTAAATTCCTGGGAATAACCTTGCGCACACATTGTGCTTATCATCCACAGAGTGGAGGTGCTGTGGAAAGAGAAAATGGTACATTAAAGTCCAAGTTAGCCAAATGTTGTGAAGAAACGGGTCTGCCGTGGACAAAAGCATTACCTATTGAGCTTACCTACATGAGAATGAGAATCAGAGCTCAAGTGAATCTCAGCCCATTTGAAATTTTATTTGGTAGACCTCCTAACCTGGGATTGGGACCTGTAACCAGACCCCGCCCTTCCACAACTGTTTGTGATGATGCTATGTTGTCTTACTGTCGAAACCTTTCCACTGTTCTATCTCAAGTTTCACAGACAGTAAAAGCAGCCCTTCCAGCCACAGAAAACACACCACTCCAACCAGATGACAGGTGGTGAAGGAACTTCGCAGGAAACATTGGAAGTCCAAACGTTGGCAAGGCCCGTTCCAGGTGCTACTGGTCACTCACACAGCTGTTAAAGTTGCAGAGAGAGCAACCTGGATTCATGCCAGTCACTGTAAGAAGGTACCAGAACCAGTAGATGACTTCCACCCTGAAATACATCAGCCTAACCAACACGCCCGGAAGGACAAAGATAAGAGTCAGCAGTAAAAGCTGTACTCCAACGGTGTGTTAAGTGCTAGTAACCTCTGACACCGAAGATTGAAACATCCTTACTGAGACCAGCGATGAAGATGATCATACACATGCTGTGAACCATGGAAGAAACTGTTTGTTGTTTGTATTTTCTTATTTGTAACCAGCATGTGCACATTGTATCTTGATTTCACAGGAAGCAATAATACAGGGCTGCTGTATTTCCCCACGACCCGAGAGACCACCAGACGCCCGAAGCCACACAGCCCCCCCCAGCACACACCCAACCGCCCAGAGCGACGGGACAGCAACCCACCACCACCACTATGTGATCAAGCTAATCAGAAGGGACCAGAGAGAATTAAATTCAGCCAATTGATGTTTTGAGGAAGCAGACATTGTTTCCATGCTAATATAATCTAAAAGAAAATTTCTAAACTGGTTAATACACAGATTGTTCTTCGCTTTCCAGTTCATGAGAATAGTTTTCTTTGCTATACATAACACTGTGAGGATCATGTGTGCTAAGCTAAATTCCACATTGATGTTGTCTAAGTCACCCAGTATGCACAGTGTGGGGCATGCAGGAATGCTACACTTTAGTCATGTTGATAGGTCCGCACAGACTTCAAGCCAGAACCTCTGGACAGGCGCACGAAACCACAAAGCGTGTGCATAATCATCAGGTGTGTTATCTGTGCAATGTGAGCAGATGTTTGAGTGTGTTAGACCCATCCTGAACATCCTTTGTCCTGTATAGTGTGTTCTATGAAGAATTTTGTATTGTATGAGCTCTAAATTAGGATTTTGAGTCATTCTGAAGGTGTTCAAACATATATGTGGCCAGAAGCTATGACTAGAACTGATGGATAAATGTGCCTCCCATTTTGAGGACGGTAGAGACATTGTGTCATCTATCTTAGACAATAATTTATATATTTTTGATAGTAGTTTTGGGGTGCAGATGCTTAGAAATTCTACTACCCTAATCGGGAGTTGTAAGTCTGGTTGGTGGAGGATATATTTCTTTGTTATTATAGACTTAAGTTGTTGATATTCTAGGAATTTATTGCTGCCTATCTCATGTTGTGATATGAGCTCATCAAATGAAATAAAATGTCCATTTTGGATTATATGTTCCAGATGTTTGATTCCTTTGATCTTCCACAGAGTAAAGTTTAGCATTTTTTTGTTTTGCAGGATGTCAGGATTGTTCCAGATGGGTGTAAGCTTACACGGGACAAGTGAAGACTTTGTTATTTTAAGAAATTCCCAACAGGCTGTCAGAGAGGTGCTGATGTTAATGCTTTTGAAACATTTATGATTTTTTACGTTTTGACTAATAAGTGGCAGGTCAGAGATTTCCAGATTATCACACAATGCTTGTTCTATATTTATCCATGGTTCATCTATTGGGCTAGGTTTAAACCATTTTGATATATACTGTAACCTATTGGCTAAGGAATAGTGCTGAAAATTAGGTAAATCTAATCCACCACTGTCCTTGGTCTTCTGTAGGGTTTTTAAACTAATACGTGGTGGTTTGTTTTTCCACAGAAATTTGGAGATGCATGAACCTAGTGACTTAAACCAAGTAGCAGATGGTTTTATGGGGATCATTGAGAACAAATAGTTAACTTTTGGTAGTATCATCATTTTAATGGTTGTAACTCTCCCCATAAGTGATATAGGTAAGGACTTCAAACGAGAGAGATCGTCCTCTACTGTCTTTAATAATTGCACATAATTTAGCTTTGTTAGCTCTGAGAGCCTGGAGGAAATGTTTATGCCTAAATATCTAATATTTCCTGACTGTAAAGTGATCGCAGGTATATTCTGGTCCCTATAGTTAATGGGCAGAACTGTGGTCTTAGACCAATTGAGAGAGTAGTCAGAAAGTGCTGAGAATTTATTTATGAGTGTGATCGTGTGAGTGAGAGACGTCTGTGAGTTCTGAAGGAAAAGTAATACATCATCAGCATAAAGACTTATTTTATGCTCAATATTTTGGGGTTGGATGCCTTTAATATTTCTATCTTGTCTGATAGCAGCTGCTAAAGGTTCGATGAAAATAGCAAAAAGTGAGGGCGAAAGTGGGCAACCCTGTCTTGTACCTCTCTGCAGACTGAAGCTTGGAGAAGTTTGATCATTTGTCCTGACACTTGTACTTGGGGAGTCAGTTATTTTCTTTTGAGGAGATAAGAGGCTTTAATAATAATATCTTGCAAGAGAGAACAACACAGTACAGAATACAGAGTTGCTCTGACCACTGAAGCAAAAACACACAGTTATATTGCCCACTCATCACGTCATCTGTTTTTGGGTATAGTTGATTGTTCTTCTAACTTTCCTCCCCAACCATCAGTTGAGGTTACCCAGACACACTCGTAAATACCAGCCTAACCCTGTCCCCCCTAAAGTGCAGCTATCTCATAATAACAAGCCCACCATTGTAAAGAGGAATTTAAGAAAACAGGGCAGGGTGGTACCTTGCAGCTCAGTCATTTGCAGGTTATACACAGTAACACTCAATACAATGCATATAAGAATTATTTTCCATTACATTCCTCCCTTTTGATTATAATAATACCATTATATTAATCAACCCAAAAGAAACAAGGAAAATAATAACTTTATCTGTAAAACATCAGCCTGCATTTGCACACAACGTGAGTTTAAAATGCAGGCATCATAGTGATAAAGGGTCCAAAGATAAACAATCAAAACATGAACAATTAAATATGATTATCTTCATCCCTCTCTAAGTCAGCGTCACTAGAGGAAAAATTTTGAAAGCAAGAAAGTTATTTGAGTCATTTGGTCTTTTTCACACTGTTGTTTAGATGGACTACATAAAAGGATGTCATCCACATACTGCAAAAGAGCAGAGCCTGTGGTTGATTGAAATTAATCCAGACTAGCTTTGAGGGCAGCATTGTAAATAGTGGGACTTTCACAGTACCCCTGTCATAACCGGGTAAAAGTCCAAGAT
Organism: Leuresthes tenuis; assembly: GCF_036924035.1. Taxonomy (NCBI): domain Eukaryota; kingdom Metazoa; phylum Chordata; class Actinopteri; order Atheriniformes; family Atherinopsidae; genus Leuresthes; species Leuresthes tenuis. The sequence continues at coordinate 28,721,952 of NW_027325372.1, read as the reverse complement.
CTCTGTTCAAACTAAAAAGCAAACCAAAATGGGCTATCAGGGTGCACTGGCGACAAGTCAACCACTGAGAAAAACTGTGCATCTGATGTAATTTGAGACAAAATAGTGTGTGGGTTGGGCACAGTAGGAGCATGTGGCTGAACTGCAGCATTCACCGCTTGGAGGTCCTGTACAAAACGCCATTCATCTGGCTGGCCAGCATCTTTAATCTTTTTAACAGGAAACAATGGAGTAAGCACAGGTGAATTTTCAAAAGGAACAATAACGCCTGTTTTCTGAAAAGATTGAAAAACAGGTTTAATCCCTTTAATTGCTTCAGGCTTAAAAGGGTATTGTTTTTTACATGGACAAAAGTCTGATTTAGGGGTGACAATTACTGGTTCACAGCCTTTTATCAACCCCACATCATATTTGCTCTTAGCCCAAAGATCATTGGATACTTCAGCCAACATGGGTATCGAAGACAAATCTGTTTCAGATAAAAAACATGCTTCAAAATGTGATTCTGTGGTAGGAATTAAGTCCTCAGTTCTTTGACAATGCATTGTACTCAAAAATGTTTTTTTGTATGCTGACAATCGTTCAGAAAACATCAAATTTGGATCAGCAGGTGAAACGGTCCACTCCATTTCTTTCTGACATGTAGCAACAAACTCTCCCACACCTTGTCACTGCCAGTGTGTACGTTTGGCCAAGGAAATGTGAGGGCGAGTACCACAAACATTAAAAAAATCAAAGTGCTCTGGAGTCAATAAAGTAGGCGCACATATTTTTTCACTTCTTCTCATAGCCATTGTCAGGCCCCAAAGAAATGTGTGATGTGCAGTGCAAATCAGTAGGTTGCATGAAATCAGAAAGGGGTGAAACTAACGCTTTTGCTTCTTCCACTAGTTGTTGTGAAAAAGGAGAGCTGGGAAGTTTCCACTCATAAGCATATGTAAGTGCCGATGAATCAAACTGCACTGCTGTGAAAACTTTGTCAGGCTGTAACATAACCTTAACACCCTCTGGTGTAGAAGTTAAAATAATGCCTAATTTACACATGAGATCACAGCCCATCAGGTTAATGGGACACAACTCTGATAACAAAAATGAGTGTTTGAAGGAGAGCTCATCGGGAGTGACAACACGCAATGGGCATTGTCATTTTCTCCTTCACAACCTGGCCTGATGCAGACATACAGTAAACGTGGTTTCCACTTAACTTTGGAGGACAATCAAACTCCCCTGACGTCACTACTGATGAACATAATTTCCTATATTCTGAGAGAAATATCTTTGCTCTAGGACGGAAATAGCATGCAAAACTTTACTACGTGAATCACAGTCGGCAAGCGTTGCTTCACTACACAGAGCAGGAAAAATGTGTGAGTGTGTTTGTGCTATCACCCATTAGTGGAGGCTCCGCTGCCGCGTGACGTCCAGAACCTGCCTCCCACCCTCAGTCAGCCTTTTGCCCAATTTCATCACTTTTTAGCTGTGGACAGTCCTTCTTCCAGTGTCCAGTCTGGCCACAGTAAAAACAAATATTCGGATCATAGCTCTGGCGTGGCCCATTTCGACCTCCTCTCCCACACGTCCACGTCTTCGACTTCGGCCTCGTCCTCTGTTTACACCAACTGCGTAATACATGGTCATGGTTGCCAAATGCAGCTCCTTTTCACACTTGTCCCTTTTGGTTGTCTTACGCGTCTCAACTTGGTTCTGAGCATGGCGAGCATATCGGCGAACGTCAGCCAAACGAGGACCCTCACACCATCCCACGTAAATGTTCTTTACTTCAGTGGCGACATCTATATAATATTGTCTGGGTCCCGTTAAAACATGTATTTTTCCCATCTAATTCCTTGTTTGCTTTAAAACAAGTATTCCCCATTTTCTATCCCTTCAGTAGCCAACCAGTTTGTATGGAGTACACTGGAGCAACTTGACTGATCAGTAAAACACTGCTTTTGTTGTCACCGCAAGGCTTCCCCCGTCGGTTGTTTCACTGAGACACTACTGAGTAACTACAACTCAACACAGTTTATACACATAACATTCATATACATACTAACAAACAAACAAACAATAATTTATCACAATTTTCTCATCTCTGTTTGAACGTACACCCAGGTAAATATTCCTGTAGTCTTCTCATACCGACTATGGACCCATTCATTGTTTAACTTCACTGTTTTGCAAATCCTAATTGAATATTACACATTGACATTGAACTTTACTGGATAAGCAGGTCTTCATTGCATTCAGCAGCCTATATGTGAGCATCTATGTGTAAGCTGTTCTTCTTTGCATTAATCAGCAGCAAGCAATTCTTCACTGCACATGCATATGTAAATAGTAAAACAATTCCAATGTGTTAGCGAAACCTTCTATATCACAGTGGTTTCTAAGATCTATTTTAAGTTCTTTGCCATCAGTGAGATGACATAGTTTACAAAGTGTGTCAAATTATCACTGAAGATCTTTTCAGGAATTTCAAATCTAGAAATGAGTTATTTTACGCGTGATTTTGCTACTGAGAGTGCATCTGCTTGTGCACATGGAAATATTTCAGACCATTTGGTAAAAACCTCTGTTGTCACTGAGCAGAATCGTTTCCCTTAACATTAATTTAGTTCAATGAAATCTACACAATAATGAAATAATGAAATACAAACAAATATGTTGAAAAAGATACACTGGCTTAGGGAATTATCTTCGTTTTGGTCTTAGATTGCCCTGTGGAATGTATTTTGCACATATTTGACCTGCTAGACAAAACTTTATTAATTTATTTATTCTAAAAAAAAAAATTCAATAATTAGTAAAACCATATGCTGTAAAAACCTTGTTCATTATTGCTTCCATCCCTCCTGTTGAGACATGACATGGTCCGTGGCTCAATACTGCAGCATATTTAAACAAATTCTTTGGCAGTATGGTTTTCCTTCCGGTCATTCATACGAGTCTATTGTAGATGGCAATTGAATAACATCTAATAATGCTAAAATATTTGTAGTTTATACATTTAGCTGTGGATGTCAACATACCTGTTTTTCCAATGCTGTGTTAACACATGTACAGTTGAGAAGGCATACTGACTGTCAGTGTAAACGTTAACAACCTTTTTGTTATTTAATTTACAAGCTTCAGTTAAAGCTACCAATTCGACTGCTTGAACAGAGTAATTTTTTGGTAGTGGTTGTTTTAAGAAAACTTCAGTTTCTGTTACTACTGCAAATCCTGTAGCATTTGTGCCATCAGGGTTTTTTGCTTGACCTGTTTAATAAATATAGTTATTTCTGCATTTTCATAACGTATATCAGTTAAGTCTGGCCTGGGTAAAACACTGATGGTTATTTCTGACATGCAATCATGAGGCTTTCCATCTGTGGGGTAGGTAGCAGTGTGGATGGATTAAGTGTAGCACATCTCTCGACAACAAGGTGTGGCTGTGAAAGAAGAACTGTTATGTAGGAGAGATGTCTGGTAAAGATATTTTGTTAAGTAACCATATCACAGCCACTGCATGAGGTACCTTAAGTGTTAATGGGTGAAATAACACCATTATTGTTGATGCCTGCACTGCCAATGGCTTCTGGCCATTGATTCAAAAGTACGATCTCGTCCCTTTTTCCCCCTTTCAGTGGACACTGGCCCCTAATTACCGCAATTCAGCAGGGGGTCTTTCATTAGGAGTACTGGACTCCCCCGTGCACGGTTTCAGCTCCGACCCTGGAAAGCGGAAAAAACGTTGAGATCTGGTTTGAGGACCCAATTGTTGAGAAAAGTCTCTCAATGAGACTCAGAGTTGCTGGAGTCAGTTAATGCAAATGTTTAATCTTGCAGCAAGTTCAAGAATGTGTGTGTGTGTGTGGGTGTATGTGTGCGAACGTGTGTGAGTTTGTGTGTGTGAGAGTTTAAAGAACCTGTTATCCACAGGCAGGTCTTAACTAGTATGGCACAGGTCCAGCCTGTCTCATCTTTTTTGGAAGGTCCAGTGCTCGGCCGTAACCCTTCTGTCTGTTTGGACTCTCACATACATTCGGTTAATCATAGAAAAACGAGAACAAAACTTTTTAGCCCCTTAAATTCATAAAACAGACATGGTGCAGTTATTTCCATTCTAGAAAATAAGAGTAATCACCACCATTCCTATAAATTCTGGATATTCTAACAATCTGAATCTTTTTTAAATGTTCGATGAAGCCCTTTGCTGTTCTGTTTAGAGACTCAGCTGATCATAAACCAAGTTTTGCTCTTGAATCAAGCTTCTAAACTCTTCACCTTTTTCATTTCTCAGTTAGTATTCACTTTAAAACTGATTAAAAGAAAAATTAAATGAATGCCTATCAACAAATGTGGGATCTAAACTCTAGTGCTTTCTCTAAAATAATTTCCTTTCTCAATTCAGAAATGTGTGTGTGTAAGTCACAACACCCGTGACACCAAAACGGCTTTCTTTTCTCTCTTTTCTCTACACTCTGCACTGTGAGCACACACACCAAATCAGAAAGGCTTTTTTCTCTCTTTTCTACATTATGGACTGTGGGGACAGTCCATAATGTGTGCCAGGGCGTTGTCTCACGTATTAGATTATGCTTAAGATACGAATGGGTTTATCAGTCACATCAGAATCCATACATACTGATCCTCCCGTAATAAAATGGTCGGATCTTATCAAACACACTTTGTTTCTTGTGACAAGTCAGCGAAACAGCGTATACACGTCAAGACACTGAATCAAGTTTGCCACAAGAACTCATAAGTTTGGCAGTATTGCTCTGCCGTCAGCAATCATACACCCATTTTATTTTCATGAGACATGTGCAGGCACCTGTTCATCTACTGTTCTATCACTATGAATTAGTTTATCTATTATCAATAAGGATACTTCTACAACTACTATCAAAGTATGTCCGGACTTCTTATGTTGTCAGTTGCTATATATGAATAAGTGGGTTGCTACTGAAAAGCATTAAGCATGTCACACAGCCCAAACATATAACATTTCAGGACACACCACACAGTTAACAACCACAGTGAAGCGTGTCAAAGCCCAAACATGTAACATTCAACAGGACACTTACACAACACATTCAAATCAAACAGTCAGACAACATACAAGAACATATACCCCAGCCGGCATTGCTCCCTGCCTATTTTCCTACAACTCACTATGTGTGCGCACACCTTTATTCACAAACTCTTCAACTTATACTCTTTTACCGAAGCTGCTACAGCTCGATTGGCCAAATACCCTTAGATCCTATTTCGGTGAATTTGACATCTGCCTTGTATGTAAAAGATTAGCGGTTTAGCAGTTTTAATTTAGTTTGAGTGAAGGAATTCATTTTATAGCAAAATCCGAAATCGTGAAGAACTCATGAAAGTAAGCTTATTCTCGGATTCCTGAAACTTTAGATTTGCTCTTTCTTTTACTGCAAAGTACAACGTTGAGCAGCACTAATGAGTTGTTTCTATTTTTGGCAGGCTTTACCTTTGCGGATGAAGCCCTTTCTGTCTGTGCAAAAGAAATCTTGTTACTGTGCAGAGTGACTTCTCTGAGTAGAGTCGCCTTACTTGTTGCGACTTTGCCGATGTTCGAAGCTGGAGTGCAAAGTTGTTGCTTGAATGGTGCTCGCTGGAGCGTGTGGTAGTGTAAAGTTATACCATTTAAAAGGGCTGAAGAGTGCTCAGTGCAGCGGGTGGGCGGAGGTGCAAAGTGACACTATGGCCATAAAAAGAACACCGCTACAAGTGCGCATTGTGCTAGGAAGGGCCCTCGGACGTGAACCAGTGGACAGTTATCGCTTCTCGGCCTTTTGGCTAAGATCAAGTGTAGTATCTGTTCTTATCAGTTTAATGTCTGATATGTACTCTATGCGAGGATTACATATTAAATGGATTTTTATCAATAGGAGTTGAAAAAGGAGCTTGCTCCGTTCACTCCAAGCATCGACCCGGTACTGCAGTGCCGCTGGGAACGGTGCGCTCTCCTCTGCTCTTGTGAAAAAGCAAACAGCGGTGCAGGATGGAAGTTTCAGGGAGCCTAAGATGAAACTTTCTTTTAATCTGCTGAGAAAAGAGAGTGAATGCGAAGCAGACTTTAATACGGCTCTGGGAGCGAGCCGAGTGCGGGCTAACCGGGACAATTGCTTGAAAGAAACGCGACACCGAATGAGCGGTCAGAACAAAGCCTCAATACGGTGTTCCCGTGTTGTTTGTGGCTGCCTTGTCTTTTGCACAGAGTAAAAGACAAGGCAGCCATCGAATAGGGCCCGATTGTTCCTACTTGGTCAGCCGAGGAGCAAGGGGGGGAGCAAGCGTCTCAACCAAGCAAAGCTCACCATGGGGAAGGTGGCTATGCCAACTAGCCTGATGCCCTGCTCCCGCAGTGATGGATAATCGTACACTGGTTTCTCTTCATAATGTACAAGTCTTTCGCCTTTTACTAAAGACTTCCGTGGAGAGCAGCACTAATGAATTGTTTCTATTTTTGGCAGGCTTTACCTTTGCGGGTGAAGCCCTTTCTGTCTGTGCAAAAGAAATCTTGTTACTGTGCAGAGTGACTTCTCTGAGTAGAGTCGCCTTACTTGTTGCGACTGTGCCGATGTTGCTTGAATGGTGCTCGCTGGAGCGTGCGGTAGTGTAAAGTTATACCATTTAAAAGGGTTGAAGAGTGCTCAGTGCAGCGGGTGGGCGGAGGTGCAAAGTGACACTATGGCCATAAAACGAACACCGCTACAAGTGCGCATTGTGCCAGGAAGGGCCCTCGGACGTGAACCAGTGGACAGATATCGCTTCTCGGCCTTTTGGCTAAGATCAAGTGTAGTATCTGTACTTATCAGTTTAATATGTGATATGTCTATGCAAGGACTACATATTAAATGGATTTTTATCAATAGGAGTTGAAAAAGGAGCTTGCTCCGTTCACTCCAAGCATCGACCCGGTACTGCAGTGCCGCTGGGAACGGTGCGCTCTCCTCTGCTCTTGTGAAAAAGCAAACATTTTTCGAATATCCAACCGCACATGATCATAAGTGGGAGAAGAGGTGTTCAGCTGCAAGAAGGTGTGAATGTCCACCCATAATTCCTCAAAAATGGGTAAGAAAAGGTGCGAATGCCCAACCATACATCATCAAAAGCTAGAGAGGTGGTGTTCGGCTGTAAGATGCTGCGAATGTCCGACCATAGTTGGTAAAAAGCGGGTAAGAAAAGGTTAAGGCATTCAGACCTTGCTTCACCTGCTTTTCACCAAATATAGTCGGACATTCACACCTTCTTGCAGCCGAACACTTCCGCTCCACCTTTTAGTTTTCTATGGGGCATTCACACCTTTTTTTACACCGCATTTTATAAAAACACCACAGGAACACCGTATTGAGATTTTGTTCTGACCGCTCATTAGGTGTCGCGTTTCTTTCAAGCAATTCTCCTGGTTAGCCCGCACTCGGCTCGCTCCCAGAGCCGTGTTAAAGTCTGCTTCGCATTCACTCTCTTTTCAGCAGATTAAAAGAAACTTCCATCCTGCACCGCTGTTTGCTTTTTCACAAGAGCAGAGGAGAGCGCACCGTTCCTTTTTCAAATCCTATTGATAAAAATCCATTTAATATGTAGTCTTTGCATAGACATATCACATATTAAACTGATAAGTACAGATACTACACTTGATCTTAGCCAAAAGGCCGAGAAGCGATATCTGTCCACTGGTTCACATCCGAGGGCCCTTCCTGGCACAATGCGCACTTGTAGCGGTGTTCGTTTTATGGCCATAGTGTCACTTTGCACCTCCGCCCACCCGCTGCACTGAGCACTCTTCAACCCTTTTAAATGGTATAACTTTACACTACCGCACGCTCCAGCGAGCACCATTCAAGCAACATCGGCACAGTCGCAACAAGTAAGGCGACTCTACTCAGAGAAGTCACTCTGCACAGTAACAAGATTTCTTTTGCACAGAAAGAAAGGGCTTCACCCGCAAAGGTAAAGCCTGCCAAAAATAGAAACAATTCATTAGTGCTGCTCTCCACGGAAGTCTTTAGTAAAAGGCGAAAGACTTGTACATTATGAAGAGAAACCAGTGTACGATTATCCATCACTGCGGGAGCAGGGCATCAGGCTAGTTGGCATAGCCACCTTCCCCATGGTGAGCTTTGCTTGGTTGAGACGCTTGCTCCCCCCCTTGCTCCTCGGCTGACCAAGTAGGAACAATCGGGCCCTATTCGATGGCTGCCTTGTCTTTTACTCTGTGCAAAAGACAAGGCAGCCACAAACAACACGGGAACACCGTATTGAGGCTTTGTTCTGACTGCTCATTCGGTGTCGCGTTTCTTTCAAGCAATTGTCCCGGTTAGCCCGCACTCGGCTCGCTCCCAGAGCCGTGTTAAAGTCTGCTTCGCATTCACTCTCTTTTCTCAGCAGATTAAAAGAAAGTTTCATCTTAGGCTCCCTGAAACTTCCATCCTGCACCGCTGTTTGCTTTTTCACAAGAGCAGAGGAGAGCGCACCATTCCCAGCGGCACTGCAGTACCGGGTCGATGCTTGGAGTGAACGGAGCAAGCTCCTTTTTCAACTCCTATTGATAAAAATCCATTTAATATGTAGTCCTCGCATAGAGGACATATCAGACATTAAACTGATAAGAACAGATACTACACTTGATCTTAGCCAAAAGGCCGAGAAGCGATAACTGTCCACTGGTTCACGTCCGAGGGCCCTTCCTGGCACAATGCGCACTTGTAGCGGTGTTCTTTTTATGGCCATAGTGTCACTTTGCACCTCCGCCCACCCGCTGCACTGAGCACTCTTCAGCCCTTTTAAATGGTATAACTTTACACTACCACACGCTCCAGCGAGCACCATTCAAGCAACAACTTTGCACTCCAGCTTCGAACATCGGCAAAGTCGCAACAAGTAAGGCGACTCTACTCAGAGAAGTCACTCTGCACAGTAACAAGATTTCTTTTGCACAGACAGAAAGGGCTTCATCCGCAAAGGTAAAGCCTGCCAAAAATAGAAACAACTCATTAGTGCTGCTCAACGTTGTACTTTGCAGTAAAAGAAAGAGCAAATCTAAAGTTTCAGGAATCCAAGAATAAGCTTACTTTCATGAGTTCTTCACGATTTCGGATTTTGCTATAAAATGAATTCCTTCACTCAAACTAAATTAAAACTGCTAAACCGCTAATCTTTTACATACAAGGCAGATGTCAAATTCACCGAAATAGGATCTAAGGGTATTTGGCCAATCGAGCTGTAGCAGCTTCGGTAAAAGAGTATAAGTTGAAGAGTTTGTGAATAAAGGTGTGCGCACACATAGTGAGTTGTAGGAAAATAGGCAGGGAGCAATGCCGGCTGGGGTATATGTTCTTGTATGTTGTCTGACTGTTTGATTTGAATGTGTTGTGTAAGTGTCCTGTTGAATGTTACATGTTTGGGCTTTGACACGCTTCACTGTGGTTGTTAACTGTGTGGTGTGTCCTGAAATGTTATATGTTTGGGCTGTGTGACATGCTTAATGCTTTTCAGTAGCAACCCACTTATTCATATATAGCAACTGACAACATAAGAAGTCCGGACATACTTTGATAGTAGTTGTAGAAGTATCCTTATTGATAATAGATAAACTAATTCATAGTGATAGAACAGTAGATGAACAGGTGCCTGCACATGTCTCATGAAAATAAAATGGGTGTATGATTGCTGACGGCAGAGCAATACTGCCAAACTTATGAGTTCTTGTGGCAAACTTGATTCAGTGTCTTGACGTGTATACGCTGTTTCGCTGACTTGTCACAAGAAACAAAGTGTGTTTGATAAGATCCGACCATTTTATTACGGGAGGATCAGTATGTATGGATTCTGATGTGACTGATAAACCCATTCGTATCTTAAGCATAATCTAATACGTGAGACAACGCCCTGGCACACATTATGGACTGTCCCCACAGTCCATAATGTAGAAAAGAGAGAAAAAAGCCTTTCTGATTTGGTGTGTGTGCTCACAGTGCAGAGTGTAGAGAAAAGAGAGAAAAGAAAGCCGTTTTGGTGTCACGGGTGTTGTGACTTACACACACACATTTATGAATTGAGAAAGGAAATTATTTTAGAGAAAGCACTAGAGTTTAGATCCCACATTTGTTGATAGGCATTCATTTAATTTTTCTTTTAATCAGTTTTAAAGTGAATACTAACTGAGAAATGAAAAAGGTGAAGAGTTTAGAAGCTTGGTTCAAGAGCAAAACTTGGTTTATGATCAGCTGAGTCTCTAAACAGAACAGCAAAGGGCTTCATCGAACATTTAAAAAAGATTCAGATTGTTAGAATATCCAGAATTTATAGGAATGGTGGTGATTACTCTTATTTTCTAGAATGGAAATAACTGCACCATGTCTGTTTTATGAATTTAAGGGGCTAAAAAGTTTTGTTCTCGTTTTTCTATGATTAACCGAATGTATGTGAGAGTCCAAACAGACAGAAGGGTTACGGCCGAGCACTGGACCTTCCAAAAAAGATGAGACAGGCTGGACCTGTGCCATACTAGTTAAGACCTGCCTGTGGATAACAGGTTCTTTAAACTCTCACACACACAAACTCACACACGTTCGCACACATACACCCACACACACACACACATTCTTGAACTTGCTGCAAGATTAAACATTTGCATTAACTGACTCCAGCAACTCTGAGTCTCATTGAGAGACTTTTCTCAACAATTGGGTCCTCAAACCAGATCTCAACGTTTTTTCCGCTTTCCAGGGTCGGAGCTGAAACCGTGCACGGGGGAGTCCAGTACTCCTAATGAAAGACCCCCTGCTGAACTGCGGTAATTAGGGGCCAGTGTCCACTGAAAGGGGGAAAAAGGGACGAGATCGTACTTTTGAATCAATGGCCAGAAGCCATTGGCAGTGCAGGCATCAACAATAATGGTGTTATTTCACCCATTAACACTTAAGGTACCTCATGCAGTGGCTGTGATATGGTTACTTAACAAAATATCTTTACCAGACATCTCTCCTACATAACAGTTCTTCTTTCACAGCCACACCTTGTTGTCGAGAGATGTGCTACACTTAATCCATCCACACTGCTACCTACCCCACAGATGGAAAGCCTCATGATTGCATGTCAGAAATAACCATCAGTGTTTTACCCAGGCCAGACTTAACTGATATACGTTATGAAAATGCAGAAATAACTATATTTATTAAACAGGTCAAGCAAAAAACCCTGATGGCACAAATGCTACAGGATTTGCAGTAGTAACAGAAACTGAAGTTTTCTTAAAACAACCACTACCAAAAAATTACTCTGTTCAAGCAGTCGAATTGGTAGCTTTAACTGAAGCTTGTAAATTAAATAACAAAAAGGTTGTTAACGTTTACACTGACAGTCAGTATGCCTTCTCAACTGTACATGTGTTAACACAGCATTGGAAAAACAGGTATGTTGACATCCACAGCTAAATGTATAAACTACAAATATTTTAGCATTATTAGATGTTATTCAATTGCCATCTACAATAGACTCGTATGAATGACCGGAAGGAAAACCATACTGCCAAAGAATTTGTTTAAATATGCTGCAGTATTGAGCCACGGACCATGTCATGTCTCAACAGGAGGGATGGAAGCAATAATGAACAAGGTTTTTACAGCATATGGTTTTACTAATTATTGAATTTTTTTTTTTAGAATAAATAAATTAATAAAGTTTTGTCTAGCAGGTCAAATATGTGCAAAATACATTCCACAGGGCAATCTAAGACCAAAACGAAGATAATTCCCTAAGCCAGTGTATCTTTTTCAACATATTTGTTTGTATTTCATTATTTCATTATTGTGTAGATTTCATTGAACTAAATTAATGTTAAGGGAAACGATTCTGCTCAGTGACAACAGAGGTTTTTACCAAATGGTCTGAAATATTTCCATGTGCACAAGCAGATGCACTCTCAGTAGCAAAATCATGCGTAAAATAACTCATTTCTAGATTTGAAATTCCTGAAAAGATCTTCAGTGATAATTTGACACACTTTGTAAACTATGTCATCTCACTGATGGCAAAGAACTTAAAATAGATCTTAGAAACCACTGTGATATAGAAGGTTTCGCTAACACATTGGAATTGTTTTACTATTTACATATGCATGTGCAGTGAAGAATTGCTTGCTGCTGATAAATGCAAAGAAGAACAGCTTACACATAGATGCTCACATATAGGCTGCTGAATGCAATGAAGACCTGCTTATCCAGTAAAGTTCAATGTCAATGTGTAATATTCAATTAGGATTTGCAAAACAGTGAAGTTAAACAATGAATGGGTCCATAGTCGGTATGAGAAGACTACAGGAATATTTACCTGGGTGTACGTTCAAACAGAGATGAGAAAATTGCGATAAATTATTGTTTGTTTGTTTGTTAGTATGTATATGAATGTTATGTGTATAAACTGTGTTGAGCTGTAGTTACTCAGTAGTGTCTCAGTGAAACAACCGACGGGGGAAGCCTTGCGGTGACAACAAAAGCAGTGTTTTACTGATCAGTCAAGTTGCTCCAGTGTACTCCATACAAACTGGTTGGCTACTGAAGGGATAGAAAATGGGGAATACTTGTTTTAAAGCAAACAAGGAATTAGATGGGAAAAATACATGTTTTAACGGGACCCAGACAATATTATATAGATGTCGCCACTGAAGTAAAGAACATTTACGTGGGATGGTGTGAGGGTCCTCGTTTGGCTGACGTTCGCCGATATGCTCGCCATGCTCAGAACCAAGTTGAGACGCGTAAGACAACCAAAAGGGACAAGTGTGAAAAGGAGCTGCATTTGGCAACCATGACCATGTATTACGCAGTTGGTGTAAACAGAGGACGAGGCCGAAGTCGAAGACGTGGACGTGTGGGAGAGGAGGTCGAAATGGGCCACGCCAGAGCTATGATCCGAATATTTGTTTTTACTGTGGCCAGACTGGACACTGGAAGAAGGACTGTCCACAGCTAAAAAGTGATGAAATTGGGCAAAAGGCTGACTGAGGGTGGGAGGCAGGTTCTGGACGTCACGCGGCAGCGGAGCCTCCACTAATGGGTGATAGCACAAACACACTCACACATTTTTCCTGCTCTGTGTAGTGAAGCAACGCTTGCCGACTGTGATTCACGTAGTAAAGTTTTGCATGCTATTTCCGTCCTAGAGCAAAGATATTTCTCTCAGAATATAGGAACTTATGTTCATCAGTAGTGACGTCAGGGGAGTTTGATTGTCCTCCAAAGTTAAGTGGAAACCACGTTTACTGTATGTCTGCATCAGGCCAGGTTGTGAAGGAGAAAATGACAATGCCCATTGCGTGTTGTCACTCCCGATGAGCTCTCCTTCAAACACTCATTTTTGTTATCAGAGTTGTGTCCCATTAACCTGATGGGCTGTGATCTCATGTGTAAATTAGGCATTATTTTAACTTCTACACCAGAGGGTGTTAAGGTTATGTTACAGCCTGACAAAGTTTTCACAGCAGTGCAGTTTGATTCATCGGCACTTACATATGCTTATGAGTGGAAACTTCCCAGCTCTCCTTTTTCACAACAACTAGTGGAAGAAGCAAAAGCGTTAGTTTCACCCCTTTCTGATTTCATGCAACCTACTGATTTGCACTGCACATCACACATTTCTTTGGGGCCTGACAATGACTATGAGAAGAAGTGAAAAAATATGTGCGCCTACTTTATTGGCTGTGTCGCTCACTCCAGAGCACTTCGATTTTTTTAATGTTTGTGGTACTCGCCCTCACATTTCCTTGGCCAAACGTACACACTGGCAGTGACAAGGTGTGGGAGAGTTTGTTGCTACATGTCAGAAAGAAATGGAGTGGACTGTTTCACCTGCTGATCCAAATTTGATGTTTTCTGAACGATTGTCAGCATACAAAAAAACATTTTTGAGTACAATGCATTGTCAAAGAACTGTGGACTTAATTCCTACCACAGAATCACATTTTGAAGCATGTTTTTTATCTGAAACAGATTTGTCTTCGATACCCATGTTGGCTGAAGTGCCCAATGATCTTTGGGCTAAGAGCAAATATGATGTGGGGTTGATAAAAGGCTGTGAACCAGTAATTGTCACCCCTAAATCAGACTTTTGTCCATGTAAAAAACAATACCCTTTTAAGCCTGAAGCAATTAAAGGGATTAAACCTGTTTTTCAATCTTTTCAGAAAACAGGCGTTATTGTTCCTTTTGAAAATTCACCTGTGCTTACTCCATTGTTTCCTGTTAAAAAGATTAAAGATGCTGGCCAGCCAGATGAATGGCGTTTTGTACAGGACCTCCAAGCGGTGAATGCTGCAGTTCAGCCACATGCTCCTACTGTGCCCAACCCACACACTATTTTGTCTCAAATTACATCAGATGCACAGTTTTTCTCAGTGGTTGACTTGTCGCCAGTGCACCCTGATAGCCCATTTTGGTTTGCTTTTTAGTTTGAAGGGAGATCTTGGACTTTTACCCGGTTATGCCAGGGGTACTGTGAAAGTCCCACTATTTACAATGCTGCCCTCAAAGCTAGTCTGGATTAACTTCAATCAACCACAGGCTCTGCTCTTTTGCAGTATGTGGATGACATCCTTTTATGTAGTCCATCTAAACAACAGTGTGAAAAAGACCAAATGACTCAAATAACTTTCTTGCTTTCAAAATCTTTCCTCTAGTGACGCTGACTTAGAGAGGGATGAAGATAATCATGTTTAATTGTTCATGTTTTGATTGTTTATCATTGGACCCTTTATTACTATGATGCCTGCATTTTAAACTCACGTTGTGTGCAAATGCAGGCTGATGTTTTACAGATAAAGTTATTATTTTCCTTGTTTCTTTTGGGTTGATTAATATAATGGTATTATTATAATCAAAAGGGAGGAATGTAATGGAAAATAATTCTTATATGCATTGTATTGAGTGTTACTGTGTATGACCTGCAAATGACCGAGCTGCAAGGTACCACCCTGCCCTGTTTTCTTAAATTCCTCTTTACAATGGTGGGCTTGTTATAATGAGATAGCTGCACTTTAGGGGGGACAGGGTTAGGCTGGTATTTACGAATGTGTCTGGGTAACCTCAACTGATGGTTGGGGAGGAAAGTTAGAAGAACAATCAATTATACCCAAAAACAGATGACGTGATGAGCGGGCAATATAACTGTGTGTTTTTGCTTCAGTGGTCAGAGCAACTCTGTATTCTGTACTGTGTTGTTCTCTCTTGCAAGATATTATTATTAAAGTCTCTTATCTCCTCACAAGAAAATAACTGACTCCCCAAATGCAAGTGTCAGGACAAATGATCAAACTTCTCCAAGCTTCAGTCTGCAGAGAAGTACAAGACAGGGTTGCTCACTTTCTCCCTCACTTTTTGCTATTTTCATCAAACCTTTAGCAGCTGCTATCAGACAAGATAGAAATATTAAAGACATCCAACCCCAAAATATTGAGCATAAAATAAGTCTTTATGCTGATGATGTATTACTTTTCCTTCAGAACTCACAGACGTCTCTCACTCACACGATCACACTCATAAATAAATTCTCAGCACTTTCTGACTACTCTATCAATTGGTCTAAGACCACAGTTCTGCCCATTAACTGTAGGGTCCAGAATATACCTGCGATCACTTTACAGTCAGGAAATATTAGATATTTAGGCATAAACATTTCCTCCAGGCTCTCAGAGCTAACAAAGCTAATTTATGTGCAATTATTAAAGACAGTAGAGGACAATCTCTCTCGTTGGAAGTCCTTACCTATATCACTTATGGGGAGAGTTACAACCATTAAAATGATGATACTACCAAAAGTTAACTATTTGTTCTCAATGATCCCCATAAAACCAACCTGCTACTTGGTTTAAGTCACTAGATTCATGCATCTCCAAATTTCTGTGGAAAAACAAACCACCACGTATTAGTTTAAAAACCCTACAGAAGACCAAGGACAGTGGTGGATTAGATTTACCTAATTTTCAGCACTATTCCTTAGCCAATAGGTTACGGTATATATCAAAATGGTTTAAACCTAGCCCAATAGATGAACATGGATAAATATAGAACAAGCATTGTGTGATAATCTGGAAATCTCTGACCTGCCACTTATTAGTCAAAACGTAAAAAATCACAAATGTTTCAAAAGCATTAACATCAGCACCTCTCTGACAGCCTGGTGGGAATTTCTTAAAATAACAAAGTCTTCACTTGTCCCGTGTAAGCTTACACCCATCTGGAACAATCCTGACATCCTGCAAAACAAAAAAATGCTAAACTTTACTCTCTGGAAGATCAAAGGAATCAAACATCTGGAACATATAATCCAAAATGGACATTTTATTTCATTTGATGAGCTCATATCACAACATGAGATAGGCAGCAATAAATTCCTAGAATATCAACAACTTAAGTCTATAATAACAAAGAAATATATCCTCCACCAACCAGACTTACAACTCCCGATTAGGGTAGCAGAATTTCTAAGCATCTGCACCCCAAAACTACTATCAAAAATATATAAATTATTGTCTAAGATAGATGACACAATGTCTCTACCATCCTCAAAATGGGAGGCAGATTTATCCATCAGTTCTAGTCATAATTCTGGCCACAAATATGTTTGAACACCTTCAGAATGACTCAAAATCCTAATTTACAGCTCATACAATACAAAATTCTTCATAGAACACACTATACAGGACAAAGGATGTTCAGGATGGGTCTAACACACTCAAACATCTGCTCACATTGCACAGATAACACACCTGATGATTATGCACACGCTTTGTGGTTTTGTGCGCCTGTCCAGAAGTTCTGGCTTGAAGTCTGTGCGGACCTATCAACATGGCTAAAGTGTAGCATTCCTGCATGCCCCACACTGTGCATACTGGGTGACTTAGACAACATCAACGTGGAATTTAGCTTAGCACACATGATCCTCACAGTGTTATGTATAGCAAAGAAAACTATTCTCATGAACTGGAAAGCGAAGAACAATCTGTGTATTAACCAGTTTAGAAATTTTCTTTTAGATTATATTAGCATGGAAACAATGTCTGCCTCCTCAAAACATCAATTGGCTGAATTTAATTCTCTCTGGTCCCCTCTGATTAGCTTGATCACATAGTGTTGGTGGTGGGTTGCTGTCCCGTCGCTCTGGGCGGTTGGGTGTGTGCTGGGGGGGGCTGTGTGGCTTCGGGCGTCTGGTGGTCTCTCGGGTCGTGGGGACCGGGTTGGTCATTGCTGGGGGGGACTGTGTGTCGGGCTCGGAGGGCAGTTTTGGGGGCTTGCGGGTGGGGCTGTCTTGCGGTGTGGGGCGGGGTCCCTTAGGGGCCTTGGGGTGGTGGCTGCTGGCTCTGTACCGGGTGACCGGGCCGCTCTGGCGTGGGTGGTGGAGCTGGGCCTGGACCTGGTGGCTTGCCGCTCCTTTGCGCCCGGGGCGGGGCACTGCCTGTGCCTGGGGGGTCTGGGTTGCCCTGGACATGCCACAATATGCGTGGGTTGGTGCAGGTCCTGGTGCCGGCCTTGTTGCTCTGGGAACTCCAAGGTGTCCGCAGGTGGTTATTTTCTTTAGGGTGTTGGGGCGTGCGGTGAGGGGGAGGGGGTCTGTGTGGGGGTGTGCTTTTCCCCTGTTGGGGGGGGCCTGGGGGGGCCTGGGTGATGGTGGGTCTCGCTGCTGCGACTGGTGTGACCGGGTGATTTGTTTGTTTGTTTGTTTGATTTTTGTTGTTGTTTGTTTGTTTTTGTAGAGGTCCTCCGGGGTGGGGTTGGGTTGAGTGGGGTGGGGCGGGATGGGTTCCTTCTGGGGGTACAGTAGCTCCCGGAATATGGTGACTGCAGGCCCCGAGCCTGGTGGACATCAGGCCCTCCTGCCCTGTGTTGGGTCCCAGGTAGCGGGGATGCCTATTGCAGCCAGTCTCTGGCTGCCCTCTCCGGGGTGGGAGGGACCAGGAGGATGAATTAATTATTCTGCTAGTTTATATATTGTAAACATAAACAATAAACATTTATAAAACTTCCCTTGGCAAAGCAAATCTGTTTGGCATAAAGGTATTCAGACTACAATTCTGCTGACATAATGCACAATTCCGGATTTTGATATAAAATTAATTCCTTCACTCAAACCAAGTTAAAACTGCTTTTTCCTTCATATTTATCCATGTCTAAATAGCTTTAAACAAAAAAGAACGTTGTACTTTTCAGGATAGGAAACAACAACACTAAAATTTTTCAGGAATCCAAGAATAAGCTTCTTTTCACGAGTTCTACACAATTCTGGATTTTGATATCAAATGAATTCCTTCACTCAAACCAAGTTAAAACTGCTTTGTCCTTCATATTTTTGCATGTCTAAATAGGTTTCAGGCATAAAATTCTTCATATTACCCTGTATGTGAAAGAAGCATACTTGTGATGGAGCAATACACTCCTTTTGGGTAACCTAAACTGATGGTTGGGGAGGAAAGTTAGAAGAACAATCAACTATCAACCAAAGACAGATGACGTGATGAGCGGGCAATATAACTGTGTGTTTTTGCTTCAGTGGTCAGAGCAACTCTGTATTCTGTACTGTGTTGTTCTCTCTTTCAAGATATTATTATTAAAGCCTCTTATCTCCTCAGAAGAAAATAACTGACTCTGTGCGTTACTAAATTTCCACCACAATTTTGGCGTCACGAACAGGATCCCTCGACTGGTGTCTCTGGACCGGATCGCAGTGCATGGCCAGCCTGGACTGAAGTAGCTGTTCCAGCCTCATACCTCCAAGGCCTTTTCTGAGAGAGAGGACTGGCAGGTCCTTTTCTTGAATACCAGCGCTGGGATCATTTTTGAAATATGATAGTCTGAGACGATAGGACTGCTTTTTAGTTTTTATTTGAATAAAAGAGTGTTTCCCGGTTGTGTCATTAGTGAGACAGAGATTTCATGGGTAAGTGAAACTTTTGAAGCAGTCCGAAGAAGTGTGAAGTACTCCGAAGAAGTGTGAGTACAGATTAAGGTCCTCATTGGAGACGTCCTTTGAGTGAAGGAATATATTTCCCCATTCCAAGTCTGAGAATGGGAAACAGTAGGTCTCAGACTTTTGACCCTACCGGGGGACCTAAGCATGATGAAATGAAAAAGACATATGGTCCAGAGGTTTTCCACCTGAAGGTTCTTTTAGTATGTTAGAAATAAGAAAGTTTTGCAAATATGAGAAAGAGATGAAGCAAAAAAAAGAAAATTAAGTTTAAATAAGAAGTAAGAAAGGTATAGAATTTTGGAAAAAATAAAGTGTATTAAGAGAAAGAAAGGAAAATGTTAAACAAATGCCATGACGGAATGATGATAATAATTTAGTATTAGCTGTGCCGGATCCAGACCTGGACTCCTGCCCTCCACGACGCCTGCAACAACAACAGCCAGCCCTGCCACAAGCCTCTGGCTCTCGGGAAGAAGGGACTTCTTCCATCCTCCCTCGGGAAGAAATTCCATCATTCTCACAACATCAGTTACATAGGTCTGATGATGAGGAAAAGGAAGACGTTTGGTTCTCCAGCGTACCTGCCCAAGAACTTTTAACGCAAGTGACAAAAATCCTTTACCCACAATCTGGACTTCAGAGATCTAAACGTGAGAAAAAACAAAACCAGATTCAAACCATGCCTATGGTTAAAGTTGCAGTTCCCACTGGACCATTACTGGTTTATCGACCCTGGACTGAGACTGACATCATGGAAGCATAACAATGCTTACCAGATCCAGAGATTTCTGGACCCCATTTTGCTGACGAGTTGCGAGATTTCTGCGCACAATTCTGCCTGACTGGGGTTGAATTGCGTCGCATATTGGCAAAAAAGTTCAAACCGACCGACCTCGGCAAAATAGAGGCCAGTATGCTACAACTGGATTTGCGACCTACCAACAGTGAACGAGGACATAATGATAACGCTCAATATGAAGCAGCCATCCAAAGACTGTGTCAAGCCATCACCACTCAATTTCCAACCAAAATCAATATGTCCCACATTTACACCTGCAAACAGAAACCTGGTGAAGGGACTGATGATTTTGTACACCGCATCCTTGAGAAAGTCAGCAAGCACAGCGGTCATCAGAGACCAAGGGATTTGGGTAATGAATCAGGACCATGGGAGAGTATTGCATGCAATGGAATGTCCGACCATAGTTGGTAAAAAGCGGGTAAGAAAAGGTTAAAATACCCGACTGTACACAATCAATAGTGGGAGCGTATGTGTTCGGCTACAAGAAGGTGTGAAAGTCCGACCATGGTTTGTAAAAAGCGGGTAAGAAAAGGTGCGAATGCCCGACAATGTATGATCAAAAGAGGGAGGTTTTCGGCTGCAAGAAGGTCTGAATGTCCAACCATAATTTTTTTTAAAACGGGGAAGAAAATAATCGAAAGCCCGACTATACACCATCAAAAGCGGGAGCGGAGGTGTTCAGCTGCAAGAAGGTCTGAATGTCCATCAATAATTGCTAGAAAACATGAAAGAAAATTTTCGAATATCAAACCGCACATGATCATAAGCGGGAGAGGAGGTGTTCAGCTGCAGGAAGGTTTGAATGTCCACCCATAATTCCTGAAAAATGGGTAAGAAAAGGTGTGAATGTCCAACTATACATCATCAAAAGCAGGTGTGAATGTTAGATCATAATTTGCAAAAAGCTGATGAGAAAGGGTGAGAATGCCCGACTATACACCATCAAATGCAGGAGCGGAGGTGTTCGGCTGTAAGGAGGTGTGAATCTCCGACCATAATTGCTGAAAAATGTGTTAGAAAAGGTAAGAATGCCGGACCATACATCATCAAAAGCGGGAGAGGTGGTGTTCGGCTGCAAGTAGGTGTGAATGTCCAGCCATAATTACTCACAAACGGGTAAGAAAAGGTAGTATTGCCAGACCATACATGATCAAAACAGGGAGCGGAGGTGGTTCGGCTGCAAGAAGGTGTGAATGTCCGACTAAAGTTCAAATATATTAACAAAAGCGGAAGGAGAGGTCTTCGGATGAGAGTGGTTGAGAATTTCCAACCATAATCTATAAAATGCGGTGAAAAAAAAGGTGTGATAGAACACTAAAAGGTGGAGCGGAAGTGTTCGGCTGCAAGAAGGTGTGAATGTCCGACTATATTTGGTGAAAAGCAGGTGAAGCAAGGTCTGAATGCCCAACCTTACATCATGAAAAGCGAAATCAGAGGTGTTTGGCTGAGAGAAGGCCACAGTCTGCGATGCAATAATTAAAGGCCTCATGCCAGATGTCGCCACTGAAGTAAAGAACATTTACGTGGGATTGTGTGAGGGTCCTCGTTTGGCTGACGTTCGCCGATATGCTCGCCATGCTCAGAACCAAGTTGAGACGCGTAAGACAACCAAAAGGGACAAGTGTGAAAAGGAGCTGCATTTGGCAGCCATGACCATGTATTACGCAGTTGGTGTAAACAGAGGACGAGGCCGAAGTCGAAGACGTGGACGTGTGGGAGAGGAGGTCGAAATGGGCCACGCCAGAGCTATGATCCGAATATTTGTTTTTACTGTGGCCAGACTGGACACTGGAAGAAGGACTGTCCACAGCTGAAAAGTGATGAAATTGGGCAAAAGACTGACTGAGGGTGGGAGGCAGGTTCTGGACGTCACGCGGCAGCGGAGCCTCCACTAATGGGTGATAGCACAAACACACTCACACATTTTTCCTGCTCTGTGTAGTGAAGAAATGCTTGCCGACTGTGATTCACGTAGTAAAGTTTTGCATGCTATTTCCGTCCTAGAGCAAAGATATTTCTCTCAGAATATAGGAACTTATGTTCATCAGTAGTGACGTCAGGGGAGTTTGATTGTCCTCCAAAGTTAAGTGGAAACCACGTTTACTGTATGTCTGCATCAGGCCAGGTTGTGAAGGAGAAAATGACAATGCCCATTGCGTGTTGTCACTCCGGATGAGCTCTCCTTCAAACACTCATTTTTGTTATCAGAGTTGTGTCCCATTAACCTGATGGGCTGTGATCTCATGTGTAAATTAGGCATTATTTTAACTTCTACACCAGAGGGTGTTAAGGTTATGTTACAGCCTGACAAAGTTTTCACAGCAGTGCAGTTTGATTCATCGGCACTTACATATGCTTATGAGTGGAAACTTCCCAGCTCTCCTTTTTCACAACAACTAGTGGAAGAAGCAAAAGTGTTAGTTTCACCCCTTTCTGATTTCATGCAACCTACTGATTTGCACTGCACATCACACATTTCTTTGGGGCCTGACAATGACTATGAGAAGAAGTGAAAAAATATGTGCGCCTACTTTATTGGCTGTGTCGCTCACTCCAGAGCACTTCGATTTTTTTAATGTTTGTGGTACTCGCCCTCACATTTCCTTGGCCAAACGTACACACTGGCAGTGACAAGGTGTGGGAGAGTTTGTTGCTACATGTCAGAAATAAATGGAGTGTACCGTTTCACCTGCTGATCCTAATTTGATGTTTTCTGAACGATTGTCAGCATACAAAAAAACATTTTTGAGTACAATGCATTGTCAAAGAACTGTGGACTTAATTCCTACCACAGAATCACATTTTGAAGCATGTTTTTTATCTGAAACAGATTTGTCTTCGATACCCATGTTGGCTGAAGTGCCCAATGATCTTTGGGCTAAGAGCAAATATGATGTGGGGTTGATAAAAGGCTGTGAACCAGTAATTGTCACCCCTAAATCAGACATTTGTCCATGTAAAAAACAATACCCTTTTAAGCCTGAAGCAATTAAAGGGATTAAACCTGTTTTTCAATCTTTTCAGAAAACAGGCGTTATTGTTCCTTTTGAAAATTCACCTGTACTTACTCCATTGTTTCCTGTTAAAAATATTAAAGATGCTGGCCAGCCAGATGAATGGCGTTTTGTACAGGACCTCCAAGCGGTGAATGCTGCAGTTCAGCCACATGCTCCTACTGTGCCCAACCCACACACTATTTTGTCTCAAATTACATCAGATGCACAGTTTTTCTCAGTGGTTGACTTGTCGCCAGTGCACCCTGATAGCCCATTTTGGTTTGCTTTTTAGTTTGAAGGGAGATCTTGGACTTTTACCCGGTTATGCCAGGGGTACTGTGAAAGTCCCACTATTTACAATGCTGCCCTCAAAGCTAGTCTGGATTAACTTCAATCAACCACAGGCTCTGCTCTTTTGCAGTATGTGGATGACATCCTTTTATGTAGTCCATCTAAACAACAGTGTGAAAAAGACCAAATGACTCAAATAACTTTCTTGCTTTCAAAATCTTTCCTCTAGTGACGCTGACTTAGAGAGGGATGAAGATAATCATGTTTAATTGTTCATGTTTTGATTGTTTATCATTGGACCCTTTATTACTATGATGCCTGCATTTTAAACTCACGTTGTGTGCAAATGCAGGCTGATGTTTTACAGATAAAGTTATTATTTTCCTCTCCTAAACGTGTTGCTGCAGTTCAGATCATTCCTAAACCGGTTACTAAAAAATAGCTTATGTCATTCTTAGGTATAACATCTTACTGCAGGAACTTTATTCCTAACTACTCTTTTCTCGAAGCTCTCTTAGGTGCTCTTATCCATGGTAAAGGCAGCTGCAGTTATGACATGCAGCTCCAGTCAGCTGATCGTGTTCCATGGACTCCTGAGGCTGAATCAGCCTTTAGTCAGCTTAAGCTGGCTCTTCAAACAGCACCAACACTTGGCATTCCAGATCCTCATAAACCTTTCATACAGGCAGTTGATGAGAAGCATGGTTGTATGACATCTGTTCTTATGCAGGAACATGGGGCAGGCAAAGGCCAGTGGCTCATTTCTCAGCAAAACTGGACTCTGTGGCTGCAGGCCTGCCTGGTTGTCTTCGTGCTGTTGCAGCTGCAGAGAAAGCTGTCCTGGCCTCCCAAGATATTGTGGGCTACGCTAATTTGACTGTTTTGGTTCCTCATGCTGTTGCCATTATTCTTCTCGAGCAGAAAACTTCACATCTTTCAACTGCTTGTTGGATCAGATACACCTCTGTGCTCCTTGATATGCCAAATGTCACTGTTAAACGTTGTACTGTTCTGAATCCTGCTACTTTGCTTCCGACTCCTGAGGATGGGGAGCCTCATGACGCTCATGAAGCTGTTTTGGAACAAGTTTGTACACCCCGACCTGATCTTTTAGAGACTCCTCTTCCAAACTCTGACATGATTCTTTTTGTAGATGGATCAGCTTTGCGTGATCCAGCCACAGGTACTAACTGTGTTTGGTTTGCAGTATGTTCTTCACATGACACTTTGTTGTCTGGTTCTCTTCCTAAACATTTCTCTGCTCAAACTACTGAGCTTATTGCACTTACTGAAGCTTGTAAGTTGGCAGCTGGTAAGTCTGTCACTATTTACACAGATTCCAGATATGCTTTTGGTGTTGTTCATGACTTTGGTGCGCTGTGGAAACACAGGCATTTCCTTAAATCAGATGGTAAAACTATTCTGAACTCCAAGCAGGTTTCTGATCTTCTTGATGCGATCCTTTTGCCTACAGCAATCTCGGTCTGTAAGTGTGCGGCTCACACTAACTCAGACGATCCTGTTGCTTGTGGCAATGCCAGAGCTGATGCTGCAGCTAAGCAAGCAGCTAATTTTTTTCCTGTTTTCGCTTCCCTCTCTTTGCAGGCAGAAGACTCCCTCACAGATCTCCATGCTTTGCAAACTTTTGCCTCTGCAGATGAAATTTGGTCCTCTGGACGCATTTGGTCCTCTGTGGGTGCAACTCATACGGATGGTGTTTGGATGGGACCTGATGGTAAACCCTGTCTACCTAAACATTTTTTTCCTCATTTTTCAAAATTGACACATGGGTCAAAAGGGGGGATGCTGAATGCACTCACTGCTCAGTGGTTCACAAAAGGGTTCAGTTCATATGCGCAAAAATACTGTCAGTCATGTATGGTTTGTGCCACACATAATGTAGGAAAGGCATTACACACATCGCAAGTTGCGCACCCTCCACCAGAGAAACCTTTTGAACATTTGATGATGGATTTTGTTGAACTCACACCAGCTGAAGGAAAGAAATATGCACTAGTAATAGTGGACGTGTTTAGTAAATGTGTTGAAGTTTTCCCTGCAAAACATGCAAACAGTAATGCAGTGACTAAAGCACTGCTAAACAGAAATCATTCCTAGATGGGGCATTCCAGAGAAGATCAGCAGTGATAATGGCACACATTTTGTAAACACTGCATTGACTGAGGTTGGTAAATTCCTGGGAATAAGCTTGCGCACACATTGTGCTTATCATCCACAGAGTGGAGGTGCTGTGGAAAGAGAAAATGGTACATTAAAGTCCAAGTTAGCCAAATGTTGTGAAGAAACAGGTCTGCCATGGACAAAAGCATTACCTATTGTGCTTACCTACATGAGAATGAGAATCAGAGCTCAAGTGAATCTTAGCCCATTTGAAACTTTATTTGGCAGACCTCCTAACCTGGGATTGGGACCTGTAACCAGACCCCTCCCTTCCACAACTGTTTGTGATGATGCTATGTTGTCTTACTGTCGAAACCTTTCCACTGTTCTATCTCAAGTTTCACAGACAGTAAAAGCAGCCCTTCCAGCCACAGAAAACACACCACTCCAACCAGATGACAGGTGGTGAAGGAACTTCGCAGGAAACATTGGAAGTCCAAACGTTGGCAAGGCCCGTTCCAGGTGCTACTGGTCACTCACACAGCTGTTAAAGTTGCAGAGAGAGCAACCTGGATTCATGCCAGTCACTGTAAGAAGGTACCAGAACCAGTAGATGACTTCCACCCTGACATACATCAGCCTAACCAACACGCCCGGAAGGACAAAGATAAGAGTCAGCAGTAAAAGCTGTACTCCACCGGTGTGTTAAGTGCTAGTAACCTCTGACACCGAAGATTGAAACATCCTTACTGAGACCAGCGATGAAGATGATCATACACATGCTGTGAACCATGGAAGAAACTGTTTGTTGTTTGTATTTTCTTATTTGTAACCAGCATGTGCACATTGTATCTTGATTTCACAGGAAGCAATAATACAGGGCTGCTGTATTTCCCCACGACCCGAGAGACCACCAGACGCCCGAAGCCACACAGCCCCCCCCAGCACACACCCAACCGCCCAGAGCGACGGGACAGCAACCCACCAGAACCTCTGGACAGGCGCACAAAACCACAAAGCGTGTGCATAATCATCAGGTGTGTTATCTGTGCAATGTGAGCAGATGTTTGAGTGTGTTAGACCCATCCTGAACATCCTTTGTCCTGTATAGTGTGTTCTATGAAGAATTTTGTATTGTATGAGCTGTAAATTAGGATTTCGAGTCATTCTGAAGGTGTTCAAACATATATGTGGCCAGAAGCTATGACTAGAACTGATGGATAAATCTGCCTCCCATTTTGAGGACGGTAGAGACATTGTGTCATCTATCTTAGACAATAATTTATATATTTTTGATAGTAGTTTTGGGGTGCAGATGCTTAGAAATTCTACTACCCTAATCAGGAGTTGTAAGTCTGGTTGGTGGAGGATATATTTCTTTGTTATTATAGACTTAAGTTGTTGATATTCTAGGAATTTATTGCTGCCTATCTCATGTTGTGATATGAGCTCATCAAATGAAATAAAATGTCCATTTTGGATTATATGTTCCAGATGTTTGATTCCTTTGATCTTCCAGAGAGTAAAGTTTAGCATTTTTTTGTTTTGCAGGATGTCAGGATTGTTCCAGATGGGTGTAAGCTTACACGGGACAAGTGAAGACTTTGTTATTTTAAGAAATTCCCACCAGGCTGTCAGAGAGGTGCTGATGTTAATGCTCTTGAAACATTTGTGATTTTTTACGTTTTGACTAATAAGTGGCAGGTCAGAGATTTCCAGATTATCACACAATGCTTGTTCTATATTTATCCATGGTTCATCTATTGGGCTAGGTTTAAAACATTTTGATATATACTGTAACCTATTGGCTAAGGAATAGTGCTGAAAATTAGGTAAATCTAATCCACCACTGTCCTTGGTCTTCTGTAGGGTTTTTAAACTAATACGTGGTGGTTTGTTTTTCCACAGAAATTTGGAGATGCATGAACCTAGTGACTTAAACCAAGTAGCAGATGGTTTTATGGGGATCATTGAGAACAAATAGTTAACTTTTGGTAGTATCATCATTTTAATGGTTGTAACTCTCCCCATAAGTGATATAGGTAAGGACTTCAAACGAGAGAGATCGTCCTCTACTGTCTTTAATAATTGCACATAATTTAGCTTTGTTAGCTCTGAGAGCCTGGAGGAAATGTTTATGCCTAAATATCTAATATTTCCTGACTGTAAAGTGATCGCAGGTATATTCTGGTCCCTATAGTTAATGGGCAGAACTGTGGTCTTAGACCAATTGATAGAGTAGTCAGAAAGTGCTGAGAATTTATTTATGAGTGTGATCGTGTGAGTGAGAGACGTCTGTGAGTTCTGAAGGAAAAGTAATACATCATCAGCATAAAGACTTATTTTATGCTCAATATTTTGGGGTTGGATGCCTTTAATATTTCTATCTTGTCTGATAGCAGCTGCTAAAGGTTCGATGAAAATAGCAAAAAGTGAGGGCGAAAGTGGGCAACCCTGTCTTGTACCTCTCTGCAGACTGAAGCTTGGAGAAGTTTGATCATTTGTCCTGACACTTGCACTTGGGGAGTCAGTTATTTTCTTTTGAGGAGATAAGAGGCTTTAATAATAATATCTTGCAAGAGAGAACAACACAGTACAGAATACAGAGTTGCTCTGACCACTGAAGCAAAAACACACAGTTATATTGCCCACTCATCACGTCATCTGTTTTTGGGTATAGTTGATTGTTCTTCTAACTTTCCTCCCCAACCATTAGTTGAGGTTACCCAGACACACTCGTAAATACCAGCCTAACCCTGTCCCCCCTAAAGTGCAGCTATCTCATAATAACAAGCCCACCATTGTAAAGAGGAATTTAAGAAAACAGGGCAGGGTGGTACCTTGCAGCTCAGTCATTTGCAGGTTATACACAGTAACACTCAATACAATGCATATAAGAATTATTTTCCATTACATTCCTCCCTTTTGATTATAATAATACCATTATATTAATCAACCCAAAAGAAACAAGGAAAATAATAACTTTATCTGTAAAACATCAGCCTGCATTTGCACACAACGTGAGTTTAAAATGCAGGCATCATAGTGATAAAGGGTCCAATGATAAACAATCAAAACATGAACAATTAAATATGATTATCTTCATGCCTCTCTAAGTCAGCGTCACTAGAGGAAAAATTTTGAAAGCAAAAAAGTTCTTTGAGTCATTTGAATCATTTGGTGAGATACATACAATGAGGCCTTTCACACAGGGAAAAATACAGCAGCCCTGTATTATTGCTTCCTGTGAAATCAAGATACAATGTGCACATGCTGGTTACAAATAAGAAAATACAAACAACAAACAGTTTCTTCCATGGTTCACAGCATGTGTATGATCATCTTCATCGCAGGTCTCAGTAAAGATGTTTCAATCTTCGGTGTCAGAGGTTACTAGCACTTAACACACCGGTGGAGTACAGCTTTTACTGCTGACTCTTATCTTTGTCCTTCCGGGCGTGTTGGTTAGGCTGATGTATGTCAGGGTGGAAGTCATCTACTGGTTCTGGTACCTTCTTACAGTGACTGGCATGAATCCACGTTGCTCTCTCTGCAACTTTAACAGCTGTGTGAGTGACCAGTAGCACCTGGAACGGGCCTTGCCAACGTTTGGACTTCCAATGTTTCCTGCGAAGTTCCTTCACCACCTGTCATCTGGTTGGAGTGGTGTGTTTTCTGTGGCTGGAAGGGCTGCTTTTACTGTCTGTGAAACTTGAGATAGAACAGTGGAAAGGTTTCGACAGTAAGACAACATTAGGGGTAAGCACAATAGGTAATGCTTTTGTCCTGTTTCTTCACAACATTTGGCTAACTTGGACTTTAATGTACCATTTTCTCTTTCCACAGCACCTCCACTCTGTGGATGATAAGCACAATGTGTGCGCAAGGTTATTCCCAGGATTTTACCAACCTCAGTCAATGCAGTGTTTACAAAATGTGTGCCATTATCACTGCTGATCTTCTCTGGAATGCCCCATCTAGGAATGATTTCTGTTTAGCAGTGCTTTAGTCACTGCATTACTGTTTGCATGTTTTGCAGGGAAAACTTCAACCCATTTACTAAACACGTCCACTATTACTAGTGCATATTTCTTTCCTTCAGCTGGTGTGAGTTCAACAAAATCCATCATCAAATGTTCAAAAGGTTTCTCTGGTGGAGGGTGTGCAACTTGCGATGTGTGTAATGCCTTTCCTACATTATGTGTGGCACAAACCATACATGACTGACAGTATTTTTGCGCATATGAACTGAACCCTTTTGTGAACCACT
The DNA here is from genome assembly GCF_036924035.1 of Leuresthes tenuis. Classification (NCBI taxonomy): domain Eukaryota; kingdom Metazoa; phylum Chordata; class Actinopteri; order Atheriniformes; family Atherinopsidae; genus Leuresthes; species Leuresthes tenuis. The sequence goes on along the minus strand of NW_027325372.1, from coordinate 28,692,494 downwards.
GAGCAGTGAGTGCATTCAGCATCCCCCCTTTTGACCCATGTGTCAATTTTGAAAAATGTGGAAAAAAATGTTTAGGTAGACAGGGTTTACCATCAGGTCCCATCCAAACACCATCCGTATGAGTTGCACCCACAGAGGACCAAATGCGTCCAGAGGACCAAATTTCATCTGCAGAGGCAAAAGTTTGCAAAGCATGGAGATCTGTGAGGGAGTCTTCTGCCTGCAAAGAGAGGGAAGCGAAAACAGGAAAAAAATTAGCTGCTTGCTTAGCTGCAGCATCAGCTCTGGCATTGCCACAAGCAACAGGATCGTCTGAGTTAGTGTGAGCCGCACACTTACAGACCGAGATTGCTGTAGGCAAAAGGATCGCATCAAGAAGATCAGAAACCTGCTTTGAGTTCAGAATAGTTTTACCATCTGATTTAAGGAAATGCCTGTGTTTCCACAGCGCACCAAAGTCATGAACAACACCAAAAGCATATCTGGAATCTGTGTAAATAGTGACAGACTTACCAGCTGCCAACTTACAAGCTTCAGTAAGTGCAATAAGCTCAGTAGTTTGAGCAGAGAAATGTTTAGGAAGAGAACCAGACAACAAAGTGTCATGTGAAGAAAATACTGCAAACCAAACACAGTTAGTACCTGTGGCTGGATCACGCAAAGCTGATCCATCTACAAAAAGAATCATGTCAGAGTTTGGAAGAGGAGTCTCTAAAAGATCAGGTCGGGGTGTACAAACTTGTTCCAAAACAGCTTCACAGTCATGAGGCTCCCCATCCTCAGGAGTCAGAAGCAAAGTAGCAGGATTCAGAACAGTACAACGTTTAACAGTGACATTTGGCATATCAAGGAGCACAGAGGTGTATCTGAGCCAACAAGATGTTGAAAGATGGGAAGTTTTCTGCTCGAGAAGAATAATGGCAACAGCATGAGGAACCAAAACAGTCAAATTAGCGTAGCCCACAATATCTTGGGAGGCCAGGACAGCTTTCTCTGCAGCTGCAACAGCACGAAGACCACCAGGCAGGCCTGCAGCCACAGAGTCCAGTTTTGCTGAGAAATGAGCCACTGGCCTTTGCCTGCCCCATGTTCCTGCATAAGAACAGATGTCATACAACCATGCTTCTCATCAACTGCCTGTATGAAAGGTTTATGAGGATCTGGAATGCCAAGTGTTGGTGCTGTTTGAAGAGCCAGCTTAAGCTGACTAAAGGCTGATTCAGCCTCAGGAGTCCATGGAACACGATCAGCTGACTGGAGCTGCATGTCATAACTGCAGCTGCCTTTACCATGGATAAGAGCACCTAAGAGAGCTTCGAGAAAAGAGTAGTTAGGAATAAAGTTCCTGCAGTAAGATGTTATACCTAAGAATGACATAAGCTGTTTTTTAGTAACCGGTTTAGGAATGATCTGAACTGCAGCAACACGTTTAGGAGAAAGTGAGCGCCCATCCTTAGAAATCACATGACCCAAAAAGGTGACTTCGTCCTGTACAAACTGTAACTTAGAAAGGCTGGCTTTATGGCCATAAGAAGGAAGATGTTTCAACAGATTCACTGTCTTTTTCACACTGTTGTTTAGATGGACCACATAAAAGGATGTCATCCACATACTGCAAAAGAGCAGAGCCTGTGGTTGATTGAAGTTAATCCAGACTAGCTTTGAGGGCAGCATTGTAAATAGTGGGACTTTCACAGTACCCCTGGCATAACCGGGTAAAAGTCCAAGATCTCCCTTCAAACTAAAAAGCAAACCAAAATGGGCTATCAGGGTGCACTGGCGACAAGTCAACCACTGAGAAAAACTGTGCATCTGATGTAATTTGAGACAAAATAGTGTGTGGGTTGGGCACAGTAGGAGCATGTGGCTGAACTGCAGCATTCACCGCTTGGAGGTCCTGTACAAAACGCCATTCATCTGGCTGGCCAGCATCTTTAATCTTTTTAACAGGAAACAATGGAGTAAGCACAGGTGAATTTTCAAAAGGAACAATAACGCCTGTTTTCTGAAAAGATTGAAAAACAGGTTTAATCCCTTTAATTGCTTCAGGCTTAAAAGGGTATTGTTTTTTACATGGACAAAAGTCTGATTTAGGGGTGACAATTACTGGTTCACAGCCTTTTATCAACCCCACATCATATTTGCTCTTAGCCCAAAGATCATTGGGCACTTCAGCCAACATGGGTATCGAAGACAGATCTGTTTCAGATAAAAAACATGCTTCAAAATGTGATTCTGTGGTAGGAATTAAGTCCACAGTTCTTTGACAATGCATTGTACTCAAAAATGTTTTTTTGTATGCTGACAATCGTTCAGAAAACATCAAATTTGGATCAGCAGGTGAAACGGTCCACTCCATTTCTTTCTGACATGTAGCAACAAACTCTCCCACACCTTGTCACTGCCAGTGTGTACGTTTGGCCAAGGAAATGTGAGGGCGAGTACCACAAACATTAAAAAAATCGAAGTGCTCTGGAGTGAGCGACACAGCCAATAAAGTAGGCGCACATATTTTTTCACTTCTTCTCATAGTCATTGTCAGGCCCCAAAGAAATGTGTGATGTGCAGTGCAAATCAGTAGGTTGCATGAAATCAGAAAGGGGTGAAACTAACACTTTTGCTTCTTCCACTAGTTGTTGTGAAAAAGGAGAGCTGGGAAGTTTCCACTCATAAGCATATGTAAGTGCCGATGAATCAAACTGCACTGCTGTGAAAACTTTGTCAGGCTGTAACATAACCTTAACACCCTCTGGTGTAGAAGTTAAAATAATGCCTAATTTACACATGAGATCACAGCCCATCAGGTTAATGGGACACAACTCTGATAACAAAAATGAGTGTTTGAAGGAGAGCTCATCGGGAGTGACAACACGCAATGGGCATTGTCATTTTCTCCTTCACAACCTGGCCTGAGGCAGACATACAGTAAACGTGGTTTCCACTTAACTTTGGAGGACAATCAAACTCCCCTGACGTCACTACTGATGAACATAAGTTCCCATATTCTGAGAGAAATATCTTTGTTCTAGGACGGAAATAGCATGCAAAACTTTACTACGTGAATCACAGTCGGCAAGCGTTTCTTCACTACACAGAGCAGGAAAAATGTGTGAGTGTGTTTGTGCTATCACCCATTAGTGGAGGCTCCGCTGCCGCGTGACGTCCAGAACCTGCCTCCCACCCTCAGTCAGCCTTTTGCCCAATTTCATCACTTTTCAGCTGTGGACAGTCCTTCTTCCAGTGTCCAGTCTGGCCACAGTAAAAACAAATATTCGGATCATAGCTCTGATCCCACACGTCCACGTCTTCGACTTCGGCCTCGTCCTCTGTTTACACCAACTGCGTAATACATGGTCATGGCTGCCAAATGCAGCTCCTTTTCACACTTGTCCCTTTTGGTTGTCTTACGCATCTCAACTTGGTTATGAGCATGGCGAGCATATCGGCGAACGTCAGCCAAACGAGGACCCTCACACCATCCCACGTAAATGTTCTTTACTTCAGTGGCGACATCTGGCATGAGGCCTTTAATTATTGCATTGCATGCAATACTCTCCCATGGTCCTGATTCATTACCCAAATCCCTTGGTCTCTGATGACCGCTGTGCTTGCTGACTTCCTCAAGGATGCGGTGTACAAAATCATCAGTCCCTTCACCGGGTTTCTGTTTGCAGGTGTAAATGTGGGACATATTGATTTTGGTTGGAAATTGAGTGGTGATGGCTTGACACAGTCTTTGGTTGGCTGCTTCATATTGAGCGTTATCATTATGTCCTCGTTCACTGTTGGTAGGTCGCAAATCCAGTTGTAGCATACTGGCCTCTATTTTCTAGAGGTCGGACGGTTTGAACTTTTTTGCCAATATGCGACGCAATTCAACCCCAGTCGGGCAGAATTGTGCGCAGAAATCTCGCAACTCGTCAGCAAAATGGGGTCCAGAAATCTCTGGATCTGGTAAGCATTGTTATGCTTCCATGATGTCAGTCTCAGTCCAGGGTCGATAAACCAGTAATGGTCCAGTGGGAACTGCAACTTTAACCATAGGCATGGTTTGAATCTGGTTTTGTTTTTTCTCACGTTTAGATCTCTGAAGTCCAGATTGTGGGTAAAGGATTTTTGTCACTTGCGTTAAAAGTTCTTGGGCAGGTACGCTGGAGAACCAAACGTCTTCCTTTTCCTCATCATCAGACCTATGTAGCTGATGTTGTGAGAATGATGGAATTTCTTCCCAAGGGAGGATGGAAGAAGTCCCTTCTTCCCGAGAGCCAGAGGCTTGTGGCAGGGCTGGCTGTTGTTGTTGCAGGCGTCGTGGAGGGCAGGAGTCCAGGTCTGGATCCGGCACAGCTAATACTAAATTATTATCATCATTCCGTCATGGCATTTGTTTAACATTTTCCTTTCTTTCTCTTAATACACTTTATTTTTTCCAAAATTCTATACCTTTCTTACTTCTTATTTAAACTTAATTTTCTTTTTTTTTGCTTCATCTCTTTCTCATATTTGCAAAACTTTTCTTCTAATTTTCTTATTTCTAACATACTAAAAGAACCTTCTGGTGGAAAACCTCTGGACCATATGTCTTTTTCATTTCATCATGCTTAGGTCCCCCGGTAGGGTCAAAAGTCTGAGACCTACTGTTTCCAATTCTCAGACTTGGAATGGGGAAATATATTCCTTCACTCAAAGGACGTCTCCAATGAGGACCTTAATCTCTACTCACACTTCTTCGGAGTACTTCACACTTCTTCGGACTGCTTCAAAAGTTTCACTTACCCATGAAATCTCTCTCTCACTAATGACACAACCGGGAAACCCTCTTTTATTCAAATAAAAACTAAAAAGCAGTCCTATCGTCTCAGACTATCATATTTCAAAAATGATACCAGCGCTGGTATTCAAGAAAAGGACCTGCCAGTCCTCTCTCTCAGAAAAGGCCTTGGAGGTATGAGGCTGGAACAGCTACTTCAGTCCAGGCTGGCCATGCACTGCGATCCGGTCCAGAGACACCAGTCGAGGGATCCTGTTCGTGACGCCAAAATTGTGGTGGAAATTTAGTAACGCACAGAGTCAGTTATTTTCTTCTGAGGAGATAAGAGGCTTTAATAATAATATCTTGAAAGAGAGAACAACACAGTACAGAATACAGAGTTGCTCTGAAGCAAAAACACAGTTATATTGCCCGCTCATCACGTCATCTGTCTTTGGTTGATAGTTGATTGTTCTTCTAACTTTCCTCCCAAACCATCAGTTTAGGTTACCCAAAAGGAGTGTATTGCTCCATCACAAGTATGCTTCTTTCACATACAGGGTAATATGAAGAATTTTATGCCTGAAACCTATTTAGACATGCAAAAATATGAAGGACAAAGCAGTTTTAACTTAGTTTGAGTGAAGGAATTCATTTTATATCAAAATCCGGAATTGTGTAGAACTCGTGAAAAGAAGCTTATTCTTGGATTCCTGAAAAAATTTAGTGTTGTTGTTTCCTATCCTGAAAAGTACTACGTTCGTTTTTGTTTAAAGGTATTTAGACATGGATAAATATGAAGGACAAAGCAGTTTTAACTTGGTTTGAGTGAAGGAATTAATTTTATATCAAAATCCGATATTGTGTAGAACTCGTCAAACGACGCTTATTCTCGGATTCCTGAAAAGGTTTAGTGTTGTTCTTTCCTATCCTGCAAAGTACAACGTTCTTTTTTGTTTAAAGCTATTTGGACATGGATAAATATGAAGGACAAAGCAGTTTTAACTTAGTTTGAGTGAAGGAATTCATTTTATATCAAAATCCGAAATTGTGTAGAACTCGTGAAAATAAGCTTATTCTCGGATTCCTAAAGGTTTAGTGTTGTTGTTTCCTATCCTGCAAAGTACAACGTTCTTTTTTGTTTAAAGCTATTTAGACATGGATAAATATGAAGGAAAAGCAGTTTTAACTTGGTTTGAGTGAAGGAATTCATTTTATATCAAAATCCGGAATTGTGCATTATGGCAGCAGAATTGTAGTCTGAATACCTTTATGCCAAACAGATTTGCTTTGCCAAGGGAAGTTTTATAATTGTTTATTGTTTATGTTTACAATATATAAACTAGCAGAATAATTAATTCATCCTCCTGGTCCCTCCCAACCCGGAGAGGGCAGCCAGAGACTGGCTGCAATAGGCATCCCCGCTACCTGGGACCCAACACAGGGCAGGAGGGCCTGATGTCCACCAGGCTCGGGGCCTGCAGTCACCATATTCCGGGAGCTACTGTACCCCCAGAAGGAACCCATCCCGCCCCACCCCACTCAACCCAACCCCACCCCGGAGGACCTCTACAAAAACAAACAAACAACAACAAAAATCAAACAAACAAACAAACAAATCACCCGGTTACACCAGTCGCAGCAGCCCGGGCCTGAGACCCACCATCACCCAGGCCCCCCCAGGCCCCCCCCAACAGGGGAAAAGCACACCCCCATACAGACCCCCTCCTCCTCACCGCACGCCCCAACACCCTAAAAAAAATAACCACCTGCGGACACCTTGGAGTTCCCAGAGCAACAAGGCCGGCACCAGGACCTGCACCAACCCACGCATGCTGTGGCATGTCCAGGGCAACCCAGACCCCCCAGGCACAGGCAGGGCCCCGCCCCGGGCACAAGGCAGCGGCAAGCCACCAGGTCCAGGCCCAGCTCCACCACCCACGCCAGAGCGGCCCCGTCACCCGGTACAGAGCCAGCAGCCACCACCCCAAGGCCCCTAAGGGACCCTGCCCCACACCGCAAGACAGCCCCACCCGCAAGCCCCCAAAACTGCCCTCCAAGCCCGACACACAGTCCCCCCAGCAATGACCAACCGCCCAGAGCGACGGGACAGCAACCCACCACCAACACTATGTGATCAAGCTAATCAGAGGGGACCAGAGAGAATTAAATTCAGCCAATTGATGTTTTGAGGAGGCAGACATTGTTTCCATGCTAATATAATCTAAAAGAAAATTTCTAAACTGGTTAATACACAGATTGTTCTTCGCTTTCCAGTTCATGAGAATAGTTTTCTTTGCTATACATAACACTGTGAGGATCATGTGTGCTAAGCTAAATTCCACGTTGATGTTGTCTAAGTCACCCAGTATGCACAGTGTGGGGCATGCAGGAATGCTACACTTTAGCCATGTTGATAGGTCCGCACAGACTTCAAGCCAGAACTTCTGGACAGGCGCACAAAACCACAAAGCGTGTGCATAATCATCAGGTGTGTTATCTGTGCAATGTGAGCAGATGTTTGAGTGTGTTAGACCCATCCTGAACATCCTTTGTCCTGTATAGTGTGTTCTATGAAGAATTTTGTATTGTATGAGCTGTAAATTAGGATTTCGAGTCATTCTGAAGGTGTTCAAACATATTTGTGGCCAGAAGCTATGACTAGAACTGATGGATAAATCTGCCTCCCATTTTGAGGACGGTAGAGACATTGTGTCATCTATCTTAGACAATAATTTATATATTTTTGATAGTAGTTTTGGGGTGCAGATGCTTAGAAATTCTGCTACCCTAATCGGGAGTTGTAAGTCTGGTTGGTGGAGGATATATTTCTTTGTTATTATAGACTTAAGTTGTTGATATTCTAGGAATTTATTGCTGCCTATCTCATGTTGTGATATGAGCTCATCAAATGAAATAAAATGTCCATTTTGGATTATATGTTCCAGATGTTTGATTCCTTTGATCTTCCAGAGAGTAAAGTTTAGCATTTTTTTGTTTTGCAGGATGTCAGGATTGTTCCAGATGGGTGTAAGCTTACACGGGACAAGTGAAGACTTTGTTATTTTAAGAAATTCCCACCAGGCTGTCAGAGAGGTGCTGATGTTAATGATTTTGAAACATTTGTGATTTTTCACGTTTTGACTAATAAGTGGCAGGTCAGAGATTTCCAGATTATCACACAATGCTTGTTCTATACTTATCCATGTTCATGTATTGGGCTAGGTTTAAACCATTTTGATATATACTGTAACCTATTGGCTAAGGAATAGTGCTGAAAATTAGGTAAATCTAATCCACCCTGTCCTTGGTCTTCTGTAGGGTTTTTAAACTAATACGTGGTGGTTTGTTTTTCCACAGAAATTTAGAGATGCATGAATCTAGTGACTTAAACCAAGTAGCAGGTGGTTTTATGGGGATCATTGAGAACAGATAGTTAACTTTTGGTAGTATCATCATTTTAATGGTTGTAACTCTCCCCATAAGTGATATAGGTAAGGACTTCCAACGAGAGAGATCGTCCTTTACTGTCTTTAATAATTGCACATTGAGGCGGCCTGTTGCCACTGCGGGTTCTTTCAGAGAGACTCAGAGACAGAGGACGGTTCAACGTATAGTTTATTTAACCCTTTTTCATGAATGTGGAGTCGTTCGCAGGCCTTCCCTCCCGGTTCGTGCTGCCGACTCCACTTCAATCCTCCTTACAGCTCTGAGTTTTTTAAAGAGGAGAGTGATTAGACAAGTGACTGCCGGTGTACTAATCACTCACCTAGTCCTGCTCCCCAGAGCTCTCTCCACAGCTCTCTCCTGCAGCTGATGCACCACGCCCCCTCCACATACCTCCACCGCCTGACCTTGGCCGGGGAGCGGTCCGGCCTAACCTAACCCCCCCCCCCCCCCACCTCGCCATGCGAGCTGTAAAGGAAGTCGGCCACCGCCATCTGTGCCCCCGGCCTATGGACCACTTTGAATTTAAAAGGCTGTAGTGCCAGATACCAGCGGGTGATCCGTGCATTGACATTTTTCATTCGGTGGAGCCACTGGAGGGGAGCAAGGTCCGAGCAAAGGGTGAATGGGCGCCCCAGCAAGTAATACCGCATAGCGCCGACCACCCACCGGATGGCCAGGCACTCCCTCTCCATCGTGTTGTATCTGGTCTCCCTCTCGGATAGTTTCTGGCTGATGTAAAGCACTGGGCGGTCAACGCCCCGCACCTGCTGGGACAGAACAGCCCCTGACCCCCTTCCCGATGCATCAGTCTGCAGGACAAATGGGAGAGAGGAGTTAGGTGTGTGGAGAAGAGGCTCCCCACAGAGGGTCTGCTTTACCCTCTCAAGTGACACCTGGCACTGCTTCGTCCACCGGACCGGATCAGAGGCACCTTTTCGCGAAGTTGGGAATAAATCGCCGGTAATATCCGGCCAGCCCCAAAAACCGCCTCACCTCTTTCTTGATCTTAGGTTTTGGGCAGGCTGCAATCGCTGCTGTCTTGTCTACCTGTGGACGCACCTGTCCGCCGCCCAAGTGGTACCCCAGATACCGTACCTCCCTCCATCCAACTGCACACTTCTTTGGGTTGGCCGTGAGCCCCGCCTGCCGCAGTGACTCCAGCACTGCCGCCATCTGCTGAACATGCTCCGCCCAGCTGTTGCTATGGATGATGACGTCATCCAGGTAAGCGGCAGCATACGCAGGAACTTACATCATGAAAAGCGAGATCAGAGGTGTTTGGCTGAGAGAAGGCCACAGTTTGCGATGCAATAATTAAAGGCCTCATGCCAGATGTCGCCACTGAAGTAAAGAACATTTACGTGGGATGGTGTGAGGGTCCTCGTTTGGCTGACGTTCGCCGATATGCTCGCCATGCTCATAACCAAGTTGAGACGCGTAAGACAACCAAAAGGGACAAGTGTGAAAAGGAGCTGCATTTGGCAGCCATGACCATGTATTCCGCAGTGTGTGTAAACAGAGGACGAGGCCGAAGTCGAAGACGTGGACGTGTGGGAGAGGAGGTCGAAATGGGCCACGCCAGAGCTATGATCCGAATATTTGTTTTTACTGTGGCCAGACTGGACAGCTGAAAAGTGATGAAATTGGGCAAAAGGCTGACTGAGGGTGGGAGGCAGGTTCTGGACGTCACGCGGCAGCGGAGCCTCCACTAATGGGTGATAGCACAAACACACTCACACATTTTTCCTGCTCTGTGTAGTGAAGAAACGCTTGCCGACTGTGATTCACGTAGTAAAGTTTTGCATGCTATTTCCGTCCTAGAGCAAAGATATTTCTCTCAGAATATAGGAACTTATGTTCATCAGTAGTGACGTCAGGGGAGTTTGATTGTCCTCCAAAGTTAAGTGGAAACCACGTTTACTGTATGTCTGCATCAGGCCAGGTTGTGAAGGAGAAAATGACAATGCCCATTGCGTGTTGTCACTCCCGATGAGCTCTCCTTCAAACACTCATTTTTGTTATCAGAGTTGTGTCCCATTAACCTGATGGGCTGTGATCTCATGTGTAAATTAGGCATTATTTTAACTTCTACACCAGAGGGTGTTAAGGTTATGTTACAGCCTGACAAAGTTTTCACAGCAGTGCAGTTTGATTCATCGGCACTTACATATGCTTATGAGTGGAAACTTCCCAGCTCTCCTTTTTCACAACAACTAGTGGAAGAAGCAAAAGCGTTAGTTTCACCCCTTTCTGATTTCATGCAACCTACTGATTTGCACTGCACATCACACATTTCTTTGGGGCTATGAGAAGAAGTGAAAAAATATGTGCGCCTACTTTATTGGCTGTGTCGCTCACTCCAGAGCACTTCGATTTTTTAATGTTTGTGGTACTCGCCCTCACATTTCCTTGGCCAAACGTACACACTGGCAGTGACAAGGTGTGGGAGAGTTTGTTGCTACATGTCAGAAAGAAATGGAGTGGACCGTTTCACCTGCTGATCCAAATTTGATGTTTTCTGAACGATTGTCAGCATACAAAAAAACATTTTTGAGTACAATGCATTGTCAAAGAACTGTGGACTTAATTCCTACCACAGAATCACATTTTGAAGCATGTTTTTTATCTGAAACAGATTTGTCTTCGATACCCATGTTGGCTGAAGTGCCCAATGATCTTTGGGCTAAGAGCAAATATGATGTGGGGTTGATAAAAGGCTGTGAACCAGTAATTGTCACCCCTAAATCAGACATTTGTCCATGTAAAAAACAATACCCTTTTAAGCCTGAAGCAATTAAAGGGATTAAACCTGTTTTTCAATCTTTTCATAAAACAGGCGTTATTGTTCCTTTTGAAAATTCACCTGTACTTACTCCATTGTTTCCTGTTAAAAAGATTAAAGATGCTGGCCAGCCAGATGAATGGCGTTTTGTACAGGACCTCCAAGCGGTGAATGCTGCAGTTCAGCCACATGCTCCTACAGTGCCCAACCCACACACTATTTTGTCTCAAATTACATCAGATGCACAGTTTTTCTCAGTGGTTGACTTGTCGCCAGTGCACCCTGATAGCCCATTTTGGTTTGCTTTTTAGTTTGAAGGGAGATCTTGGACTTTTACCCGGTTATGCCAGGGGTACTGTGAAAGTCCCACTATTTACAATGCTGCCCTCAAAGCTAGTCTGGATTAACTTCAATCAACCACAGGCTCTGCTCTTTTGCAGTATGTGGATGACATCCTTTTATGTAGTCCATCTAAACAACAGTGTGAAAAAGACAGTGAATCTGTTGAAACATCTTCCTTCTTATGGCCATAAAGCCAGCCTTTCTAAGTTACAGTTTGTACAGGACGAATGTGTACAATGTGCACATGCTGGTTACAAATAAGAAAATACAAACAACAAACAGTTTCTTCCATGGTTCACAGCATGTGTATGATCATCTTCATCGCTGGTCTCAGTAAGGATGTTTCAATCTTCGGTGTCAGAGGTTACTAGCACTTAACACACCGGTGGAGTACAGCTTTTACTGCTGACTCTTATCTTTGTCCTTCCGGGCGTGTTGGTTAGGCTGATGTATGTCAGGGTGGAAGTCATCTACTGGTTCTGGTACCTTCTTACAGTGACTGGCATGAATCCAGGTTGCTCTCTCTGCAACTTTAACAGCTGTATGAGTGACCAGTAGCACCTGGAACGGGCCTTGCCAACGTTTGGACTTCCAATGTTTCCTGCGAAGTTCCTTCACCACCTGTCATCTGGTTGGAGTGGTGTGTTTTCTGTGGCTGGAAGGGCTGCTTTTACTGTCTGTGAAACTTGAGATAGAACAGTGGAAAGGTTTCGACAGTAAGACAACATAGCATCATCACAAACAGTTGTGGAAGGGAGGGGTCTGGTTACAGGTCCCAATCCCAGGTTAGGAGGTCTGCCAAATAAAATTTCAAATGGGCTGAGATTCACTTGAGCTCTGATTCTCATTCTCATGTAGGTAAGCACAATAGGTAATACTTTTGTCCATGGCAGACCTGTTTCTTCACAACATTTGGCTAACTTGGACTTTAATGTACCATTTTCTCTTTCCACAGCACCTCCACTCTGTGGATGATAAGCACAATGTGTGCGCAAGGTTATTCCCAAGAATTTACCAACCTCAGTCAATGCAGTGTTTACAAAATGTGTGCCATTATCACTGCTGATCTTCTCTGGAATGCCCCATCTAGGAATGATTTCTGTTTAGCAGTGCTTTAGTCACTGCATTACTGTTTGCATGTTTTGCAGGGAAAACTTCAACCCATTTACTAAACACGTCCACTATTACTAGTGCATATTTCTTTCTTTCAGCTGGTGTGAGTTCAACAAAATCCATCATCAAATGTTCAAAAGGTTTCTCTGGTGGAGGGTGTGCAACTTGCGATGTGTGTAATGCCTTTCCTACATTATGTGTGGCACAAACCATACATGACTGACAGTATTTTTGCGCATATGAACTGAACCCTTTTGTGAACCACTGAGCAGTGAGTGCATTCAGCATCCCCCCTTTTGACACATGGTCCAACCCATGTGTCAATTTTGAAAAATGAGGAAAAAAATGTTTAGGTAGACAGGGTTTACCATCAGGTCCCATCCAAACACCATCCATATGAGTTGCACCCACAGAGGACCAAATGCGTCCAGAGGACCAAATTTCATCTGCAGAGGCAAAAGTTTGCAAAGCATGGAGATCTGTGAGGGAGTCTTCTGCCTGCAAAGAGAGGGAAGCGAAAACAGGAAAAGATTTAGCTGCTTGCTTAGCTGCAGCATCAGCTCTGGCATTGCCACAAGCAACAGGATCGTCTGAGTTAGTGTGAGCCGCACACTTACAGACCGAGATTGCTGTAGGCAAAAGGATCACATCAAGAAGATCAGAAACCTGCTTGGAGTTCAGAATAGTTTTACCATCTGATTTAAGGAAATGCCTGTGTTTCCACAGCGCACCAAAGTCATGAACAACACCAAAAGCATATCTGGAATCTGTGTAAATAGTGACAGACTTACCAGCTGCCAACTTACAAGCTTCAGTAAGTGCAATAAGCTCAGTAGTTTGAGCAGAGAAATGTTTAGGAAGAGAACCAGACAACAAAGTGTCATGTGAAGAACATACTGCAAACCAAACACAGTTAGTACCTGTGGCTGGATCACGCAAAGCTGATCCATCTACAAAAAGAATCATGTCAGAGTTTGGAAGAGGAGTCTCTAAAAGATCAGGTCGGGGTGTACAAACTTGTTCCAAAACAGCTTCACAGTCATGAGGCTCCCCATCCTCAGGAGTCGGAAGCAAAGTAGCAGGATTCAGAACAGTACAACGTTTAACAGTGACATTTGGCATATCACAGAGGTGTATCTGAGCCAACGAGCAGTTGAAAGATGTGAAGTTTTCTGCTCGAGAAGAATAATGGCAACAGCATGAGGAACCAAAAAAGTCAAATTAGCGTAGCCCACAATATCTTGGGAGGCCAGGACAGCTTTCTCTGCAGCTGCAACAACACGAAGACAACCAGGCAGGCCTGCAGCCACAGAGTCCAGTTTTGCTGAGAAATGAGCCACTGGCCTTTGCCTGCCCCATGTTCCTGCATAAGAACAGATGTCATGCTTCTCATCAACTGCCTGTATGAAAGGTTTATGAGGATCTGGAATGCCAAGTGTTGGTGCTGTTTGAAGAGCCAGCTTAAGCTGACTAAAGGCTGATTCAGCCTCAGGAGTCCATGGAACACGGTCAGCTGACTGGAGGCCTTTACCATGGATAAGAGCACCTAAGAGAGCTTCGAGAAAAGAGTAGTTAGGAATAAAGTTCCTGCAGTAAGATGTTATACCTAAGAATGACATAAGCTGTTTTTTAGTAACCGGTTTAGGAATGATCTGAACTGCAGCAACACGTTTAGGAGAAAGTGAGCGCCCATCCTTAGAAATCACATGACCCAAAAAGGTGACTTCGTCCTGTACAAACTGTAAATTAGAAAGGCTGGCTTTATGGCTATAAGAATGAAGATGTTTCAACAGATTCACTGTCTTTTTCACACTGTTGTTTAGATGGACTACATAAAAGGATGTCATCCACATACTGCAAAAGAGCAGAGCCTGTGGTTGATTGAAGTTAATCCAGACTAGCTTTGAGGGCAGCATTGTAAATAGTGGGACTTTCACAGTACCCCTGGCATAACCGGGTAAAAGTCCAAGATCTCCCTTCAAACTAAAAAGCAAACCAAAATGGGCTATCAGGGTGCACTGGCGACAAGTCAACCACTGAGAAAAACTGTGCATCTGATGTAATTTGAGACAAAATAGTGTGTGGGTTGGGCACAGTAGGAGCATGTGGCTGAACTGCAGCATTCACCGCTTGGAGGTCCTGTACAAAACGCCATTCATCTGGCTGGCCAGCATCTTTAATCTTTTTAACAGGAATCAATGGAGTAAGCACAGGTGAATTTTCAAAAGGAACAATAACGCCTGTTTTCTGAAAAGATTGAAAAACAGGTTTAATCCCTTTAATTGCTTCAGGCTTAAAAGGGTATTGTTTTTTACATGGACAAAAGTCTGATTTAGGGGTGACAATTACTGGTTCACAGCCTTTTATCAACCCCACATCATATTTGCTCTTAGCCCAAAGATCATTGGGCACTTCAGCCAACATGGGTATCGAAGACAAATCTGTTTCAGATAAAAAACATGCTTCAAAATGTGATTCTGTGGTAGGAATTAAGTCCACAGTTCTTTGACAATGCATTGTACTCAAAAATGTTTTTTTGTATGCTGACAATCGTTCAGAAAACATCAAATTTGGATCAGCAGGTGAAACGGTCCACTCCATTTCTTTCTGACATGTAGCAACAAACTCTCCCACACCTTGTCACTGCCTGTGTGTACGTTTGGCCAAGGAAATGTGAGGGCGAGTACCACAAACATTAAAAAAATCGAAGTGCTCTGGAGTGAGCGACACAGCCAATAAAGTAGGCGCACATATTTTTTCACTTCTTCTCATAGTCATTGTCAGGCCCCAAAGAAATGTGTCATGTGCAGTGCAAATCAGTAGGTTGCATGAAATCAGAAAGGGGTGAAACTAACGCTTTTGCTTCTTCCACTAGTTGTTGTGAAAAAGGAGAGCTGGGAAGTTTCCACTCATAAGCATATGTAAGTGCCGATGAATCAAACTGCACTGCTGTGAAAACTTTGTCAGGCTGTAACATAACCTTAACACCCTCTGGTGTAGAAGTTAAAATAATGCCTAATTTACACATGAGATCACAGCCCATCAGGTTAATGGGACACAACTCTGATAACAAAAATGAGTGTTTGAAGGAGAGCTCATCGGGAGTGACAACACGCAATGGGCATTGTCATTTTCTCCTTCACAACCTGGCCTGATGCAGACATACAGTAAACGTGGTTTCCACTTAACTTTGGAGGACAATCAAACTCCCCTGACGTCACTACTGATGAACATAAGTTCCTATATTCTGAGAGAAATATCTTTGCTCTAGGACGGAAATAGCATGCAAAACTTTACTACGTGAATCACAGTCGGCAAGCGTTTCTTCACTACACAGAGCAGGAAAAATGTGTGAGTGTGTTTGTGCTATCACCCATTAGTGGAGGCTCCGCTGCCGCGTGACGTCCAGAACCTGCCTCCCACCCTCAGTCAGTCTTTTGCCCAATTTCATCACTTTTCAGCTGTGGACAGTCCTTCTTCCCGTGTCCAGTCTGGCCACAGTAAAAACAAATATTCGGATCATAGCTCTGGCGTGGCCCATTTCGACCTCCTCTCCCACACGTCCACGTCTTCGACTTCGGCCTCGTCCTCTGTTTACACCAACTGCGTAATACATGGTCATGGCTGCCAAATGCAGCTCCTTTTCACACTTGTCCCTTTTGGTTGTCTTACGCGTCTCAACTTGGTTCTGAGCATGGCGAGCATATCGGCGAACGTCAGCCAAACGAGGACCCTCACACCATCCCACGTAAATGTTCTTTACTTCAGTGGCAACATCTGGCATGAGGCCTTTAATTATTGCATCGCAAACTGTGGCCTTCTCTCAGCCAAACACCTCTGATCTCGCTTTTCATGATGTAAGGTTGGGCATTCAGACCTTGCTTCACCTGCTTTTCACCAAATATAGTCGGACATTCACACCTTCTTGCAGCCGAACACTTCCACTCCACCTTTTAGTGTTCTATCACACCTTTTTTTTCACCGCATTTTATAGATTATGGTTGGAAATTCTCAACCACTCTCATCCGAAGACCTCTCCTCCCGCTTTTGTTAATATATTTGAACTTTAGTCGGACATTCACACCTTCTTGCAGCCGAACCACCTCCGCTCCCTGTTTTGATCATGTATGGTCTGGCAATACTACCTTTTCTTACCCGTTTATGAGTAATTATGGCTGGACATTCACACCTACTTGCAGCCGAACACCACCTCTCCCGCTTTTGATGATGTATGGTCCGGCATTCTTACCTTTTCTAACACATTTTTCAGGAATTATGGTCGGAGATTCACACCTCCTTACAGCCGAACACCTCCGCTCCTGCATTTGATGGTGTATAGTCGGGCATTCTCACCCTTTCTCATCAGCTTTTTGCAAATTATGATCTAACATTCACACCTGCTTTTGATGATGTATGGTTGGGCATTCTTACCTTTTTTTTTACCCATTTTTCAGGAATTATGGGTGGACATTCAAACCTTCCTGCAGCTGAACACCTCCTCTCCCGCTTATGATCATGTGCGGTTTGATATTCGAAAATTTTCTTTCATGTTTTCTAGCAATTATTGATGGACATTCAGACCTTCTTGCAGCTGAACACCTCCGCTCCCGCTTTTGTTAATATATTTGAACTTTAGTCAGACATTCACACCTACTTGCAGCCGAACACCACCTCTCTAGCTTTTGATGAGGTATGGTCCGGCATTCTTACCGTTTCTAACACATTTTTCAGCAATTATGGTAGGACATTCACACCTTCTTGCAGCTGAACACCTCCTCTCCCACTTATGATCATGTGCGGATTGATTTTCGAAAATTTTCTTTCATGTTTTCTAGCAATTAATAATGGACATTTAGACCTTCTTGCAGCTGAACACCTCCGCTCCCGCTTTTGATCATACATTGTCAGGCATTCGCACCTTGTCTTACCCGCTTTTTACAAACTTTAGTCGAACATTCACACCTTTTTGCAGCCGAACACAGTTTTTTGCAGCCGAATTTGGGCATTCGAACCTTTTCATACCCACTTTTTACCAACTATGGTCGGACATTCACACCGTCTTACAACGGAACACCTCCACTCCCTCTTTTGATGGTGTATGTTCGGGCATTCGAACCTTTTCTTACCCGCTTTTTACAAACTATGCTCGGACATTCAAACCTTCTTGTAGCCGAACACATCCACTCGTGCTTTTGATGATGTATGGTATGGCATTCGAACCTACTTGTTGCCCGCTTTTCATTAATTATGGGTGGACATTCACACCTTGTCGCAGCCAAACACCTCCGCTCCCTGGTTTGATCATGTATGGTTGGACATTCGCACCTTTTCTCACCCGCTTTTTGCAAACTATGGTCGGCCATTCACAGCTTCCTCTCCACCATACTTGTATGGTGGGATATTCACACCCACTTGCATCCGAAGACCTCCGCCCCCACTTTTGTTGTCGCATTCACTCTCTTTTCTCAGCAGACTAAAAGAAACTTCCATCCTGCACCGCTGTTTGCTTTTTCACAACAGCAGAGGAGAGCGCACCGTTCCCAGCGGCACTGCAATACCGGGTCGATGCTTGGAGTGAACGGAGCAAGCTCCTTTTTCAACTCCTATTGATAAAAATCCATTTAATATGTAGTCCTTGCATAGACATATCACATATTAAACTGATAAGTACAGATGGATTATGTGCAATTATTAAAGAGAGTAGAGGACGATCTCTCTCGTTGGAAGTCCTTACCTATATCACTTATGGGGAGAGTTACAACCATTAAAATGATGATACTACCAAAAGTTAACTATTTGTTCTCAATGATCCCCATAAAACCATCTGCTACTTGGTTTAAGTCACTAGATTCATGCATCTCCAAATTTCTGTGGAAAAACAAACCACCACGTATTAGTTTACAAACCCTACAGAAGACCAAGGACAGTGGTGGATTAGATTTACCTCATTTTCAGCACTATTCCTTAGCCAATAGGTTACAATATAAATCAAAATGGTTTAAACCTTGTTGTTGTCACAGTTCCCAGAGACGTTGTAATCGTTGAGGATTCTATATTCACCCCCTCATTAGAGGCACGTGTTGCAGATTGATGACACTGAATCTTCTTCTCTGTTCATTGCTGGCATCATTCCCAGCATCGTAAGTGTTCGTGGCATTGTTAGCCTCTTCTTCTGGATCTTGATATCGAGCATCCTTTTGTATTTCTGGTTTGTAAGTCCTCTCTCTTCGTTCACCGGAGTCTTCGTCTCTTTGTCCTTGAGTTTGGTGATTTTTTCTTTTTTTGATGCCTTGACACAGTGTGACAGGTGATACCACGTGGGAGATCCTTTAACTTGGACTGCTGTCCCTGTGCTGCGAAATGGCTGTGCTGCTCAAATGGTCTCTCCTTCATCATATACACAGTTATTTATACATCACCTTCCACCATGAAGCGTTGTCCCTTTTTGTTTCTCTCTTTGTTCTTAAAATGCTGTTATGCATGTCTAAACCAATCCATTAAACTAGATCATTTTGGCAGTAAAGCGATCTACAATGTGCTTGGTCGCAAAGCTGCTCATCTGTGGTAAACAGCTCTTCAGAAAGGCATTCTTCAATTGATTTCACTAATTTTATGTAATAATTTTGTGATTTCCTACAAAACTACACTTCTTCTCCCATCTGTCTGAGTATTTAATATTGTCTGGGTCCCGTTAAAACATATATTTTTCCCATCTAATTCCTTGTTTGCTTTAAAACAAGTATTCCCCATTTTCTATCCCTTCAGTAGCCAACCAGTTTGTATGGAGTACACTGGAGCAACTTGACTGATCAGTAAAACACTGCTTTTGTTGTCACCGCAAGGCTTCCCCCGTCGGTTGTTTCACTGAGACACTACTGAGTAACTACAACTCAACACAGTTTATACACATAACATTCATATACATACTAACAAACAAACAAACAATAATTTATCGCAATTTTCTCATCTCTGTTTGAACGTACACCCAGGTAAATATTCCTGTAGTCTTCTCATACCGACTATGGACCCATTCATTGTTTAACTTCACTGTTTTGCAAATCCTAATTGAATATTACACATTGACATTGAAATTTACTGGATAAGCAGGTCTTCATTGCATTCAGCAGCCTATATGTGAGCATCTATGTGTAAGCTGTTCTTCTTTGCATTTATCAGCAGCAAGCAATTCTTCACTGCACATGCATATGTAAATAGTAAAACAATTCCAATGTGTTAGCGAAACCTTCTATATCACAGTGGTTTCTAAGATCTATTTTAAGTTCTTTGCCATCAGTGAGATGACATAGTTTACAAAGTGTGTCAAATTATCACTGAAGATCTTTTCAGGTATTTCAAATCTAGAAATAAGTTATTTTACGCGTGATTTTGCTACTGAGAGTGCATCTGCTTGTGCACATGGAAATATTTCAGACCATTTGGTAAAAACCTCTGTTGTCACTGAGCAGAATCGTTTCCCTTAACATTAATTTAGTTCAATGAAATCTACACAATAATGAAATAATGAAATCCAAACAAATATGTTGAAAAAGATACACTGGCTTAGGGAATTATCTTCGTTTTGGTCTTAGATTGCCCTGTGGAATGTATTTTGCACATATTTGACCTGCTAGACAAAACTTTGTTCATTTATTTATTCTAAAAAAAAAAATTCAATAATTAGTAAAACCATATGCTGTAAAAACCTTGTTCATTATTGCTTCCATCCCTCCTGTTGAGACATGACATGGTCCGTGGCTCAATACTGCAGCATATTTAAACAAATTCTTTGGCAGTATGGTTTTCCTTCCGGTCATTCATACGAGTCTATTGTAGATGGCAATTGAATAACATCTAATAATGCTAAAATATTTGTAGTTTATACATTTAGCTGTGGATGTCAACATACCTGTTTTTCCAATGCTGTGTTAACACATGTACAGTTGAGAAGGCATACTGACTGTCAGTGTAAACGTTAACAACCTTTTTGTTATTTAATTTACAAGCTTCAGTTAAAGCTACCAATTCGACTGCTTGAACAGAGTAATTTTTTGGTAGTGGTTGTTTTAAGAAAACTTCAGTTTCTGTTACTACTGCAAATCCTGTAGCATTTGTGCCATCAGGGTTTTTTGCTTGACCTGTTGAATAAATATAGTTATTTCTGCATTTTCATAACGTATATCAGTTAAGTCTGGCCTGGGTAAAACACTGATGGTTATTTCTGACATGCAATCATGAGGCTTTCCATCTGTGGGGTAGGTAGCAGTGTGGATGGATTAAGTGTAGCACATCTCTCGACAACAAGGTGTGGCTGTGAAAGAAGAACTGTTATGTAGGAGAGATGTCTGGTAAAGATATTTTGTTAAGTAACCATATCACAGCCACTGCATGAGGTACCTTAAGTGTTAATGGGTGAAATAACACCATTATTGTTGATGCCTGCACTGCCAATGGCTTCTGGCCATTGATTCAAAAGTACGATCTCGTCCCTTTTTCCCCCTTTCAGTGGACACTGGTCCCTAATTACCGCAATTCAGCAGGGGGTCTTTCATTAGGAGTACTGGACTCCCCCGTGCACGGTTTCAGCTCCGACCCTGGAAAGCGGAAAAAACGTTGAGATCTGGTTTGAGGACCCAATTGTTGAGAAAAGTCTCTCAATGAGACTCAGAGTTGCTGGAGTCAGTTAATGCAAATGTTTAATCTTGCAGCAAGTAACCCTTCTGTCTGTTTGGACTCTCACATACATTCGGTTAATCATAGAAAAACGAGAACAAAACTTTTTAGCCCCTTAAATTCATAAAACAGACATGGTGCAGTTATTTCCATTCTAGAAAATAAGAGTAATCACCACCATTCCTATAAATTCTGGATATTCTAACAATCTGAATCTTTTTTAAATGTTCGATGAAGCCCTTTGCTGTTCTGTTTAGAGACTCAGCTGATCATAAACCAAGTTTTGCTCTTGAACCAAGCTTCTAAACTCTTCACCTTTTTCATTTCTCAGTTAGTATTCACTTTAAAACTGATTAAAAGAAAAATTAAATGAATGCCTATCAACAAATGTGGGATCTAAACTCTAGTGCTTTCTCTAAAATAATTTCCTTTCTCAATTCAGAAATGTGTGTGTGTAAGTCACAACACCCGTGACACCAAAACGGCTTTCTTTTCTCTCTTTTTTCTACACTCTGCACTGTGAGCACACACACCAAATCAGAAAGGCTTTTTTCTCTCTTTTCTACATTATGGACTGTGGGGACACAAAACCGCTCTCTCTCTTTTTTTTTTTGATTGTGTGCCAGGGCGTTGTCTCACGTATTAGATTATGCTTAAGATACGAATGGGTTTATCAGTCACATCAGAATCCATACATACTGATCCTCCCGTAATAAAATGGTCGGATCTTATCAAACACACTTTGTTTCTTGTGACAAGTCAGCAAAACAGCGTATACACGTCAAGACACTGAATCAAGTTTGCCACAAGAACTCATAAGTTTGGCAGTATTGCTCTGCCGTCAGCAATCATACACCCATTTTATTTTCATGAGACATGTGCAGGCACCTGTTCATCCACTGTTCTATCACTATGAATTAGTTTATCTATTATCAATAAGGATACTTCTACAACTACTATCAAAGTATGTCCGGACTTCTTATGTTGTCAGTTGCTATATATGAATAAGTGGGTAGCTACTGACAAGCATTAAGCATGTCACACAGCCCAAACATATAACATTTCAGGACACACCACACAGTTAACAACCACAGTGAAGCGTGTCAAAGCCCAAACATGTAACATTCAACAGGACACTTACACAACACATTCAAATCAAACAGTCAGACAACATACAAGAACATATACCCCAGCCAGCATTGCTCCCTGCCTATTTTCCTACAACTCACTATGTGTGCGCACACCTTTATTCACAAACTCTTCAACTTATACTCTTTTACCGAAGCTGCTACAGCTCGATTGGCCAAATACCCTTAGATCCTATTTCGGTGAATTTGACATCTGCCTTGTATGTAACAGATTAGCGGTTTAGCAGTTTTAATTTAGTTTGAGTGAAGGAATTCATTTTATAGCAAAATCCGAAATCGTGAAGAACTCATGAAAGTAAGCTTATTCTCGGATTCCTGAAACTTTAGATTTGCTCTTTCTTTTACTGCAAAGTACAACGTTGAGCAGCACTAATGAGTTGTTTCTATTTTTGGCAGGCTTTACCTTTGCGGATGAAGCCCTTTCTGTCTGTGCAAAAGAAATCTTGTTACTGTGCAGAGTGACTTCTCTGAGTAGAGTCGCCTTACTTGTTGCGACTGTGCCGATGTTCGAAGCTGGAGTGCAAAGTTGTTGCTTGAATGGTGCTCGCTGGAGCGTGTGGTAGTGTAAAGTTAGACCATTTAAAAGGGCTGAAGAGTGCTCAGTGCAGCGGGTGGGCGGAGGTGCAAAGTGACACTATGGCCATAAAAAGAACACCGCTACAAGTGCGCATTGTGCCAGGAAGGGCCCTCGGACGTGAACCAGTGGACAGTTATCGCTTCTCGGCCTTTTGGCTAAGATCAAGTGTAGTATCTGTTCTTATCAGTTTAATGTCTGATATGTCCTCTTTGCGAGGACTACATATTAAATGGATTTTTATCAATAGGAGTTGAAAAAGGAGCTTGCTCCGTTCACTCCAAGCATCGACCCGGTACTGCAGTGCCGCTGGGAATGGTGCGCTCTCCTCTGCTCTTGTGAAAAAGCAAACAGCGGTGCAGGATGGAAGTTTCAGGGAGCCTAAGATGAAACTTTCTTTTAATCTGCTGAGAAAAGAGAGTGAATGCGAAGCAGACTTTAACACGGCTCTGGGAGCGAGCCGAGTGCGGGCTAACCGGGAGAATTGCTTGAAAGAAACGCGACACCGAATGAGCAGTCAGAACAAAGCTTCAATACGGTGTTCCCGTGTTGTTTGTGGCTGCCTTGTCTTTTGCACAGAGTAAAAGACAAGGCAGCCATCGAATAGGGCCCGATTGTTCCTACTTGGTCAGCCGAGGAGCAAGGGGGGGGAGCAAGCGTCTCAACCAAGCAAAGCTCACCATGGGGAAGGTGGCTATGCCAACTAGCCTGATGCCCTGCTCCCGCAGTGATGGATAATCGTACACTGGTTTCTCTTCATAATGTACAAGTCTTTCGCCTTTTACTAAAGACTTCCGTGGAGAGCAGCACTAATGAATTGTTTCTATTTTTGGCAGGCTTTACCTTTGCGGGGGAAGCCCTTTCTGTCTGTGCAAAAGAAATCTTGTTACTGTGCAGAGTGACTTCTCTGAGTAGAGTCGCCTTACTTGTTGCGACTGTGCCGATGTTGCTTGAATGGTGCTCGCTGGAGCGTGCTGTAGTGTAAAGTTATACCATTTAAAAGGGTTGAAGAGTGCTCAGTGCAGCGGGTGGGCGGAGGTGCAAAGTGACACTATGGCCATAAAAAGAACACCGCTACAAGTGCGCATTGTGCCAGGAAGGGCCCTCGGACGTGAACCAGTGGACAGATATCGCTTCTCGGCCTTTTGGCTAAGATCAAGTGTAGTATCTGTACTTATCAGTTTAATATGTGATATGTCTATGCGAGGACTACATATTAAATGGATTTTTATCAATAGGAGTTGAAAAAGGAGCTTGCTCCGTTCACTCCAAGCATCGACCCGGTACTGCAGTGCCGCTGGGAACGGTGCGCTCTCCTCTGCTCTTGTGAAAAAGCAAAGAGCGGTGCAGGATGGAAGTTTCTTTTAATCTGCTGAGAAAAGAGAGTGAATGCGAAGCAGACTTTAACACGGCTCTGGGAGCGAGCCGAGTGCGGGCTAACCAGGAGAAATGCTTGAAAGAAACGCGACACCGAATGAGCGGTCAGAACAAAGCCTCAATACGGTGTTCCTGTGGTGTTTTTATAAAATGCGGTGTAAAAAAAGGTGTGAATGCCCCATAGAAAACTAATAGGTGAATCGGAAGTGTTCGGCTGCAAGAAGGTGTGAATGTCCGACTATATTTGGTGAAAAGCAGGTGAAGCAAGGTCCAAATGCCCAACCTTACATCATCAAAAGCGAGATCAGAGGTTTTTGGCTGCAAGAAGGCCATAGTTTGCCAAAAGCGGGTAAGGTGCGAATGATCGGCTAAATATCAACAAAAGTGGGGGCGGAGGTCTTCGGATGCAAGTGGGTGTGAATATCCCACCATACAAGTATGGTGGAGAGGAAGCTGTGAATGGCCGACCATAGTTTGCAAAAAGCGGGTGAGAAAAGGTGCGAATGTCCAACCATACATGATCAAAACAGGGAGCGGAGGTGTTTGGCTGCGACAAGGTGTGAATGTCCACCCATAATTAATGAAAAGCGGGCAACAAGTAGGTTCGAATGCCCAACCATACATCATCAAAAGCAGGAGTGGATGTGTTCGGCTACAAGAAGGTTTGAATGTCCGAGCATAGTTTGTAAAAAGCGGGTAAGAAAAGGTTCGAATGCCCGAACATACACCATCAAAAGAGGGAGCGGAGGTGTTCCGCTGTAAGACGGTGTGAATGTCCGACCATAGTTGGTAAAAAGTGGGTATGAAAAGGTTCGAATGCCCAAATTCGGCTGCAAAAAACTGTGTTCGACTGCAAAAAGGTGTGAATGTTCGACTAAATTTTGTAAAAAGCGGGTAAGACAAGGTGTGAATGCCTGACAATGTATGATCAAAAGCGGGAGCGGAGGTGTTCAGCTGCAAGAAGGTCTAAATGTCCATTTTTAATTGCTAGAAAACATGAAAGAAAATTTTCGAAAATCAATCCGCACATGATCATAAGTGGGAGAGGAGGTGTTCAGCTGCAAGAAGGTGTGAATGTCCTACCATAATTGCTGAAAAATGTGTTAGAAACGGTAAGAATGCCGGACCATACATCCTCAAAAGCTAGAGAGGTGGTGTTCGGCTGCAAGTAGGTGTGAATGTCTGACTAAAGTTCAAATATATTAACAAAAGCGGGAGGAGAGGTCTTTGGATGAGTGGTTGAGAATTTCCAACCATAATCTATAAAATGCGGTGAAAAAAAAGGTGTGATAGATACCTAAAAGGTGGAGCGGAAGTGTTCGGCTGCAAGAAGGTGTGAATGTTATATATATAGTTGGTGAAAAGCAGGAAAAGAAAGGTCTGAATGCCCAATCTTACATCATCAAAAGCGAGATCAGAGGTGTTTGGCGGCAAGAAAACGGGTAAGGTGTGAAAGACCGACTAAATATCAACAAAAGTGGGGGCGGAGGTCTTCGGATGCAAGTGGGTGTGAATATCCCACCATACAAGTATGGTGGAGAGGAAGCTGTGAATGGCCGACCATAGTTTGCAAAAAGCGGGTGAGAAAAGGTGCGAATGTCCAACCATACATGATCAAAACAGGGAGCGGAGGTGTTTGGCTGCGACAAGGTGTGAATGTCCACCCATAATTAATGAAAAGCGGGCAACAAGTAGGTTCGAATGCCCAACCATACATCAACAAAAGCAGGAGTGGATGTGTTTGGCTACAAGAAGGTTTGAATGTCCGAGCATAGTTTGTAAAAAGCGGGTAAGAAAAGGTGCGAATGCCCGACAAAGTATGATCAAAAGAGGGAGTGGAGGTTTTCGGCTACAAGAAGGTTTGAATGTACGACCATAGTTTGTAAAAAGCGGGTAAGAAAAGGTGCGAATGCCCGAACATACACCATCAAAAGAGGGAGCGGAGGTGTTCCGCTGAAAGACGGTGTGAACGTCCGACCAAAGTTTGTAAAAAGCAGTTAAGAAAAGGTTTGAATATCCAACCAAACATAATCAAAAGTGGGAGCAGAGCTGTTCGACTGCAAGTAGGTGTGAATGTCCGACCATAGTTGGTAAAAAGCGGGTAAGAAAAGGTTAAAAAACCCGACTGTACACAATCAAAAGAGGGAGCGGACGTGTTTCGCTGCAAGAAGGTGTGAATGTCCGAGCATAGTTTGTAAAAAGTGGGTAAGAAAAGGTTCGAATGCCAGAACATACACCATCAAAAGAGGGAGCGGAGGTGTTCCGCTGTAAGAAGGTGTGAATATCCGACCATAGTTGGTAAAAAGTGGGTAAGAAAAGGTTCGAATGCCAAAATATACACCATCAAAAGCGGAAGCCGAGGTGTTCGGCTGCAAGTAGGTGTGAATGTCAGATCATAATTTGCAAAAAGCTGATGAGAAAGGTGTGAATGACCGACAATAATTGCTGAAAAATGTGTTAGGAAAGGTAAGAATGCCGGACCATTCATCATCAAAAGCGGGAGAAGAGGTGTTCGGCTGCAAGAAGCTGTGAATGTCCAGCCATAATTACTCAAAAACGGGTACGAAAAGGTAGTATTGCCAGACCATAAATGATCAAAAAAGGGAGCGGAGGTTTTCCGCTGTAAGAAGGTGTGAATATCCGACCATAATTGGTAAAAAGCGGGTAAGAAAAGGTGCGAATGCCCGACAATGTATGATCAAAAGAGGGAACGGAGGTTTTCGGCTGCAAGAAGGTCTAAATGTCCAACCATAATTTGTAAAAACCGGGGAAGAAAAGGCTCGGAAGCCCAACTATACACCATCAAAAGCGGGAGCGGAGGTGTTCAGCTGCAAGAAGGTCTGATTGTCCATCAATAATTGCTAGAAAACATGAAAAAAAAATTTCGAATATCCAACCGCACATGATCATAAGTGGGAGAGGAGGTGTTCAGCTGCAAGAAGGTGTGAATGTCCACCCATAATTCCTCAAAAATGGGTAAAAAAAAAGGTGCGAATGCCCAACCATACATCATCAAAAGCAGTACTGGATGTGTTAGGCTACAAGAAGGCTTGAATGTCCGAGCATAGTTTGTAAAAAGCGGGTAAGAAAAGGTTCGAATGCCCGAACATACACCATCAAAAGAGGGAGCGGAGGTGTTCCGCCATAAGAAGGTGTGAATGTCCGACCGTAGTTGGTTAAAATACCCGACTGTACACAATCAATAGCGGGAGCGAATGTGTTCGGCTACAAGAAGGTGTGAATGGCCGACCATTTTTTGTAAATAGCGGGTAAGAAAAGGTGCGAATGCCCGACAATGTATGATCAAAAGAGGGAGCGGAGGTTTTCGGCTAAAAGAAGGTCTGAATGTCCAACCATAATTTGTAAAAACCGGGGAAGAAAAGGCTCGAAAGCCCGACTATACACCATCAAAAGCGGGAGCAGAGGGGTTCAGCTGCAAGAAGGTCTGAATGTCCATCAATAATTGCTAGAAAACATGAAAGAAAATTTTCGAATATCAAACCGCACATGATCATATGCGGGAGAGGAGGTGTTCAGCTGCAAGAAGGTGTGAATGTCCACCCATAATTCCTGAAAAATGGGTAAAAAAAGGTGCGAATGCCCAACCATACATCATCAAAAGCATGTGTGAATGTCAGATCATAATTTGCAAAAACCTGATGAACACATCAAATTTGGATCAGCAGGTGAAACAGTCCACTCCATTTCTTTCTGACATGTAGCAACAAACTCTCCCACACCTTGTCACTGCCAGTGTGTACGTTTGGCCAAGGAAATGTGAGGGCGAGTACCACAAACATTAAAAAAATCTAAGTTCTCTGGAGTCAATAAAGTAGGCGCACATATTTTTTCACTTCTTCTCATAGTCATTGTCAGGCCCCAAAGAAATGTGTGATGTGCAGTGCAAATCAGCAGGTTGCATGAAATCAGAAAGGGGTGAAACTAACGCTTTTGCTTCTTCCACTAGTTGTTGTGAAAAAGGAGAGCTGGGAAGTTTCCACTCATAAGCATATGTAAGTGCCGATGAATCAAACTGCACTGCTGTGAAAACTTTGTCAGGCTGTAACATAACGTTAACACCCTCTGGTGTAGAAGTTAAAATAATGCCTAATTTACACATGAGATCACAGCCCATCAGGTTAATGGGACACAACTCTGATAACAAAAATGAGTGTTTGAAGGAGAGCCCATCTGGAGTGACACACGCAATGGGCGATGTCATTTTCTCCTTCACAACCTGGCCTGATGCAGACATAGAGTAAACGTGGTTTCCACTTAACTTTGGAGGACAATCAAACTCCCCTGACGTCACTACTGATGAACATAAGTTCCTATATTCTGAGAGAAATATCTTTGCTCTAGGACGGAAATAGCATGCAAAACTTTACGACGTGAATCACAGTCGGCAAGCGTTTCTTCACTACACAGAGCAGGAAAAATGTGTGAGTGTGTTTGTGCTATCACCCATTAGTGGAGGCTCCGCTGCCACGTGACGTCCAGAACCTGCCTCCCACCCTCAGTCAGCCTTTTGCCCAATTTCATCACTTTTCAGATGTGGACACAGCCACAGTAAAAACAAATATTCGGATCATAGCTCTGGCGTGGCCCATTTCGACCTCCTCTCCCACACGTCCACGTCTTCGACTTCGGCCTCGTCCTCTGTTTAAACCAACTGCGTAATACATGGTCATGGCTGCCAAATGCAGCTCCTTTTCACACTTGTCCTATATCTTAAGCGTCTCAACTTGGCTCTCAGCATGGCGAGCATATCGGCGAACGTCAGCCAAACGAGGACCCTCACACCATCCCACGTAAATGTTCTTTACTTCAGTGGCGACATCTGGCATGAGGCCTTTAATTATTGCATTGCATGCAATACTCTCCCATGGTCCTGATTCATTACCCAAATCCCTTGGTCTCTGATGACCGCTGTGCTTGCTGACTTCCTCAAGGATGCGGTGTACAAAATCATCAGTCCCTTCACCGGGTTTCTGTTTGCAGGTGTAAATGTGGGACATATTGATTTTGGTTGGAAATTGAGTGGTGATGGCTTGACACAGTCTTTGGATGGCTGCTTCATATTGAGCGTTATCATTATGTCCTCGTTCACTGTTGGTAGGTCGCAAATCCAGTTGTAGCATACTGGCCTCTATTTTGCAGAGGTCGGTCAGTTTGAACTTTTTTGTCAATATGCGACGCAATTCAACCCCGGTCGGGCAGAATTGTGCGCAGAAATCTCGCAACTCGTCAGCAAAATGGGGTCCAGAAATCTCTGGATCTGGTAAGCATTGTTATGCTTCCATGATGTCAGTCTCAGTCCAGGGTCGATAAACCAGTAATGGTCCAGTGGGAACTGCAACTTTAACCATAGGCATGGTTTGAATCTGGTTTTGTTTTTTCTCACGTTTAGATCTCTGAAGTCCAGATTGTGGGTAAAGGATTTTTGTCACTTGCGTTAAAAGTTCTTGGGCAGGTACGCTGGAGAACCAAACGTCTTCCTTTTCCTCATCATCAGACCTATGTAACTGATGTTGTGAGAATGATGGAATTTCTTCCCGAGGGAGGATGGAAGAAGTCCCTTCTTCCCGAGAGCCAGAGGCTTGTGGCAGGGCTGGCTGTTGTTGTTGCAGGCGTCGTGGAGGGCAGGAGTCCAGGTCTGGATCCGGCACAGCGAGAGCGCTCAGGGTGGGGTAAAGAGGTGCAGAAGGAGAAAAAGTGTTATCAGTGGAATATGGTGATGGTTTAAAAGAAGATTCAGTCTTAATCAGAGCTGAATTATCTTTTCGTCCACATACTAAATTATTATCATCATTCCGTCATGGCATTCGTTTAACATTTTCCTTTCTTTCTCTTAATACACTTTATTTTTTCCAACATTCTATACCTTTCTTACTTCTTATTTAAACTTAATTTTCTTTTTTTTTGCTTCATCTCTTTCTCATATTTGCAAAACTTTTCTTCTAATTTTCTTATTTCTAACATACTAAAAGAACCTTCAGGTGGAAAACCTCTGGACCATATTTCTTTTTCATTTCAACATGCTTAGGTCCCCCGGTAGGGTCAAAAGTCTGAGACCTACTGTTTCCCATTCTCAGACTTGGAATGGGGAAATATATTCCTTCACTCAAAGGACGTCTCCAATGAGGACCTTAATCTGTACTCACACTTCTTCGGAGTACTTCACACTTCTTCGGACTGCTTCAAAAGTTTCCCTTACCCATGAAATCTCTGTCTCACTAATGACACAACTGGGAAACCCTCTTTTATTCAAATAAAAACTAAAAAGCAGTCCTATCATCTCAGACTATCATATTTAAAAAATGATCCCAGCGCTGGTATTCAGGAAAAGGACCTGCCAGTCCTCTCTCTCAGAAAAGGCCTTGGAGGTATGAGGCTGGAACAGCTACTTCAGTCCAGGCTGGCCATGCACTGCGGTCCGGTCCAGAGACACCAGTCGAGGGATCCTGTTCGTGACGCCAAAATTGTGGACATAGAAGGGCATGTTGAAGGTGTGAATGTCCGACCATAGTTGGTAAAAAGCGGGTAAGAAAAGGTTAAAATACCCGACTCTACACAATCAATAGCGGGAGCGGAGTTGTTCGGCTAAAAGAAGGTGTGAAAGTCCTACCATGGTTTGTAAAAAGCGGGTAAGAAAAGGTTCGAATGCCAAAATATACACCATCAAAAGCGGAAGCCGAGGTGTTCGGCTGCAAGTAGGTGTGAATGTCAGATCATAATTTGCAAAAAGCTGATGAGAAAGGTGTGAATGATCGACAATAATTGCTAAAAAATGTGTTAGAAAAGGTAAGAATGCCGGACCATTCATCATCAAAAGCGGGAGAAGAGGTGTTCGGCTGTAAGATGGTGCGAATGTCCGACCATAGTTGGTAAAAAGCGGGTAAGAAAAGGTTCGAATGCTCCAATATATACCATCAAAAGCGGAAGCGGAGGTGTTCGGCTGCAAGAAGGTGTGAACGTCCGACCAAAGTTTGTAAAAAGCAGGTAAGAAAAGGTGCGAATGCCCGAACATACACCATCAAAAGAGGGAGCGGAGGTGTTCCGCTGAAAGACGGTGTGAATGTCCGACCATAGTTGGTAAAAAGCGGGTAAGAAAAGGTTCGAATGCCCGAATATATACCATCAAAAGCGGAAGCGGAGGTGTTCGGCTGCAAGAAGGTGTGAACGTCCGACCAAAGTTTGTAAAAAGCAGTTAAGAAAAGTTTCGAATATCCAACCAAACATAATCAAAAGTGGGAGCAGAGCTGTTCGACTGCAAGTAGGTGTGAATGTCCACCCATAATTCCTGAAAAATGGGTAAGAAAAGGTGCGAATGCCCAACCATACATCATCAAAAGAAGAAGTGGATGTGTTCTGCTACAAGAAGGTTTGAATGTCCGACCATAGTTTGTAAAAATTGGGTAAGAAAAAGTTTGAATGCCCGAACATACACCATCAAAAGAGGGAGCGGAGGTGTTCCGCTGTAAGATGGTGTGAATGTCCGACCATAATTGGTAAAAAGCGGGTAAGAAAAGGTTAAAATACCCGAGTGTACACAATCAATAGCGGGAGCGGAGTTGTTCGGCTACAAGAAGGTGTGAAAGTCCGACCATGGTTTGTAAAACGCGGGTAAGACAAGGTGCGAATGCCCGACAATGTATGATCAAAAGAGGGAGCGGAGGTGTTCGGCTGCAAGGTCTGAATTTCCAACCATAATTTGTAAACACCGTTGAAGAAAAGCCTCGAAAGCCCGACTATACACCATCAAAAGCGGGAGCAGAGGTGTTCAGCTGCAAGAAGGTCTGAATGTCCACCAATAATTACTGAAAAATGGGTAAGAAAAGGTGTGAATGCCCAACTATACATCATAAAAAGCAGAAGTGGATGTGTTCGGCCACAAGAAGGTTTGAATGTCCGACCATAGTTTGTAAAAGGCGGGTAAGAAAAGGTTCGAATGCCCGAACATACACAATCAAAAGAGGGAGCGGAGGTGTTTCGCTGCAAGGTGTGAATGTCCGAGCATAGTTTGTAAAAAGTGGGTAAGAAAAGGTTCGAATGCCAGAACATACACCATCAAAAGAGGGAGCGGAGGTGTTCCACTGTAAGAAGGTGTGAATGTCCGACCATAGTTGGTAAAACGCGGGTAAGAAAAGGTTAAAATACCCGACTCTACACAATCAATAGCGGGAGCGGAGTTGTTCGGCTAAAAGAAGGTGTGAAAGTCTACTTCGCATTCCGCACCTCCACCCACCCGCTGCACTGAGCACTCTTCAGCCCTTTTAAATGGTATAACTTTACACTACCGCACGCTCCAGCGAGCACCATTCAAGCAACATCTTTGCACTCCAGCTTCGAACATCGGCACAGTCGCAACAAGTAAGGCGACTCTACTCAGAGAAGTCACTTTGCACAGTAACAAGATTTCTTTTGCACAGACAGAAAGGGCTTCATCCGCAAAGGTAAAGCCTGCCAAAAATAGAAACAACTCATTAGTGCTGCTCAACATTGTACTTTGCAGTAAAAGAAAGAGCAAATCTAAAGATTCAGGAATCCGAGAATAAGCTTACTTCCATGAGTTCTTCACGATTTCGGATTTTGCTATAAAATGAATTCCCTCACTCAAACTAAATTAAAACTGCTAAACCGCTAATCTGTTACATGTAAGGCAGATGTCAAATTCACCGAAATAGGATCTAAGGGTATTCGGCCAATCGAGCTGTAGCAGCTTTGGTAAAAGAGTATAAGTTGAAGAGTTTGTGAATAAAGGTGTGCGCACACATAGTGAGCTGTAGGAAAATAGGCACGGAGCAATGCCGGCTGGGGTATATGTTCTTGTATGTTGTCTGACTGTTTGATTTGAATGTGTTGTGTAAGTGTCCTGTTGAATGTTACATGTTTGGGCTTTGACACTTCACTGTGGTTGTTAACTGTGTGGTGTGTCCTGAAATGTTATATGTTTGGGCTGTGTGACATGCTTAATGCTTGTCAGTAGCTACCCACTTATTCATATATAGCAACTGACAACATAAGAAGTCTGGACATACTTTGATAGTAGTTGTAGAAGTATCCTTATTGATAATAGATAAACTAATTCATAGTGATAGAACAGTAGATGAACAGGTGCCTGCACATGTCTCACGAAAATAAAATGGGTGTATGATTGCTGACGGCAGAGCAATACTGCCAAACTTATGAGTTCTTGTGGCAAACTTGATTCAGTGTCTTGACGTGTATACGCTGTTTCGCTGACTTGATTGTCACAAGAAACAAAGTGTGTTTGATAAGATCCGACCATTTTATTACGGGAGGATCAGTATGTATGGATTCTGATGTGACTGATAAACCCATTCGTATCGTAAGCATAATCTAATACGTGAGACAACGCCCTGGCACACAATCAAAAAAAAAAAGAGAGAGCGGTTTTGTGTCCCCACAGTCCATAATGTAGAAAAGAGAGAAAAAAGCCTTTCTGATTTGGTGTGTGTGCTCATAGTGCAGAGTGTAGAGAAAAGAGAGAAAAGAAAGCCGTTTTGGTGTCACGGGTGTTGTGACTTACACATGCAAGTGGGTGTGAATATCCCACCATACA
Source organism: Leuresthes tenuis (assembly GCF_036924035.1). NCBI lineage: Eukaryota > Metazoa > Chordata > Actinopteri > Atheriniformes > Atherinopsidae > Leuresthes > Leuresthes tenuis. The sequence goes on along the minus strand of NW_027325372.1, from coordinate 28,658,705 downwards.
AGTATGGTGGAGAGGAAGCTGTGAATGGCCGACCATAGTAAAAAGCGGGTGAGAAAAGGTGCGATTGTCCAATCATACATGATCAAAACAGGGAGCGGAGGTGTTTGGCTGCGACAAGGTGTGTATGTCCACCCATAATTAATGAAAAGCGGGCAACAAGTAGGTTTGAATACCCATCATCAAAAGCAGGAGTGGATGTGTTCGGCTACAAGAAGGTTTGAATGTCTGACCATAGTTTGTAAAAAGCGGGTAAGAAAAGGTTCGAGTGCCCGAACATACACCATCAAAAGAGGGAGCGGAGGTGTTCCGCTGTAAGACGGTGTGAATGTCCAACAATAGTTGGTAAAAAGCGGGTAAGAAAAGGTTAAAATACCCGACTGTACACAATCAATAGCGGGAGCGGAGTTGTTTGGCTACAAGAAGGTGTGAAAGTCCGACCATGGTTTGTAAAAAGCGGGTAAGAAAAGGTGCGAATGCCCGACAATGTATGATCAAAAGAGGGAGTGGAGGTTTTCGGCTGCAAGAAGGTCTGAATGTCCAACCATAATTTGTAAAAACCGGGGAAGAAAAGGCTCGAAAGCCCGACTATACACCATCAAAAGTGGGAGCGGAGGTGTTCAGCTTCAAGACGGTCTGAATGTCCATCAATAATTGCTAGAAAACATGAAAGAAAATTTTCGAATATCAAACTGCACATGATCATAAGCAGGAGAGGAGGTGTTCAGCTGCAAGAAGGTGTGAATGTCTACCCATAATTACTGAAAAATGGGTAAGAAAAGGTGCGAATGCCTAACCATACATCATCAAAAGAGGGAGCGGAGGTGTTCCGCTGTAAGACGGTGTGAATGTCCGACCATAGATGGTAAAAAGAGGGTAAGAAAAGGTTAAATTACCCGACTGTACACAATCAAAAGAGGGAGCGGAGTTGTTCAGCTAAGAGAAGGTGTGAAAGTCCGACCTTGGTTTGTAAAAAGCGGGTAAGAAAAGGTTCGTATGCCCGAATATACACCATCAAAAGCGGAAGCGGAGGTGTTCGGCTGCAAGATATTGTGAACGTCCGACCAAAGTTTGTAAAAAGCAGTTAAGAAAAGGTTCGAATATCTAACCAAACATAAGAATGAGTCTTTTCCGCTGTAGAATGCCCGACTATAGACCATCAAATGCGGGAGCGGAGGTGTTCGGCTCTGAGTAGGTGTGAATGTCCGACCATAATTGCTGAAGAATGTGTTAGAAAAGGTAAGAATGCTGGACCATACATCATCAAAAGCGGTAGAGGTGGTGTTCGGCTGCAAAAAGGTGTGACTGTTCGACTAAAGTTTGTAAAAAGTGGGTAAGACAAGGTGCGAATGCCTGACAATGTATGATCAAAAGCGGGAGCGGAGGTGTTCAGCTGCAAGAAGGTCTACATGTCCATCAATAATTGCTAGAAAACATGAAAGAAACTTTTCGAAAATCAAACCGCACATGATCATAAGTGGGATAGGAGGTGTTCAGCTGCAAGGTGTGAATGTCCACCCATAATTCCTGAAAAATGGGCAAAAAAAAGGTGTGAATGCCCAACCATACATCATCAAAAGCAGGAGTGGAAGTGTTCGGCTACAAGAAGGTGTGAACGTCCAACCAAAATATGTAAAAAGAAGTTAAGAAAAGGTTCGAATATCCAACCAAACATAATCAAAAGCGGGAGCAGAGCTGTTCGACTGCAAGTAGGTGTGAATGTCAGATCATAATTTGCAAAAAGCTGATGAGAAAAGGTTCGAATGCCCGACTATACACCATCAAAAGCGGGAGCAGAGGTGTTCCGCTGTAAGACGGTGTGAATGTCCGACCATAGTTGGTAAAAAGCGGGTAAGAAAAGGTTAAAATAGCCGACTGTACACAATCAATAGCGGGAGCGAAGTTGTTCGGCTACAAGAAGGTGTGAACGTCCGACCATGGTTTGTAAAAAGCATTTAAGAAAAGGTTCGAATATCCAACCAAACATAATCAAAAGCGGGAGCAGAGCTGTTCGACTGCAAGTAGGTGTGAATGTCCAGCCTTAATTACTCACAAACGGGGGAAGAAAAGGTAGTATTGCCAGACCATACATGATCAAAACAGGGAGCGGAGGTTCAGCTGCAAGGTGTGAATGTCTGACTATAGTTTGTAAAAAGCGGGTAAGACAAGGTGCGAATGCCCAACAATGTATGATCAAAAGAGAGAGCGGAGGTGTTCGGCTGCAAGGTCTGAATGTCCAACCATAATTTGTAAAAACCGGGTAAGAAAAGGCTCGAAAGCCCGACTATACATCATCAAAAGCGGGAGCGGAGGTGTTCAGCTGCAAGAAGGTGTGAATGTTCGACTAAAGTTTGTAAAAAGCTGGTAAGACAAGGAGCGATGTCCCGACATTGTATGATCAAAAGCGGGAGCGGAGGTGTCCAGCTGTGAGTAGGTGTGAATGTCCGACCATAATTGCTGAAAAATGTGTTAGAAAAGGTAAGAATACTGGACCATACATCATCAAAAGTGGGAGAGGTGGTGTTCGGCTGCAAGAAGGTGTGAAAGTCCGACAATGGTTTGTAAAAAGCGGGTAAAAAAAGGTTCGAATGCCCGAATATACATCATCAAAAGCGGAAGCGGAGGTGTTCGGATGCAAGAAGGTGTGAACGTCCGACCAAAGTTTGTAAAAAGCAGTGAAAAGAGAGAAAAAGCATTTCGTGAGTTCTGCATGATTTGGGATTTTGCTTATAAAATGCATTACTTCACTCAAACTATGTTAAAACTGATTTGTCCTTCATATTTACCATGTCTAGAAATATTTAAACAAAAAAACAACGTTGTACTTTGCAGTAAAAGAAAGAGCAAATCTAAAGTTTCAGGAATCCGAGTATAAGCCTGCTTTCCTGAGTTCTGCACGATTTCGGATTTTGCTATAAAATGAATTGCTTTGCTCAAACCAAGTTAAAACTGCTTTGTCCTTCCATATTCATCAATGTCTAGATCGACTTCAACAAAGACTTTGCAGTAGAAGAAGTTGAAATCCATCTACACATTGATAAATATGAAGGACAAAGCAGTTCCCACTTGCCCATAAGAAAATAAGCTTATTCTCGGATTCCTGATCCTTCAGTGTTGCTCTTTCTTCTACTGCAAAATACAATGTTGTTCTTTGTTGAAGTCGATCTAGACATTGATAAATATGAAGGAAAAAGCAGTTTTAACTTGGTTTGAGTGAATGAATTAATTTTATACATAAAATCCGAAATCGTGCAGAACTCATGAAAATAAGCTTATTCTCGGATTCCTAAAACTTTTGATTTGCTCTTTCTTTTATTGCAAAGTACAACGTTGTTTTTTTGTTTAAATCTATCGAGACATTGATAAATATGAAGGTAAAAGCCGTTTTAACATAGTTTGAGTGAAGGAATTAATTTTATAGATAAAATCCCAAATCATGCAGAACTCCTCAAAAGGGAGGTATGGCTTAATCACAAGTGTGGCTCTTTCTCATTCAGGGTAATATGAGGAAGTTTATGCTTGAAATATATGTAGAAATGGGTACATATGAAGGACAAAGCAGTGTTAACTTAGTTTGCGTGAAGAAATTCATTTTATACATAAAATCCGAAATCGTGCAGAACTCATGAAAATAAGCTTATTCTCGGATTCCTAAAACTTTTGATTTACACTTTCTTTTACTGCAAAGTACAACGTTGTTTTTTGTTGAAATCTATCTAGACATTGATAAATACCAGCCGAAACTCTGCTGCCGCTTTTGATAATTTATGGTTGGGCATTCTTACCTTTTCTTACCCGCTTTTTACAAATTATGATCTTACATTCACACCTACTTGCAGTCGAACACCTTCTCATCCACTTATGATCATGTGCGGTTGGGCTTTCGCACCTTTTCTTACCCATTTTTCAGTAATTATGGGTGGACATTCAGACCTTCTTGCAGCCGAAAACCTCCGCTCCTCTTTTGATCATACATTGTCGGGCATTCACACCTTGTCTTACCCGCTTTTTACAAACTTTAGTCGGACATTCAAACCTTCTTGCAGCTGAACCACCTCCGCTCCCTGTTTTGATCATATATGGTCTGGCAATAGTACCTTTTCTTACCCGTTTGTGAGTAATTATGGCTGGACATTCACACCTTCTTGCAGCCGAACACAACCTCTCCCGCTTTTGATGATATATGGTCCGGCATTCTTACCTTTTCTAACACATTTTTCAGCAATTATGGTCGGACATTCACACCTACTCACAGACGAACACCTCCGCTCCCACATTTGATGGTGTATAGTCGGGATTTCTCACCCTTTCTCATCAGCTTTTTGCAAATTATGATCTGATATTCACACCTACTTGCAGTCGAACAGCTCTGCTCCCGCTTTTGATTATGTTTGGTTGGATATTCGAACATTTTCTTAAAGCTTTTTACAAACTTTGGTCGGACGTTCACACCGTCTTGCAGCCGAACACCTCCGCTTCCGCTTTTGATGGTGTATAGTCGGGCATTCGAGCCTTTTCTTACCCACCTATTACTTACTATGGTTGGACATTCAAACCTTCTTGTAGCCGAACACATCCGCTCCTGCTTTTGATGATGTATGATTTGGCATTCGCACCTTTTCTTACCCATCCATCCATCCATCATCTGCCGCTTATCCGGGGGTCGGGTCGCGGGGGCAGCAGCTTGAGCAGAGAAACCCAGACGTCTCTGTCCCCGGCCACTTCCTCCAGCTCTTCCGGGGGGACCCCGAGGCGTTCCCAGGCCAGCCGAGAGACATAGTCTCTCCAGCGTGTCCTGGGTCTTCCCCGGGGTCTCCTCCCAGTGGGACGTGCCCGGAACACCTCCCCAGGGAGGCGCCCAGGGGGCATCCTAACCAGATGCCCGAGCCACCTCATCTGACTCCTCTCAATGCGGAGGAGCAGCGGTTCTACTCCGAGCCCCTCCCGGATGACTGAGCTTCTCACCCTATCTCTAAGGGAGAGCCCAGACACCCTGCGGAGGAAACCCATTTCGGCCGCTTGTATTCGCGATCTTGTTCTTTCGGTCACTACCCACAACTCGTGACCATAGGTGAGGATGGGAACGTAGATTGACCAGTAAGTAGAGAGCTTCGCCTTCTGGCTCAGCTCCCCCTTCACAACGACGGGTCGGTGCAGAGCCCGCAACACTGCAGACGCCGCACCGATCCGCCCGTCAATCTCCCGCTCCATTCGTCCCTCACTCGTGAACAAGACCCCGAGATACTTGAACTCCTCCACTTGGGGAAGGATCTCATTCCCGACCCGGAGAGAGCATTCCACCCTTTTCCGGCTGAGAACCATAGTCTCGGATTTGGAGGTGCTGATTCTCATCCCAGCCGCTTCACACTCGGCTGCGAATCGCTCCAGTGAGAGCTGAAGGTCACGGCCTGACGACGCTAACAGAACCACATCATCTGCAAAAAGCAGAGACCCGATTCTGAGGTCGCCAAATCGGACACCCTCAACGCCCTGGCTGCGCCTAGAAATTCTGTCCATAAAAGTTAGGAACAGAATCGGTGACAAAGGGCAGCCCTGACGGAGTCCAACTCTCACCGGAAACGTATCCGACTTACTGCCGGCAATGCGGACCAAACTCTGGCACCGGTCATACAGAGACCGAACGGACCCTATCAAGGGGTCCGGCACTCCATATTCCCGGAGCACCCCCCACAGGACTCCACGAGGGACACGGTCGAACGCTTTCTCCAAGTCCACAAAACACATGTAGACTGGTTGGGCGAACTCCCATGCACCCTCCAGGATCCTGCCGAGGGTATAGAGCTGGTCCACTGTTCCACGGCCAGGACGAAAGCCACACTGCATCTCCTGAATCCGAGGCTCGATTATCCGACGGATCCTCCTCTCCAATACCCCCGAATAGACCTTACCAGGGAGGCTGAGGAGTGTGATACCCCTATAGTTGGAACACACCCTCCGGTCCCCCTTTTTAAAGAGGGGGACCACCACCCCAATCTGCCAGTCCAGAGGCACTGTCCCCGATGTCCACGCGATGCTGCAGAGGCGTGTCAGCCAAGACAGCCCTACAACATCCAGAGCCTTGAGAAACTCAGGACGGACCTCATCCACCCCCGGGGCCTTGCCACCGAGGAGCTTTTTGACCACCTCGGCAACCTCAGCCCCAGAAATGGGAGGCCCCGTCTCCGAGCTCTCCGACTCTGCCTCTTCCGAGCACGTGTTGGTAGGATTGAGGAGTTCCTCGAAGTACTCCCCCCACCGACTCACAACATCCCTAGTTGAGGTCAGCAAAGCCCCGTCCCCACTGTAAACAGTGTTGACTGTGAGCCGCTTCCCCCCCCTGAGACGCCGGATGGTGGACCAGAATCTCTTCGAGGCCGTCCGGAAATCGTTCTCCATGGTCTCACCGAACTCCTCCCAGGCCCGAGTTTTTGCCTCAGCAACCGCCGAAGCCGCAGCCCGTCTGGCCTGTCGGTACCTATCAGCTGCTTCCAGGGTCCCACTGGCCAAAAAGGCCCGATAGGACTCCTTCTTCAGCTTGACGGCTTCCCTCACCACTGGTGTCCACCAGCAGGTTCGAGGGTTGCCGCCACGACAGGCACCGACCACCTTACGGCCACAACTCCGATCAGCTGCCTCGGCAATGGAGTCACGGAACATGGCCCATTCGGACTCAATGTCCCCCACCTCCCCCGGGATATGGTTGAAGCTCTGCCGGAGGTGGGAGTTAAAGCTCCTTCTGACGGGGGATTCTGACAAACGCTCCCAGCAGACCCTCACAATACGTTTGGGCCTGCCAGGTCTGATCGGCATCCTCCCCCACCAGCGGAGCCAACTCACCACCAGGTGGTGATCAGTTGACAGCTCCGCCCCTCTCTTCACCCGAGTGTCCAGGACATACGGCCGCAAGTCCGATGATACAACCACAAAGTCGATCATCGAACTGCGGCCAAGGGTGTCCTGGTGCCAAGTGCACATATGGACACCCTTATGTCTGAACATGGTGTTCGTTATGGACAGTCCATGACCAGCACAGAAGTCCAACAACATAACACCACTCTGGTTCAGATCGGGGGGGCCGTTCCTCCCAATCACACCCCTCCAGGTCTCACTGTCATTGCCCACGTGAGCATTGAAGTCCCCCAGCAGAACGAGGGAGTCTCCGGTAGGAGCATTCTCCAGTGCCTCCCCCAGAGACTCCAAAAAGGGTGGGTACTCTGAACTGCTGTTTGGCGCATAGGCACAAACAACAGTCAGGACTCGTCCCCCCACCCGAAGGCGGAGGGAGGCTACCCTCTCGTTCACTGGGGTAAACCCCAATGTACTGGCACACAGCCGGGGGGCAATAAGTATGCCCACACCTGCTCTGCGCCTCTCACCACGGGCAACTCCAGAGTGGAAGAGAGTCCAACCCCTCTCAAGAGGACTGGTTCCAGAGCCCAAGCCGTGCGTCGAGGTGAGTCCGACTATATCTAGCCGGAACCGCTCAGCCTCGCGCACCAGCTCCGGCTCCGTCCCCAACAGAGAGGTGACATTCCACGTCCCAAGAGCTAGCTTCAGTAGCCGAGGATCAGACCGCCAAGGCCTCTGCCTTCGGCCGCTACCCAGCTCACATCGCACCCGACCCCCTTGGCCCCTCCCACGGGTGGTGAGCCCGTCGGAAGGGGGACCCACGTCATCATTTCGGGCTATGCCCGACCGAGCCCCATGGGCACAGACCCGGCCACCAGGCGCCCGCTGCCGGGCCCCACCCCCGGGCCTGGCTCCGGGGGGAGGCCCCGGTGTCCCATATCCGGGCAAGGGATCACGAGGTCCAAATTTTTTGTTCATCATAAGGGGTCTTTTGAGCTGTTCTTTGTCTGGTCCCTCATCTAGGATCTGTTTGCCTTGGGTGACCCTACCAGGGGCTTAAAGCCCCGGGCAACATAGCTCCCAGACTCATTGGGGCATGCAAACTCCCCCACCACGATAAGGTGACAGCTCAGGAGGGAGCTGTCACCTTTTTTTTCTTACCCGTTTTTCAGTAATTTTTGGTCGGACATTCACACCTTCTTGCACCTGAACACCTCTGCTCCCGCTTTTGATGGTGTATAGTCGGGCTTTCGAGCCTTTTCTTCCCCGATTTTTACAAATTATGGTTGGACATTCAGACCTTGCAGCCGAAAACCTCCGCTCCCTCTTTTGATCATACATTGTCGGGCATTCGCCCCTTGTCTTACACGGTTTTTACAAACTTTAGTCAGACATTCACACCTTGCAGCTGAACCACCTCCATTCCCTGTTTTGATCATGTGTGGTCTGGAAATGCTACCTTTTCTTCCCCCGTTTGTGAGTAATTATGGCTGGACATTCACACCTACTTGCAGCCGAAAAACCACCTCTCCCGCTTTTGATGATGTATTGTCCGGCATTCTAGTCTTTTCTATCACATTTTTCAACAATTATGATCTGACGTTCACACCTTCTTGCAGCCGAACACCCCCGCTTCCGCTTTTGATGGTATATATTCGGGTATTCGAACCTTCTCTTACCCGCTTTTTACAAACCATGGTTGGACTTTCATACCTTCTTGTTGCTGAACAACTCCACTCCTGCTTTTGATGATTTATGGTTGGACATTCGCATCTTTTCCTACCCATTTTTCAGTAATTATGGGTGGATATTCACATCTTCTTGCAGCTGAACACCTCCTCTCCCGCTAATGATCATGTAAGGTTTGATATTCGAAAATTTTCTTTCATGTTTTAAAGCAATTATTAATGGACATTCACACCTACTTGCAGCCGAACACCACCTCTCCCGCTTTTGATGATGTATGGACCGGCATTCTTACCTTTTCTAACACATTTTTCAGCAATTATGGTTGGAGAATCACACCTACTCACAGCCGAACAACTCCGCTACCGCATTTGATGGTGTATAGTCGGGATTTCTCACCCTTTCTCATCAGCTTTTTGCAAATTATTCTCTGACATTCACACCTACTTGCAGTCGAACAGCTCTGCTCCCGCTTTTGATTATGTTTGGTTAGATATTCGAACCTTTTCTTAACTGCTTTTTACAAACTTTGGTTGGACGTTCACACCTTCTTGTAGCCGAACACATGCACTCCTGCTTTTGATGATGTATGGTTGGGCATTCGCACCTTTTTTTTTACCCATTTTTCAGGTATTATGGGTGGACATTCACACCTTCTTGCAGCTGAACACCTCCTCTCCCACTTATGATCATTTGTGGTTTGATTTTCGAAAATTTTCTTTCATGTTTTCTAGCAATTATTGATGGACATTTAGACCTTCTTGCAGCTGAACACCACCTCTCCCGATTTTGATGATGTATGGACCGGCATTTTTACCTTTTCTAACACATTTTTCAGCAATTATGGTTGGAGATTCACACCTACTCACAGCCGAATAACTCCGCTACCGGATTTGATGGTGTATAGTCGGGCATTCTCACCCTTTCTCATCAGCTTTTTGCAAATTATGATCTGACATTCACACCTACTTCCAGTCGAACAGCTCTGCTCCCGCTTTTGATTATGTTTGGTTAGATATTCGAACCTTTTCTTAACTGCTTTTTACAAACTTTGGTCGGACGTTCACAATATCTTGCAGCCGAACACCTCCCCTTCCGCTTTTGATGGTGTATATTCGGGCATACGAACCTTTTCTTACCCGCTTTTTACAAACCAAGGTCGGACTTTCACACCTTCTCTTAGCTGAACAACTCCGCTCCCTCTTTTGATTGTGTACAGTCGGGTAATTTAACCTTTTCTTACCCGCTTTTTACCATCTATGGTCGGACATTCACACCGTCTTACAGCGGAACACCTCCGCTCCCTCTTTTGATGATGTATGGTTAGGCATTCGCACCTTTTCTTACCCATTTTTCAGTAATTATGGGTAGACATTCACACCTTCTTGCAGCTGAACACCTCCTCTCCCGCTTATGATCATGTGCAGTTTGATATTCGAAAATTTTCTTTCATGTTTTCTAGCAATTATTGATGGACATTCAGACCGTCTTGCAGCTGAACACCTCCGCTCCCACTTTTGATGGTGTATAGTCGGGCATTCGAGCCTTTTCTTCCCCGGTTTTTACAAATTATGGTTGGACATTCAGACCTTCTTGCAGCCGAAAACCTCCACTCCCTCTTTTGATCATACATTGTCGGGCATTCGCACCTTTTCTTACCCGCTTTTTACAAACCATGGTCAGACTTTCACACCTTTTAGTAGCCGAACAACTCCGCTCCCGCTATTGATTGTGTACAGTCGGGTATTTTAACCTTTTCTTACCCGCTTTTAACCAACTATGGTTGGACATTCACACCTTCTTACAGCAGAAACACCTCCGCTCCCTGTTTTGATTATGTATGGTTTGACATTCGCACCTTCTCTCACCCGCCTTTTACTATGGTCGGCCATTCACAGCTTCCTCTCCACCATACTTGTATGGTGGGATATTCACACCCACCTGCATCCGAAGACCTCCGCCTCCACTTTTGTTGATATTTAGTCGGTCATTCGCACCTTACCCGCTTTTGGCAAACTATGGCCTTCTTGCAGCCAAACACCTCTGATCTCGCTTTTGATGATGTAAGGTTGGGCATTCAGACCTTGCTTCACCTGCTTTTCAAAAAATATAGTCGGACATTCACACCCACTTGCATCCGAAGACCTCCGCCCCAAATTTTGTTGATATTTAGTCGGACATTCGCACCTTACCCGCTTTTGGCAAACTATGGCCTTCTTGCAGCCAAACACCTCTGATCTCGCTTTTGATGATGTAAGGTTGGGCATTCAGACCTTGCTTCACCTACTTTTCACCAAATATAGTCGGACATTCACACCTTCTTGCAGCCGAACACTTCCGCTCCACCTTTTAGTGTTCTATCACACCTTTTTTTCACCGCATTTTATACATTATGGTTGGAAATTTTCAACCACTCTCATCCGAAGACCTCTCCTCCCGCTTTTGTTAATATATCTGAACTTTAGTCGGACATTCACACCTTCTTGCAGCTGAACACCTCCTCTCCCACTTATGATCATGTGTGGTTTGATATTCGAAAATTTTCTTTCATGTTTTAAAGCAATTATTAATGGACATTCACACCTACTTGCAGCCGAACACCACCTCTCCCGCTTTTGATGATGTATGGACCGGCATTCTTACCTTTTCTAACACATTTTTCAGCAATTATGGTTGGAGAATCACACCTACTCACAGCCGAACAACTCCGCTACCGCATTTGATGGTGTATAGTCGGGATTTCTCACCCTTTCTCATCAGCTTTTTGCAAATTATTCTCTGACATTCACACCTACTTGCAGTCGAACAGCTCTGCTCCCGCTTTTGATTATGTTTGGTTAGATATTCGAACCTTTTCTTAACTGCTTTTTACAAACTTTGGTTGGACGTTCACACCTTCTTGTAGCCGAACACATGCACTCCTGCTTTTGATGATGTATGGTTGGGCATTCGCACCTTTTTTTTTACCCATTTTTCAGGTATTATGGGTGGACATTCACACCTTCTTGCAGCTGAACACCTCCTCTCCCACTTATGATCATTTGTGGTTTGATTTTCGAAAATTTTCTTTCATGTTTTCTAGCAATTATTGATGGACATTTAGACCTTCTTGCAGCTGAACACCACCTCTCCCGATTTTGATGATGTATGGACCGGCATTTTTACCTTTTCTAACACATTTTTCAGCAATTATGGTTGGAGATTCACACCTACTCACAGCCGAATAACTCCGCTACCGGATTTGATGGTGTATAGTCGGGCATTCTCACCCTTTCTCATCAGCTTTTTGCAAATTATGATCTGACATTCACACCTACTTCCAGTCGAACAGCTCTGCTCCCGCTTTTGATTATGTTTGGTTAGATATTCGAACCTTTTCTTAACTGCTTTTTACAAACTTTGGTCGGACGTTCACAATATCTTGCAGCCGAACACCTCCCCTTCCGCTTTTGATGGTGTATATTCGGGCATACGAACCTTTTCTTACCCGCTTTTTACAAACCAAGGTCGGACTTTCACACCTTCTCTTAGCTGAACAACTCCGCTCCCTCTTTTGATTGTGTACAGTCGGGTAATTTAACCTTTTCTTACCCGCTTTTTACCATCTATGGTCGGACATTCACACCGTCTTACAGCGGAACACCTCCGCTCCCTCTTTTGATGATGTATGGTTAGGCATTCGCACCTTTTCTTACCCATTTTTCAGTAATTATGGGTAGACATTCACACCTTCTTGCAGCTGAACACCTCCTCTCCCGCTTATGATCATGTGCAGTTTGATATTCGAAAATTTTCTTTCATGTTTTCTAGCAATTATTGATGGACATTCAGACCGTCTTGCAGCTGAACACCTCCGCTCCCACTTTTGATGGTGTATAGTCGGGCATTCGAGCCTTTTCTTCCCCGGTTTTTACAAATTATGGTTGGACATTCAGACCTTCTTGCAGCCGAAAACCTCCACTCCCTCTTTTGATCATACATTGTCGGGCATTCGCACCTTTTCTTACCCGCTTTTTACAAACCATGGTCAGACTTTCACACCTTTTAGTAGCCGAACAACTCCGCTCCCGCTATTGATTGTGTACAGTCGGGTATTTTAACCTTTTCTTACCCGCTTTTAACCAACTATGGTTGGACATTCACACCTTCTTACAGCAGAAACACCTCCGCTCCCTGTTTTGATTATGTATGGTTTGACATTCGCACCTTCTCTCACCCGCCTTTTACTATGGTCGGCCATTCACAGCTTCCTCTCCACCATACTTGTATGGTGGGATATTCACACCCACCTGCATCCGAAGACCTCCGCCTCCACTTTTGTTGATATTTAGTCGGTCATTCGCACCTTACCCGCTTTTGGCAAACTATGGCCTTCTTGCAGCCAAACACCTCTGATCTCGCTTTTGATGATGTAAGGTTGGGCATTCAGACCTTGCTTCACCTGCTTTTCAAAAAATATAGTCGGACATTCACACCCACTTGCATCCGAAGACCTCCGCCCCAAATTTTGTTGATATTTAGTCGGACATTCGCACCTTACCCGCTTTTGGCAAACTATGGCCTTCTTGCAGCCAAACACCTCTGATCTCGCTTTTGATGATGTAAGGTTGGGCATTCAGACCTTGCTTCACCTACTTTTCACCAAATATAGTCGGACATTCACACCTTCTTGCAGCCGAACACTTCCGCTCCACCTTTTAGTGTTCTATCACACCTTTTTTTCACCGCATTTTATACATTATGGTTGGAAATTTTCAACCACTCTCATCCGAAGACCTCTCCTCCCGCTTTTGTTAATATATCTGAACTTTAGTCGGACATTCACACCTTCTTGCAGCTGAACACCTCCTCTCCCACTTATGATCATGTGTGGTTTGATATTCGAAAATTTTCTTTCATGTTTTAAAGCAATTATTAATGGACATTCACACCTACTTGCAGCCGAACACCACCTCTCCCGCTTTTGATGATGTATGGACCGGCATTCTTACCTTTTCTAACACATTTTTCAGCAATTATGGTTGGAGAATCACACCTACTCACAGCCGAACAACTCCGCTACCGCATTTGATGGTGTATAGTCGGGATTTCTCACCCTTTCTCATCAGCTTTTTGCAAATTATTCTCTGACATTCACACCTACTTGCAGTCGAACAGCTCTGCTCCCGCTTTTGATTATGTTTGGTTAGATATTCGAACCTTTTCTTAACTGCTTTTTACAAACTTTGGTTGGACGTTCACACCTTCTTGTAGCCGAACACATGCACTCCTGCTTTTGATGATGTATGGTTGGGCATTCGCACCTTTTTTTTTACCCATTTTTCAGGTATTATGGGTGGACATTCACACCTTCTTGCAGCTGAACACCTCCTCTCCCACTTATGATCATTTGTGGTTTGATTTTCGAAAATTTTCTTTCATGTTTTCTAGCAATTATTGATGGACATTTAGACCTTCTTGCAGCTGAACACCACCTCTCCCGATTTTGATGATGTATGGACCGGCATTTTTACCTTTTCTAACACATTTTTCAGCAATTATGGTTGGAGATTCACACCTACTCACAGCCGAATAACTCCGCTACCGGATTTGATGGTGTATAGTCGGGCATTCTCACCCTTTCTCATCAGCTTTTTGCAAATTATGATCTGACATTCACACCTACTTCCAGTCGAACAGCTCTGCTCCCGCTTTTGATTATGTTTGGTTAGATATTCGAACCTTTTCTTAACTGCTTTTTACAAACTTTGGTCGGACGTTCACAATATCTTGCAGCCGAACACCTCCCCTTCCGCTTTTGATGGTGTATATTCGGGCATACGAACCTTTTCTTACCCGCTTTTTACAAACCAAGGTCGGACTTTCACACCTTCTCTTAGCTGAACAACTCCGCTCCCTCTTTTGATTGTGTACAGTCGGGTAATTTAACCTTTTCTTACCCGCTTTTTACCATCTATGGTCGGACATTCACACCGTCTTACAGCGGAACACCTCCGCTCCCTCTTTTGATGATGTATGGTTAGGCATTCGCACCTTTTCTTACCCATTTTTCAGTAATTATGGGTAGACATTCACACCTTCTTGCAGCTGAACACCTCCTCTCCCGCTTATGATCATGTGCAGTTTGATATTCGAAAATTTTCTTTCATGTTTTCTAGCAATTATTGATGGACATTCAGACCGTCTTGCAGCTGAACACCTCCGCTCCCACTTTTGATGGTGTATAGTCGGGCATTCGAGCCTTTTCTTCCCCGGTTTTTACAAATTATGGTTGGACATTCAGACCTTCTTGCAGCCGAAAACCTCCACTCCCTCTTTTGATCATACATTGTCGGGCATTCGCACCTTTTCTTACCCGCTTTTTACAAACCATGGTCAGACTTTCACACCTTTTAGTAGCCGAACAACTCCGCTCCCGCTATTGATTGTGTACAGTCGGGTATTTTAACCTTTTCTTACCCGCTTTTAACCAACTATGGTTGGACATTCACACCTTCTTACAGCAGAAACACCTCCGCTCCCTGTTTTGATTATGTATGGTTTGACATTCGCACCTTCTCTCACCCGCCTTTTACTATGGTCGGCCATTCACAGCTTCCTCTCCACCATACTTGTATGGTGGGATATTCACACCCACCTGCATCCGAAGACCTCCGCCTCCACTTTTGTTGATATTTAGTCGGTCATTCGCACCTTACCCGCTTTTGGCAAACTATGGCCTTCTTGCAGCCAAACACCTCTGATCTCGCTTTTGATGATGTAAGGTTGGGCATTCAGACCTTGCTTCACCTGCTTTTCAAAAAATATAGTCGGACATTCACACCCACTTGCATCCGAAGACCTCCGCCCCAAATTTTGTTGATATTTAGTCGGACATTCGCACCTTACCCGCTTTTGGCAAACTATGGCCTTCTTGCAGCCAAACACCTCTGATCTCGCTTTTGATGATGTAAGGTTGGGCATTCAGACCTTGCTTCACCTACTTTTCACCAAATATAGTCGGACATTCACACCTTCTTGCAGCCGAACACTTCCGCTCCACCTTTTAGTGTTCTATCACACCTTTTTTTCACCGCATTTTATACATTATGGTTGGAAATTTTCAACCACTCTCATCCGAAGACCTCTCCTCCCGCTTTTGTTAATATATCTGAACTTTAGTCGGACATTCACACCTTCTTGCAGCTGAACACCTCCTCTCCCACTTATGATCATGTGTGGTTTGATTTTCGAAAATTTTCTTTCATGTTTTCTAGCAATTATTGATGAACATTTAGAGCTTCTTGCAGCTGAACACCACCTCTCCCGATTTTGATTATGTATGGACCGGCATTTTTACCTTTTCTAACACATTTTTCAGCAATTATGGTTGGAGATTCACACCTACTCACAGCCGAACAACTCCGCTACCGCATTTGATGGTGTATAGTCGGGCATTCTCACCCTTTCTCATCAGCTTTTTGCAAATTATGATCTGACATTCACACCTACTTGCAGTCGAACAGCTCTGCTCCCGCTTTTGATTAAGTATGGTTGGATATTCGAACCTTTTCTTAACTGCTTTTTACAAACTTTGGTTGGACGTTCACACCTTCTTGTAGCCGAACACATGCACTCCTGCTTTTGATGATGTATGGTTGGGCATTCGCACCTTTTTTTTACCCATTTTTCAGGTATTATGGGTGGACATTCACACCTTCTTGCAGCTGAACACCACCTCTCCCGATTTTGATGATGTATGGACCGGCATTTTTACCTTTTCTAACACATTTTTCAGCAATTATGGTTGGAGATTCATACCTACTCACAGCCGAACAACTCCGCTATCGCATTTGATGGTGTATAGTCGGGCATTCTCACCCTTTCTCAACAGCTTTTTGCAAATTATGATCTGATATTCACACCTACTTGCAGTCGAACAGCTCTGCTCCCGCTTTTGATTATGTTTGGTTGGATATTCGAACATTTTCTTAACTGCTTTTTACAAACTTTGGTCGGACGTTCACACCGTCTTGCAGCCGAACACCTCCGCTTCCGCTTTTGATGGTATATAGTCGGGCATTCGAGCCTTTTCTTACCCGCCTATTACTTACTATGGTTGGACATTCAAACCTTCTTGTAGCCGAACACATCCGCTCCTGCTTTTGATGATGTATGATTTGGCATTCGCACCTTTTCTTACCCATTTTTCAGTAATTTTTGGTCGGACATTCAGACCTTCTTGCACCTGAACACCTCTGCTCCCGCTTTTGATGGTGTATAGTCGGGCTTTCGAGCCTTTTCTTCCCCGATTTTTACAAATTGTGGTTGGACATTCAGACCCTGCAGCCGAAAACCTCCGCTCCCTCTTTTGATCATACATTGTCGGGCATTCGCCCCTTGTCTTACACGGTTTTTACAAACTTTAGTCAGACATTCACACCTTGCAGCTGAACCACCTCCATTCCCTGTTTTGATCATGTGTTGTCTGGAAATGCTACCTTTTCTTCCCCCGTTTGTGAGTAATAATGGCTGGACATTCACACCTACTTGCAGCCGAAAAACCACCTCTCCCGCTTTTGATGATGTATTGTCCGGCATTCTAGTCTTTTCTATCACATTTTTCAGCAATTATGATCTGACATTCACACCTACTTGCAGTCGAACAGCTCTGCTCCCGCTTTTGATTATGTTCGGTTGGATATTCAAACCTTTTCTTAACTGCTTTTTACAAACTTTGGTCGGACGTTCACACCTTCTTGCAGCCAAACACCTCCGCTTCCGCTTTTGATGGTATATATTCGGGTATTCGAACCTTCTCTTACCCGCTTTTTACAAACCATGGTTGGACTTTCATACCTTCTTGTAGCTGAACAACTCCACTCCTGCTTTTGATGATTTATGGTTGGACATTCGCATCTTTTCCTACCCATTTTTCAGTAATTATGGGTGGATATTCACACCTTCTTGCAGCTGAACACCTCCTCTCCCGCTAATGATCATGTAAGGTTTGATATTCGAAAATTTTCTTTCATATTTTAAAGCAATTATTAATGGACATTCACACCTACTTGCAGCCGAACACCACCTCTCCCGCTTTTGATGATGTATGGACCGGCATTCTTACCTTTTCTAACACATTTTTCAGCAATTATGGTTGGAGAATCACACCTACTCACAGCCGAACAACTCCGCTACCGCATTTGATGGTGTATAGTCGGGATTTCTCACCCTTTCTCATCAGCTTTTTGCTAATTATTCTCTGACATTCACACCTACTTGCAGTCGAACAGCTCTGCTCCCGCTTTTGATTATGTGTGGTTAGATATTCGAACCTTTTCTTAACTGCTTTTTCACAAACTTTGGTCGGACGTTCACACCTTCTTGCAGCCGAACACCTACGCTTCCGGTTTTGATAGTGTATATTCGGGCATACGAACCTTTTCTTACCCGCTTTTTACAAACCATGGTCGGACTTTCACACCTTCTCTTAGCTGAACAACTCCGCTCCCTCTTTTGATTGTGTACAGTCGGGTATTTTAACCTTTTCTTACCCGCTTTTTACCAACTATGGTCGGACATTCACACCGTCTTACAGCGGAACACCTCTGCTCCCGCTTTTGATGGTGTATAGTCGGGCATTCGAACCTTTTCTTACCCGCTTTTTACAAACTATGGTGCGACATTCAAACCTTCTCGTATCCGAAAACCTCCACTCTCTCTTTTGATCATACATTGTCGGACATTCGCACCTTTTCTTACCCGCTTTTTACAAACCATGGTCGGACTTTCACATCTTCTTGTAGCCGAACACATCCGCTCCCGCTATTGATTGTGTACAGTCGGGTATTTTAACCTTTTCTTACCCGCTTTTTACCAAGTATGGTCGGACATTCACACCTTCGTACAGCGGGAACACCTCCGCTCCCTCTTTTGATGGTGTATGTTCGGGCATTCGAACCTTTTCTTACCCGCTTTTTAAAACCAGGGTCGGACTTTCACACCTTTTAGTAGCCGAACAACTCCGCTCCCGCTATTGATTGTGTACAGTCGGGTATTTTAACCTTTTCTTACCCGCTTTTTACCAACTATGGTCGGACATTCACACCTTCTTACAGCGGAACACCTCCGCTCCCTCTTTTGATGGTGTATGTTTGGGCATTCGAACCTTTTCTTACCCGCTTTTTACAAACTATGGTCGGACATTCAAACCTTCTTGTAGCCGAACACATCCACTCGTGCATTTGATGATGTATGGTTGGGAATTCGCACCTTTTCTTACCCATTTTTCAGTAATTATGGGTGGACATTCACACCTTCTTGCAGCTGAACACCTCCTCTCCCGCTTATTATCATGTGCGGTTTGATATTCGAAAATTCTCTTTCATGTTTTCTAGCAATTATTGATGGACATTCAGACCTTCTTGCAGCTGAACACCTCCGCTCCAGCTTTTGATGCTGTATAGTCGGGCTTTCGAGCCTTTTCTTCCCCGGTTTTTACAAATTATGGTTGGACATTCAGACCTTCTTTCAGCCGAAAACCTCCGCTCCCTCTTTTGATCATACATTGTCGGGCATTCGCACCTTTTCTTACCCGCTTTTTACTAACTTTAGTCGGACATTAACACCTTATTGCAGCTTAACCACCTCCGCTCCCTGTTTTGATCATGTATGGTCTGGCAATACTACCTTTTCTTACCCATTTGTGAGTAATTATGGCTGGACATTCACACCTACTTGCAGCCGAACACCACCTCTCCCACTTTTGATGATGTATGGACCGGCATTCTTACCTTTTCTAACACATTTTTCAGCAATTATGGTTGGAGATTCACACCTACTCACAGCCGAACACCTCCGCTCCCGCATTTGATGGTGTATATTCGGGCATACGAACCTGTTCTTACCCGCTTTTTACAAACCATGGTCGGACTTTCACACCTTCTTGTAGCTGAACAACTCCGCTCCCTCTTTTGATTGTGTACAGTCGGGCATACAAATCTGTTCTTACCCGCTTTTTACAAACTATGGTCGGACATTCAAACCTTCTTGTAGCCGAACACATCCACTCCTGCTTTTGATGATGTATGGTTGGGCATTCGCACCTTTTCTTACCCATTTTTCAGTAATTATGGGTGGATATTCACACCTTCTTGCAGCGGAACACCTCCTCTCCCGCTTATGATTATGTGCGGTTTGATATTCGAAAATTTTCTTTCATGTTTTATAGCAATTATTGATGGACATTCATACCTTCTTGAAGCCGAACACATCCACTCCTGCTTTTGATGATGTATGGTTGGGCATTCGAACCTACTTGTTGCCCGTTTTTCATTAATTATGGGTGGACATTCACACCTTGTCGCAGCCAAACACCTCCGCTCCCTGTTTTGATCATACATTGTCGGGCATTCGCACCTTTTCTTACCCGCTTTTTATTAACTTTAGCCGGACATTAACACCTTCTTGCAGCTTAACCACCTCCGCTCCCTGTTTTGATCATGTATGGTCTGGCAATACTACCTTTTCTTACCCATTTGTGAGTAATTATGGCTGGACATTCACACCTACTTGCAGCCGAACACCACCTCTCCCGTTTTTGATGATGTATGGACCGGCATTCTTACCTTTTCTAACACATTTTTCAGCAATTATGGTTGGAGATTCACACCTACTCACAGCCGAACACCTCTGCTCCCGCATTTGATGGTGTATATTCGGGCATACGAACCTGTTCTTACCCGCTTTTTACAAACCATGGTCGGACTTTCACACCTTCTTGTAGCTGAACAACTCCGCTCCCTCTTTTGATTGTGTACAGTCGGGCATACAAATCTGTTCTTACCCGCTTTTTACAAACTATGGTCGGACATTCAAACCTTCTTGTAGCCGAACACATCCACTCCTGCTTTTGATGATGTATGGTTGGGCATTCGCACCTTTTCTTACCCATTTTTCAGTAATTATGGGTGGATATTCACACCTTCTTGCAGCGGAACACCTCCTCTCCCGCTTATGATTATGTGCGGTTTGATATTCGAAAATTTTCTTTCATGTTTTATAGCAATTATTGATGGACATTCATACCTTCTTGAAGCCGAACACATCCACTCCTACTTTTGATGATGTATGGTTGGGCATTCAAACCTACTTGTTGCCCGTTTTTCATTAATTATGGGTGGACATTCACACCTTGTCGCAGCCAAACACCTCCGCTCCCTGTTTTGATCATGTATGTTTTGACATTCGCACCTTTTCTCACCTGCTTTTTACTATTGTCGGCCAATCACAGCTTCCTCTCCACCATACTTGTATGGTAGGAAATTCTCACCCACTCTCATCCGAAGACCTCTCCTCCCGCTTTTGTTAATATTTAGTCGGGCATTCGAACCTTTTCTAACCCACTTTTTACAAATTATGGTCGAACATTCCCACCTACTTGCAGCTGAATACTTCCGCTCCACCTTTTAGTGATGTATGGTTGGCATTTGCACCTTTTGTTACCCTCTTTTTATACTGATTGCTGAAGATTAAGTTGTTCTTTCTCAAACTACAATTTTTTTTTAATTGTTGAAACTTGATTTGAAGTGGATAAATAAGGAGGACAAACAGTTTTAAGTCACGCTGATAGAAGAAATTAATTTTATAGCAAAATCTAAATTTCGTCATATGTCGAGAGATGCTTATTGCTGAAGAAGTTCTTTCTCATTCTACAAAGTACAACGTTGTTTATCGTTGAAACTTGATTAGACATGAATAAATATGAAGGACAAAGCAGTCTTAACTTGGTTTGAGTTAATTAATTCGTTTTATAGGAGAATCCGAATTCGTGCTTATTTTCGGATTCCTGAAGAATGAGTCTGGTTCTTTCTCATAATACAAAGTTTGTTGTTTATTGTTGAAACTTCATCAGAAGTGAAGAAATAAATGAATGCCTATCAACAAATGTGGGATCTAAACTCTACTGCTTCCTCTAAAATAATTTATTTTCTCAATTCAGAAATGTGTGTGTGTAAGTCACAACACCCGTGACACCAAAACGGCTTTCTTTTTTCTCTTTTCTCTACACTCTGCACTATGAGCACACACACCAAATCAGAAAGGCTTTTTTCTCTCTTTTCTACATTATGGACTGTGGGGACACAAAACCGCTCTCTCTTTTTTTTTTTTGATTGTGTGCCAGGGCGTTGTCTCACGTATTAGATTATGCTTAAGATACGAATGGGTTTATCAATCACATCAGAATCCATACATACTGGTCCTCCCGTAATAAAATGGTCGGATCTTATCAAACACACTTTGTTTCTTGTGACAATCAAGTCAGCGAAACAGCGTATACACGTCAAGACACTGAATCAAGTTTGCCACAAGAACTCATAAGTTTGGCAGTATTGCTCTGCCGTCAGCAATCATACACCCATTTTATTTTCGTGAGACATGTGCAAGCACCTGTTCATCTACTGTTCTATCACTATGAATTAGTGATCTATTATCAATAAGGATACTTCTACAACTACTATCAAAGTATGTCCGGACTTCTTATGTTGTCAGTTGCTATATATGAATAAGTGGGTAGCTACTGACAAGCATTAAGCATGTCACACAGCCCAAACATATAACATTTCAGGACACACCACACAGTTAACAACCACAGTGAAGTGTCAAAGCCCAAACATTCAACAGGACACTTACACAACACATTCAAATCAAACAGTCAGACAACATACAAGAACATATACCCCAGCCGGCATTGCTCCCTGCCTATTTTCCTACAGCTCACTATGTGTGCGCACACCTTTATTCACAAACTCTTCAACTTATACTCTTTTACCGAAGCTGCTACAGCTCGATTGGCCGAATACCCTTAGATCCTATTTCGGTGAATTTGACATCTGCCTTACATGTAACAGATTAGCGGTTTAGCAGTTTTAATTTAGTTTGAGTGAAGGAATTCATTTTATAGCAAAATCCGAAATCGTGAAGCACTCATGAAAGTAAGCTTATTCTCGGATTCCTGAAACTTTAGATTTGCTCTTTCTTTTACTGCAAAGTACAACGTTGTTTTTTTTGTTTAAATCTTTCTAGACATGGTAAATATGAACGACAAAGCAGTTTTAACATAGTTTGAGTGAAGGAATTCATTTTATAGATAAAATCCCAAGAGTCTGCAGAGAAAAGAGAGTGAATGCGAAGTAGACTTTAACACGGCTATGGGAGCGAGCCGAGTGTCGGCTAACCGGGAGAATTGCTTGAAAGAAACGCGACACAGAATGAGCGGTCAGAACAAAGCCTCAATACGGGATTCTCGTGGTGTTTTTGTTGCTGCCTTGTCTTTTGCATAGAGTAAAAGACAAGGCAGCCATCGAATAGGGCCCGATTGTTCCTACTTGGTCAGCCGAGGAGCAAGGGGGGGGGGGGGGGGGGGGGGGGGGGCAAGCGTCTCAACCAAGCAAAGCTCA
This sequence comes from Leuresthes tenuis, assembly GCF_036924035.1. NCBI lineage: Eukaryota > Metazoa > Chordata > Actinopteri > Atheriniformes > Atherinopsidae > Leuresthes > Leuresthes tenuis. The sequence goes on along the minus strand of NW_027325372.1, from coordinate 28,635,735 downwards.
CCATGGGGAAGGTGGCTATACCAACTAGCCTGATGCCCTGCTCCCGCAGTGACGGATAATCGTACTCTGGTTTCTCTTCATAACATACAAGTCTTTCGCCTTTTACTAAAGACTTCCGTGGAGAGCAGCACTAATGAGTTGTTTCTATTATTGGCAGGCTTTACCTTTGCGGGTGAAGCCCTTTCTGTCTGTGCAAAAGAAATCTTGCTACTTTGCAGAGTGACTTCTCTGAGTAGAGTCGCCTTACTTGTTGCGACTGTGCCGATGTTCGAAGCTGGAGTGCAAAGTTGTTGCTTGAATGGTGCTTGCTGGAGCATGCGGGAGTGCAAAGTTATACCATTTAAAAGGGCTGAAGAGTGAGTGCTCAGTGCAGCGGGTGGGCGGAGGTGCAACGTGACACTCTGGCCACCTATGGCCATAAAAAGAACACTGCTACAAGTGCGCATTGTGCCAGCAAGGGCCCTCGGACCTGAAACAGTGGACAGTTATCGCTTCTCGGCCTTTTGGCTAAGATCAAGTGTAGTATCTGTTCTTATCAGTTTAATATGTCCTCTATACGAGGACAACATATAAAATGGATTTTTAAGAATAGGAGTTGAAAAAGAAGCTTGCTCCGTTCACTCCAAGCCTCGACCCGGTACTGCAGTGCCGCTGGGAACGGTGCGCTCTCCTCTGCTCTTGTGAAAAAGCAAACAGCGGTGCAGGATGGAAGTTTCAGGGAGCCCAAGATGAAACTTTCTTTTAATCTGCTGAGAAAAGAGAGTGAATGCGAAGTGGACTTTAACACGGCTCTGGGAGCGAGCCGAGTGCGGGCTAACCGGGAGAATTGCTTGAAAGAAACGCGACACCGAATGAGTGGTCAGAACAAAGCCTCAAGACGGTGTTCCCGTGGTGTTTGTGGCTGCCTTGTCTTTTGCACAGAGTAAAATACAAGGCAGCCATCGAATAGATTGTTTCTACTTGGTCAGCCGAGGAGCAGGGGGGGGGGGCAAGCGTCTCAACCAAGCAAAGCTCACCAAGTAGGAACAATCGGGCCCTTTTCGATGGCTGCAACACCTGAAAGAGATATTGATGCGAGACCCGATCAAATGCTTTTTCAAAGTCTAAATTTAAGATGACAAGCCGGGTGTTTCTGTCTCTAGCGTAATCAATGATGTCTCGAATCAGTACGAGGCTGTCGGTGAGTTGTCTCCCTGAGATGGCACAAGCTTGGTCTGGGTGAATTACCTCCTCTAAAACAGAGGACATCCGTGTCGCTAAAACCTTGCTAAAAAGTTTACAGTCAAAGTTTAAAAGTGTGATGGGCCTCCAATTCTTTAGGTCAGTCTTATAATTTTTTTTATAAAGTAGAGTCACTATTCCCACTCTAAAACTGTCAGGCAGTCGGTCGAGTTTTTCAAAATCTTTAAAAACATCTAAAATGTCTGATGATAAAAGGTCCCAATAGGTCAGATAGAATTCTGCAGGAAGCCCATCTAAACCCGGAGCTCGACTTCTCTTAAAACCTGTTAGGCATTTTTTTAACTCTAAAGCAGTAAAATTCTGTGTCAAGTGTGCATTCTCTTTTACGGTTTTGTCAACGAATTTTAAGATTTCTGCCGATGTTTCCAAGTGCACTGGTTTCTCTTTGTACATGTTACTATAAAAGGTATGTACAGTTTCAATCATCTCTTGTGTGGATTTTGTTAAAAACCCATCTTCTCTTTTTAGATTTTGAATACACTCCTTTTTATTTATAACTTTCTTTCTTTTTCCTGCTCCCTGCTTCTTACAAAAATTCCTTTACTCTTTATTTCTGCTAAAACTGACATTTCCTTTTTGACATCTTTGATTTCTTCTTTAAAGTCTATGCCACACTGATTTAGTTTAAAGTAGCTCTGTAAGCGTTTATGTAGTCCCATCATACATCTATTCTCTTTCCTTTTTTTACGTTTACCTTGCTGTTTAAAAAAAGTCTGGGTCGTTTCCTTCACCATTTCCCACCATTGTGCATGTGTTTCGTAGAGGTCTTGAAGGGTCTGCCACTCTTTATAACATTCCCTGTACTGACTGACTATGATTTCATCCTCCAACAGGGAACAGTTGAGTTTCCACAGACCACTTCCTACCGTCACACCAGAAGGGGGTGAAAGGGTGCAGGAGAGCATAAGGTGGTCTGAAATGAAAACAGGGGTTATTCTAACATCAGTGGGTGGGCAATCTCTAGTAAAGAAATAATCAATGCGAGAGGCTCTGGTGCCATCATGACTAAACTAGGTGAAGCCCTCCTCTCTGGGATGCATGGTTTTAAAACAGTCAGTAAGCTTAAAATCCCTGCATATGCCCTGAAGTAAAATCGAAGTCTTATCCACTTTAAAATCTACCCCTGCTCTTTTTCTATCTTTCCTGCTCAAGATACAGTTAAAATCCCCTCCTACAACTAAAGGTACTTGCCCTAGCATGTAAAGCTGTATATCTTCTAAAAGGTCATACCTTTAATTTTTTCCATTGAAACCATAAATATTTAAGAGGTTAAAGTCTTGCCCCATAAAATTCAAGTGTGCTAAAAGTGCCCGTCCGTCTCTCACCACTGTGCTACCTTTCACCAGAACATGCAGATTTTTAATTAGAATGACCACACCATCATTTTTATTTTGATTTGAGCAACTCCATATCGATAAATGGGGCCACGTTTCCTCCCATTGTCTATGGTTTTTTAAAAAAGGTAGTCCACATTCTTGTATTAAAAACACATCTGATTTTATGGAGTCTAAGAAGGATAAAATACTCTGGGCTCTTGTCTTTGATTTCACACTTCTCACATTTAGTGTTGAGAAGGTGAGAACCATTAAAAGCATAAAGGAAAGTAGGTATGTCATTTTCGTTTTTCTAAGTTATCAAAACAAATTACACACAGGTTATTTCTTGGGAAACTAGCTCTTCCTTCATTTCTTTAGGTGAAAAGTGAGTAGGGTGATCTATATTTCCTTTTCGGACTCTCGGTGTTGGCCTCTGACGCAATGTTGCATTTAACTTTGAGTCCCTGGGGGTTGATTGCAGAGCTGAAGTTAAAAAGGAGACCTCATTTGGTGAGTCGGAGGGGAAGACTCTAGGTTCTTCCACTGAAGAACTGTCTGAAAGGGACCTAACCCTTCCCCTCTTCTCTGATACCACTGGGGAATCAGAGGCTCAGATGCCGTCCTCTTCGGCTGTTGACCTTCGGGGAGGTGAGTATCTTTACTAGACTCACCTGTCTGCTCTTCCTCCTCATTTAGCGTAGCTCCACCCTCTGCCTGTGAATTCTCACAGACTTCAACACTGAGTGGTGAGGCCTCTACAGGCCCCTCCCCTTTTTGCTCCTCACTTCCAATCCAAGCTTTTGGCGGGAAGTTTGAATTTATTGGGTCAACCTCTTCACTTTGTTCACCAACTGCCACCTTTGGTCCTTCTCTTTGTTGGCTTGACTGTGGCTTTACCGTCTTTAATTTGTTGGCAAAAGATTTAGGGCAATCTCTGAAGAGGTGATTTAATTCTCCACAGAGATTACATTTCTTGCCATTTGGACACTCTCCAAAAGTTTGCCCAATTTCTCTGCTCTTCCCACATAACACCTTGGTACAAGCCTCAACCAGGTGCCCATGCTCACCACACTTGCGGCAGAACTTGGGCTGCCCCTGGTAGTGGATGTAACCTCGGTTTTCAAGGTGGCCAGAGTGTCGCCCACCCGCTGCACTGAGCACTCTTCAGCCCTTTTAAATGGTATAACTTTGCACTCCCGCACGCTCCAGCAAGCACCATTCAAGCAACAACTTTGCACTCCAGCTTCGAACATCGGCACAGTCGCAACAAGTAAGGCGACTCTACTCAGAGAAGTCACTCTGCACAGTAAGAAGATTTCTTTTGCACAGACAGAAAGGGCTTCACCTGCAAAGGTAAAGCCTGCCAAAAATAGAAACAACTCATTAGTGCTGCTCTCCACAGAAATCTTTAGTAAAAGGCGAAAGACTTGTACGTTATGAAGAGAAACCAGAGTACGATTATCCGTCACTGCGGGAGCAGGGCATCAGGCTAGTTGGCATAGCCACCTTCCCCATGGTGAGCTTTGCTTGGTTGAGACGCTTGCCCCCCCCCCCCTGCTCCTCGGCTGACAAACTAGGAACAATCGGGCCCTATTCGATGGCTGCCTTGTCTTTTACTCTGTGCAAAAGACAAGGCAGCAACAAAAACACCACGAGAATCCCGTATTGAGGCTTTGTTCTGATCGCTCATTCGGTGTCGCGTTTCTTTCAAGCAATTCTCCCGGTTAGCCCACACTCGGCTCGCTCCCATAGCCGTGTTAAAGTCTACTTCGCATTCACTCTCTTTTCTCAGCAGACTCTTGGGATTTTATCTATAAAATGAATTCCTTCACTCAAACTATGTGAAAACTGCTTTGTCCTTAATATTTACCATGTCTAGAAAGATTTAAACAAAAAAAACAACGTTGTACTTTGCAGTAAAAGAAAGAGCAAATCTAAAGTTTCAGGAATCCGAGAATAAGCTTACTTTCATGAGTGCTTCACGATTTCGGATTTTGCTATAAAATGAATTCCTTCACTCAAACTAAATTAAAACTGCTAAACCGCTAATCTGTTATATGTAAGGCAGATGTCAAATTCACCGAAATAGGATCAAAGGGTATTCGGCCAATCGAGCTGTAGCAGCTTCGGTAAAAGAGTATAAGTTGAAGAGTTTGTGAATAAAGGTGTGCGCACACATAGTGTGCTGTACGAAAATAGGCAGGGAGCAATGCCGGCTGGGGTATATGTTCTTGTATGTTGTCTGACTGTTTGATTTGAATGTGTTGTGTAAGTGTCCTGTTGAATGTTACATGTTTGGGCTTTGACACGCTTCACTGTGGTTGTTAACTGTGTGGTGTGTCCTGAAATGTTATATGTTTGGGCTGTGTGACATGCTTAATGCTTGTCAGTAGCTACCCACTTATTCATATATAGCAACTGACAACATAAGAAGTCCGGACATACTTTGATAGTAGTTGTAGAAGTATCCTTATTGATAATAGATCACTAATTCATAGTGATAGAACAGTAGATGAACAGGTGCTTGCACATGTCTCACGAAAATAAAATGGGTGTATGATTGCTGACGGCAGAGCAATACTGCCAAACTTATGAGTTCTTGTGGCAAACTTGATTCAGTGTCTTGACGTGTATACGCTGTTTCGCTGACTTGATTGTCACAAGAAACAAAGTGTGTTTGATAAGATCCGACCATTTTATTACGGGAGGATCAGTATGTATGGATTCTGATGTGACTGATAAACCCATTCGTATCTTAAGCATAATCTAATACGTGAGACAACGCCCTGGCACACGATAAAAAAAAAAAAAGAGAGAGAGCGGTTTTGTGTCCCCACAGTCCATAATGTAGAAAAGAGAGAAAAAAGCCTTTCTGATTTGGTGTGTGTGCTCATAGTGCAGAGTGTAGAGAAAAGAAAGCCGTTTTGGTGTCACGGGTGTTGTGACTTACACACACACATTTCTAAATTGAGAAAGGAAATTATTTTAGAGGAAGCACTAGAGTTTAGATCCCACATTTGTTGATAGGCATTCATTTATTTCTTCACTTCTGATGAAGTTTCAACAATAAACAACAAACTTTGTATTATGAGAAAGAACCAGACTCATTCTTCAGGGATCCGAAAATAAGGTCTATTTTATGAGTTATGCACGAATTCGGATTCTCCTATAAAACGAATTCATTAACTCAAACCAAGTTAAGACTGCTTTGTCCTTCATATTTATTCATGTCTAATCAAGTTTCAACGATAAACAACGTTGTACTTTGTAGAATGAGAAAGAACTTCTTCAGCAATAAGCATCTCTCGACATATGACGAAATACAGATTTTGCTATAAAATGAATTCCTTCTATCAGCCTGACTTAAAACTGTTTGTCCTCCTTATTTATCCACTTCAATTAACAACAATTAAAAAAAAATTGTAGTTTGAGAAAGAACAACTTAATCTTCAGCAATCAGTATAAAAAGAGGTGCAAATGCCAACCATACATACCTAAAAGGTGGAGCGGAAGTATTCAGCTGCAAGTAGGTGTGAATGTTCGACCATAATTTGTAAAAAGCGGGTAAGAAAAGGTTCGAATGCCCGACTATATATTAACAAAAGCGGGAGGAGAGGTCTTCGGATGAGAGTGGGTGAGAATTTCCAACCATAATCTATAAAATACGGTGAAAAAAAATATGTGAATGCCTCATAGAACACTAAAAGCGGAAGTGTTCGGCTGCAAGAAGGTGTGAATGTCCGACTATATTTGGTGAAAAGCAGGTGAAGCAAGGTCTGAATGCCCAACCTTACATCATCAAAAGCGAGATCAGAGGTGTTTGGCTGCAAGAAGGCCATAGTTTGCCAAAAGCGGGTAAGGTGCGAATGACCGAATAAATATCAACAAAAGTGGGGGCGGAGGTCTTCGGATGCAAGTGGGTGTGAATATCCAACCATACAAGTATGGTGGAGAGGAAGCTGTGAATGGCCGACCATAGTAAAAGGCGGGTGAGAGAAGGTGCGAATGTCAAACCATACATAATCAAAACAGGGAGCGGAGGTGTTCTGCTGTAAGAAGGTGTGAATGTCCAACCATAGTTGGTAAAAAGCGGGTAAGAAAAGGTTAAAATACCCGACTGTACACAATCAATAGCGGGAGCGGAGTTGTTCGGCTACTAAAAGGTGTGAAAGTCCGACCATGGTTTGTAAAAAGCGGGTAAGAAAAGGTGCGAATGCCCGACAATGTATGATCAAAAGAGGGAGTGGAGGTTTTCGGCTGCAAGAAGGTCTGAATGTCCAACCATAATTGGTAAAAACCGGGGAAGAAAAGGCTCGAATGCCCGACTATACACCATCAAAAGTGGGAGCGGAGGTGTTCAGCTGCAAGACGGTCTGAATGTCCATCAAAAATTGCTAGAAAACATGAAAGAAAATTTTCGAATATCAAACTGCACATGATCATAAGCGGGAGAGGAGGTGTTCAGCTGCAAGAAGGTGTGAATGTCTACCCATAATTACTGAAAAATGGGTAAGAAAAGGTGCGAATGCCTAACCATACATCATCAAAAGAGGGAGCGGAGGTGTTCCGCTGTAAGACGGTGTGAATGTCCGACCATAGATGGTAAAAAGCGGGTAAGAAAAGGTTAAATTACCCGACTGTACACAATCAAAAGAGGGAGCGGAGTTGTTCAGCTAAGAGAAGGTGTGAAAGTCCGACCTTGGTTTGTAAAAAGCGGGTAAGAAAAGGTTCGTATGCCCGAATATACACCATCAAAAGCGGAAGCGGAGGTGTTCGGCTGCAAGATATTGTGAACGTCCGACCAAAGTTTGTAAAAAGCAGTTAAGAAAAGGTTCGAATATCTAACCAAACATAATCAAAAGCGGGAGCAGAGCTGTTCGACTGGAAGTAGGTGTGAATGTCAGATCATAATTTGCAAAAAGCTGATGAGAAAGGGTGAGAATGCCCGACTATACACCATCAGATGCGGTAGCGGAGTGTTTCGGCTGTGAGTAGGTGTGAATCTCCAACCATAATTGCTGAAAAATGTGTTAGAAAAGGTAAAAATGCCGGTCCATACATCATCAAAATCGGGAGAGGTGGTGTTCAGCTGCAAGAAGGTCTAAATGTCCATCAATAATTGCTAGAAAACATGAAAGAAAATTTTCGAAAATCAAACCACACATGATCATAAGTGGGAGAGGAGGTGTTCAGCTGCAAGAAGGTGTGAATGTCCACCCATAATACCTGAAAAATGGGTAAAAAAAAGGTGCGAATGCCCAACCATACATCATCAAAAGCAGGAGTGCATGTGTTCGGCTACAAGAAGGTGTGAACGTCCAACCAAAGTTTGTAAAAAGCAGTTAAGAAAAGGTTCGAATATCCAACCATACATAATCAAAAGCGGGAGCAGAGCTGTTCGACTGCAAGTAGGTGTGAATGTCAGATCATAATTTGCAAAAAGCTGATGAGAAAGGGTGAGAATGCCCGACTATACACCATCAAATGCGGGAGCGGAGTTGTTCGGCTGTGAGTAGGTGTGAATCTCCAACCATAATTACTGAAAAATGTGTTAGAAAAGGTAAAAATGCCGGTCCATACATAATCAAAATCGGGAGAGGTGGTGTTCAACTGCAAGAAGGTCTAAATGTCCATCAATAATTGCTAGAAAACATGAAAGAAAATTTCTGAAAATCAAACCACACATGATCATAAGTGGGAGAGGAGGTGTTCAGCTGCAAGAAGGTGTGAATGTCCACCCATAATACCAGAAAAATGGGTAAAAAAAAGGTGCGAATGCCCAACCATACATCATCAAAAGCAGGAGTGCATGTGTTCGGCTACAAGAAGGTGTGAACGTCCAATCAAAGTTTGTAAAAAGCAGTTAAGAAAAGGTTCGAATATCCAACCATACATAATCAAAAGCGGGAGCAGAGCTGTTCGACTGCAAGTAGGTGTGAATGTCAGATCATAATTTGCAAAAAGCTGATGAGAAAGGGTGAGAATGCCCGACTATACACCATCAAATGCGGGAGCGGAGTTGTTCGGCTGTGACTAGGTGTGAATCTCCGACCATAATTGCTGAAAAATGTGTTAGAAAAGGTAAGAATGCCGGTCCATACATCATCAAAAGCGAGAGAGGTTGTGTTTGGCTGCAAGTAGGTGTGAATATCCAGCCATAATTACTCACAAACGGGTAAGAAAAGGTAGTATTGCCAGACCATATATGATCAAAACAGGGAGCGGAGGTGTTCAGCTGCAAGAAGGTTTGAATGTCCGACTAAAGTTCAAATATATTAACAAAAGCGGGAGGAGAGGTCTTCGGATGAGAGTGGTTGAAAATTTCCAACCATAATGTATAAAATGCGGTGAAAAAAAGGTGTGATAGAACACTAAAAGGTGGAGCGGAAGTGTTCGGCTGCAAGAAGGTGTGAATGTCCGACTATATTTGGTGAAAAGCAGGTGAAGCAAGGTCTGAATTCCCAACCTTACATCATCAAAAGCGAGATCAGAGGTGTTTGGCTGCAAGAAGGCCATAGTTTGCCAAAAGCGGGTAAGGTGCGAATGTCCGACTAAATATCAACAAAATTTGGGGCGGAGGTCTTCGGATGCAAGTGGGTGTGAATGTCCGACTATATTTGGTGAAAAGCAGGTGAAGCAAGGTCTGAATGCCCAACCTTACATCATCAAAAGCGAGATCAGAGGTGTTTGGCTGCAAGAAGGCCATAGTTTGCCAAAAGTGGGGGCGGAGGTCTTCGGATGCAAGTGGGTGTGAATATCCCACCATACAAGTATGGTGGAGAGGAAGCTGTGAATGGCCGACCATAGTAAAAGGCGGGTGAGAGAAGGTGCGAATGTCAAACCATACATAATCAAAACAGGGAGCGGAGGTGTTCTGCTGTAAGAAGGTGTGAATGTCAAACCATAGTTGGTAAAAAGCGGGTAAGAAAAGGTTAAAATACCCGACTGTACACAATCAATAGCGGGAGCGGAGTTGTTCGGCTACTAAAAGGTGTGAAAGTCCGACCATGGTTTGTAAAAAGCGGGTAAGAAAAGGTGCGAATGCCCGACAATGTATGATCAAAAGAGGGAGTGGAGGTTTTCGGCTGCAAGAAGGTCTGAATGTCCAACCATAATTTGTAAAAACCGGGGAAGAAAAGGCTCGAAAGCCCGACTATACACCATCAAAAGTGGGAGCGGAGGTGTTCAGCTGCAAGACGGTCTGAATGTCCATCAATAATTGCTAGAAAACATGAAAGAAAATTTTCGAATATCAAACTGCACATGATCATAAGCGGGAGAGGAGGTGTTCAGCTGAGAGAAGGTGTGAAAGTCCGACCTTGGTTTGTAAAAAGCGGGTAAGAAAAGGTTCGTATGCCCGAATATACACCATCAAAAGCGGAAGCGGAGGTGTTCGGCTGCAAGATATTGTGAACGTCCGACCAAAGTTTGTAAAAAGCAGTTAAGAAAAGGTTCGAATATCTAACCAAACATAATCAAAAGCGGGAGCAGAGCTGTTCGACTGGAAGTAGGTGTGAATGTCAGATCATAATTTGCAAAAAGCTGATGAGAAAGGGTGAGAATGCCCGACTATACACCATCAAATGCGGTAGCGGAGTTATTCGGCTGTGAGTAGGTGTGAATCTCCAACCATAATTGCTGAAAAATGTGTTAGAAAAGGTAAAAATGCCGGTCCATACATAATCAAAATCGGGAGAGGTGGTGTTCAGCTGCAAGAAGGTCTAAATGTCCATCAATAATTGCTAGAAAACATGAAAGAAAATTTTCGAAAATCAAACCACACATGATCATAAGTGGGAGAGGAGGTGTTCAGCTGCAAGAAGGTGTGAATGTCCACCCATAATACCTGAAAAATGGGTAAAAAAAAGGTGCGAATGCCCAACCATACATCATCAAAAGCAGGAGTGCATGTGTTCGGCTACAAGAAGGTGTGAACGTCCAACCAAAGTTTGTAAAAAGCAGTTAAGAAAAGGTTCGAATATCCAACCAAACATAATCAAAAGCGGGAGCAGAGCTGTTCGACTGCAAGTAGGTGTGAATGTCAGATCATAATTTGCAAAAAGCTGATTAGAAAGGGTGAGAATGCCCGACTATACACCATCAAATGCAGGAGCGGAGTTGTTCGGCTATGAGTAGGTGTGAATGTCCGACCATAATTGCTGAAAAATGTGTTAGAAAAGGTAAGAATGCCGGTCCATACATCATCAAAAGCGAGAGAGGTTGTGTTCGGCTGCAAGTAGGTGTGACTGTTCGACTAAAGTTTGTAAAAAGTGGGTAAGACAAGGTGCGAATGCCTGACAATGTATGATCAAAAGCGGGAGCGGAGGTGTTCAGCTGCAAGAAGGTCTACATGTCCATCAATAATTGCTAGAAAACATGAAAGAAACTTTTCGAAAATCAAACCGCACATGATCATAAGCGGGAGAGGAGGTTTTCGGCTGCAAGAAGGTCTGAATGTCCACCCATAATTACTGAAAAATGGGTAAGAAAAGGTGCGAAAGCCCAACCGCACATGATCATAAGTGGATGAGAAGGTGTTCGACTGCAAGTAGGTGTGAATGTAAGATCATAATTTGTAAAAAGCGGGTAAGAAAAGGTAAGAATGCCCAACCATAAATTATCAAAAGCGGCAGCAGAGTTTCGGCTGGTATTTATCAATGTCTAGATAGATTTCAACAAAAAACAACGTTGTACTTTGCAGTAAAAGAAAGTGCAAATCAAAAGTTTTCGGAATCCGAGAATAAGCTTATTTTCTGCACGATTTCGGATTTTATGTATAAAATTAATTTCTTCACGCAAACTAAGTTAACACTGCTTTGTCCTTCATATGTACCCATTTCTACATATATTTCAAGCATAAACTTCCTCATATTACCCTGAATGAGAAAGAGCCACACTTGTGATTAAGCCATACCTCCCTTTTGAGGAGTTCTGCATGATTTGGGATTTTATCTATAAAATTAATTCCTTCACTCAAACTATGTTAAAACGGCTTTTACCTTCATATTTATCAATGTCTCGATAGATTTAAACAAAAAAACAACGTTGTACTTTGCAATAAAAGAAAGAGCAAATCAAAAGTTTTAGGAATCCGAGAATAAGCTTATTTTCATGAGTTCTGCACGATTTCGGATTTTATGTATAAAATGAATTCATTCACTCAAACCAAGTTAAAACTGCTTTTTCCTTCATATTTATCAATGTCTAGATCGACTTCAACAAAGAACAACATTGTATTTTGCAGTAGAAGAAAGAGCAAAACTGAAGGATCAGGAATCCGAGAATAAGCTTCTTTTCATACGTTCTGCATGATTTGGGATTTTATGTATAAAATGAATTCCTTCACTCAAACTAAGTTAACACTGCTTTGTCCTTCATATGTACCCATTTCTACATATATTTCAAGCATAAACTTCCTCATACTACCCTGAATGAGAAAGAACCACACTTGTGAATAAGCCATACGCCCCTTTTGAGGAGTTCTGCATGATTTGGGATTTTATCTATAAAATCAATTCCTTCACTCAACCTATGTTAAAACGGCTTTTACCTTCATATTTATCAATGTCTCGATAGATTTAAACAAAAAAACAACGTTGTACTTTGCAGTAAAAGAAAGAGCCAATCAAAAGTTTTAGGAATCCGAGAATAAGCTTATTTTCATGAGTTCTGCACGATTTCGGATTTTATGTATAAAATGAATTCATTCACTCAAGCCAAGTTAAAACTGCTTTTTCATTCATATTTATCAATGTCTAGATCGACTTCAACAAAGAAAAACATTGTATTTTGCAGTAGAAGAAAGAGCAAAACTGAAGTTTCCTGAACTGATCAGGAATCCGAGAATAAGCTTATTTTCTTATGGGCAAGTGGGAACTGCTTTGTCCATATTTATCAATGTGTAGATGGATTTCAACTTCTTCTACTGCAAAGTCCAATGTTTTTCTTTGTTGAAGTCGATCTAGACATTGATGAATATGGAAGGACAAAGCAGTTTTAACTTGGTTTGAGCAAAGCAATTCATTTTATAGCAAAATCCGAAATCGTGCAGAACTCATGAAAGCAGGCTTATACTCGGATTCCTGAAACTTTAGATTTGCTCTTTCTTTTACTGCAAAGTACAACGTTGTTTTTTTGTTTAAATCTTTCTAGACATGGTTAATATGAAGGACAAATCAGTTTTAACATAGTTTGAGTGAAGTAATGCATTTTATAAGCAAAATCCCAAATCATGCAGAACTCACGAAAAGCTTTTTCTCGCTTTTCACTGCTTTTTACAAACTTTGGTCGGACGTTCACACCTTCTTGCATCCGAACACCTCCGCTTCCGCTTTTGATGATGTATATTCGGGCATTCGAACCTTTTATTACCCGCTTTTTACAAACCATTGTCGGACTTTCACACCTTCTTGCAGCCGAACACCACCTCTACCGCTTTTGATGATGTATGGTTCAGTATTCTTACCTTTTCTAACACATTTTTCAGCAATTATGGTCGGACATTCACACCTACTCACAGCTGGACACCTCCGCTCCCGCTTTTGATCATACAATGTCGGGACATCGCTCCTTGTCTTACCAGCTTTTTACAAACGTTAGTCGAACATTCACACCTTCTTGCAGCTGAACACCTCCGCTCCCGCTTTTGATGATGTATAGTCGGGCTTTCAAGCCTTTTCTTAACCGGTTTTTACAAATTATGGTTGGACATTCAGACCTTGCAGCCGAACACCTCCGCTCTCTCTTTTGATCATACATTGTCGGGCATTCGCACCTTGTCTTACCCGCTTTTTACAAACTTTAGTAGGACATTCAAATCTTCTTGCAACTGAACCACCTCCGCTCCCTGTTTTGATCATATATGGTCTGGCTACTACCTTTTCTTACCCGTTTGTGAGTAATTATGGCTGGACATTCACACCTACTTGCAGTCGAACACAACCTCTCTCGCTTTTGATGATGTATGGACCGGCATTTTTACCTTTTCTAACACATTTTTCAGCAATTATGGTCGGACATTCACACCTACTCATAGCCGAACAACTCCGCTCCCGCATTTGATGGTGTATAGTCGGGCATTCTCACCCTTTCTAATCAGCTTTTTGCAAATTATGATCTGACATTCACACCTACTTGCAGTCGAACAGCTCTGCTCCCGCTTTTGATTATGTTTGGTTGGATATTCGAACCTTTTCTTAACTGCTTTTTACAAACTTTGGTTGGACGTTCACACCTTCTTGTAGCCGAACACATGCACTCCTGCTTTTGATGATGTATGGTTGGGCATTCGCACCTTTTTTTTACCCATTTTTCAGGTATTATGGGTGGACATTCACACCTTCTTGCAGCCGAACACCACCTCTCCCGCTTTTGATGATGTATGGTCCAGTATTCTTACCTTTTCTAACACATTTTTCAGCAATTATGGTCGGACATTCACACCTACTCACAGCTGGACACCTCCGCTCCCGCTTTTGATCATACAATGTCGGGACATCGCTCCTTGTCTTACCAGCTTTTTACAAACTTTAGTCGAATATTCACACCTTCTTGCAGCTGAACACCTCCGCTCCCGCTTTTGATGATGTATAGTCGGGCTTTCGAGCCTTTTCTTACCCGGTTTTTACAAATTATGTTTGGACATTCAGACCTTGCAGCCGAACACCTCCGCTCTCTCTTTTGATCATACATTGTTGGGCATTCGCACCTTGTCTTACCCGCTTTTTACAAACTATAGTCAGACATTCACACCTTGCAGCTGAACCTCCGCTCCCTGTTTTGATCATGTATGGTCTGGCAATACTACCTTTTCTTCCCCCGTTTGTGAGTAATTATGGCTGGACATTCAAACCTACTTGCAGTCGAACAGCTCTGCTCCCACTTTTGATTATGTTTGGTTGGATATTCGAAACTTTTCTTAACTGCTTTTTACAAACCATGGTCGGACTTTCACACCTTCTTGTAGCCGAACAAGTCCGCTCCCGCTATTGATTGTGTACAGTCGGGTATTTTAACCTTTTCTTACCCGCTTTTTACCAACTATGGTCGGATATTCACACCGTCTTACAGCGGAACACCTCCGCTCCCGCTTTTTATGGTGTATAGTCGGGCATTCGAACCTTTTCTTACCCGCTATTTACAAACTATGGTAGGACATTCAAACCTTCGTGTATCCGTAATACTCCGCTCTCTCTTTTGATCATATATTGTCGGACATTCGCACCTTTTCTTACCCGCTTTTTACAAACCATGGTCGGACGTTCACATCTTCTTGTAGCCGAACACATCCGCTCCCGCTATTGATTGTGTACAGTCGGGTATTTTAACCTTTTCTTACCCGCTTTTTACCAAGTATGGTCGGACATTCACACCTTCGTACAGCGAAACACCTCCGCTCCCTCTTTTGATGGTGTATGTTCGGGCATTTAACCTTTTCTTACCCGCTTTTTCCAAACTATGGTCGGCTATTCACAGCTTCCTCTCCACCATACTTGTATGGTGGGATATTCACACCCACTTGCATCCGAAGACCTCCGCCCCAAATCTTGTTGATATTTAGTCGGACATTCGCACCTTACCCGCTTTTGGCAAACTATGGCCTTCTTGCAGCCAAACACCTCTGATCTCGCTTTTGATGATGTAAGGTTGGGCATTCAGACCTTGCTTCACCTGCTTTTCACCAAATATAGTCGGACATTCACACCTTCTTGCAGCCGAACACTTCCGCTCCACCTTTTAGTGTTCTATCACACCTTTTTTTCACCGCATTTTATACATTATGGTCGGAAATTTTCAACCACTCTCATCCGAAGACCTCTCCTTCCGCTTTTGTTAATATATTTGAACTTTAGTCGGACATTCAAACCTTCTTGCAGCTGAACCACCTCCGCTCCCTGTTTTGATCATATATGGTCTGGCAATACTACCTTTTCTTACCCGTTTGTGAGTAATTATGGCTGGACATTCACACCTACTTGCAGCCGAACACAACCTCTCTCGCTTTTGATGATGTATGGACCGGCAGTCTTACCTTTTCTAACACATTTTTCAGCAATTATGGTTGGAGAATCACACCTACTCACAGCCGAACAACTCCGCTACCGCATTTGATGGTGTATAGTCGGGATTTCTCACCCTTTCTCATCAGCTTTTTGCAAATTATTCTCTGACATTCACACCTACTTGCAGTCGAACAGCTCTGCTCCCGCTTTTGATTATGTTTGGTTAGATATTCGAACCTTTTCTTAACTGCTTTTTCACAAACTTTGGTCGGATGTTCACACCTTCTTGCAGCCGAACACCTACGCTTCCGGTTTTGATAGTGTATATTCGGGCATACGAACCTTTTCTTACCCGCTTTTTACAAACCATAGTCGGACTTTCACACCTTCTCTTAGCTGAACAACTCCGCTCCCTCTTTTGATTGTGTACAGTCGGGTATTTTAACCTTTTCTTACCCGCTTTTTACAAACTATGATCGGACATTCACACCGTCTTACAGCGGAACACCTCCGCTACCTCTTTTGATGGTGTATGTTCGGGCATTCGAACCTTTTCTTACCCGCTTTTTAAAACCAGGGTCGGACTTTCACACCTTTTAGTAGCCGAACAACTCCGCTCCCGCTATTGATTGTGTACAGTCGTGTATTTTAACCTTTTCTTACCCGCTTTTTACCAACTATGGTCGGACATTCACACCTTCTTACAGCGGAACACCTCCGCTCCCTGTTTTGATCATGTATGGTCTGGCAATACTACCTTTTCTTACCCATTTGTGAGTAATTATGGCTGGACATTCACACCTACTTGCAGCCGAACACCACCTCTCCCGCTTTTGATGATGTATGGACCGGCATTCTTACCTTTTCTAACACATTTTTCAGCAATTATGGTTGGAGATTCACACCTACTCACAGCCGAACACCTCCGCTCCCGCATTTGATGGTGTATATTCGGGCATACGAACCTGTTCTTACCCGCTTTTTACAAACCATGGTCGGACTTTCACACCTTCTTGTAGCTGAACAACTCCGCTCCCTCTTTTGATTGTGTACAGTCGGGCATACAAACCTGTTCTTACCCGCTTTTTACAAACTATGGTCGGACATTCAAACCTTCTTGTAGCCGAACACATCCACTCCTGCTTTTGTGAATGTATGGTTGGGCATTCGCACCTTTTCTTACCCATTTTTCAGTAATTATGGGTGGATATTCACACCTTCTTGCAGCGGAACACCTCCTCTCCCGCTTATGATTATGTGCGGTTTGATATTCGAAAATTTTCTTTCATGTTTTATAGCAATTATTGATGGACATTCATACCTTCTTGAAGCCGAACACATCCACTCCTGCTTTTGATGATGTATGGTTGGGCATTTGAACCTACTTGTTGCCCGTTTTTCATTAATTATGGGTGGACATTCACACCTTGTCGCAGCCAAACACCTCCGCTCCCTGTTTTGATCATGTATGTTTTGACATTCGCACCTTTTCTCACCTGCTTTTTACTATTGTCGGCCAATCACAGCTTCCTCTCCACCATACTTGTATGGTAGGAAATTCTCACCCACTCTCATCCGAAGACCTCTCCTCCCGCTTTTGTTAATATTTAGTCGGGCATTCGAACCTTTTCTTACCCACTTTTTACAAATTATGGTCGAACATTCACACCTACTTGCAGCTGAATACTTCCGCTCCACCTTTTAGTGATGTATGGTTGGCATTTGCACCTTTTGTTACCCTCTTTTTATACTGATTGCTGAAGATTAAGTTGTTCTTTCTCAAACTACAATTTTTTTTTAATTGTTGAAACTTGATTTGAAGTGGATAAATAAGGAGGACAAACAGTTTTAAGTCACGCTGATAGAAGAAATTAATTTTATAGCAAAATCTGTATTTCGTCATATGTCGAGAGATGCTTATTGCTGAAGAAGTTCTTTCTCATTCTACAAAGTACAACGTTGTTTATCGATGAAACTTGATTAGACATGAATAAATGTGAAGGACAAAGCAGTCTTAACTTGGTTTGAGTTAATTAATTCGTTTCATAGGAGAATCCGAATTCGTGCTTATTTTCGGATTCCTGAAGAATGAGTCTGGTTCTTTCTCATAATTGTTGTTTATTGTTGAAACTTCATCAGAAGTGAAGAAATAAATGAATGCCTATCAACAAATGTGGGATCTAAACTCTACTGCTTCCTCTAAAATAATTTCTTTTCTCAATTCAGAAATGTGTGTGTGTAAGTCACAACACCCGTGACACCAAAACGGCTTTCTTTTCTCTCTTTTCTCTACACTCTGCACTATGAGCACACACACCAAATCAGAAAGGCTTTTTTCTCTCTTTTCTACATTATGGACTGTGGGGACACAAAACCGCTCTCTCTTTTTTTTTTTGATTGTGTGCCAGGGCGTTGTCTCACGTATTAGATTATGCTTAAGATACGAATGGGTTTATCAGTCACATCAGAATCCATACATACTGATCCTCCCGTAATAAAATGGTCGGATCTTATCAAACACACTTTGTTTCTTGTGACAATCAAGTCAGCGAAACAGCGTATACACGTCAAGACACTGAATCAAGTTTGCCACAAGAACTCATAAGTTTGGCAGTATTGCTCTGCCGTCAGCAATCATACACCCATTTTATTTTCGTGAGACGTGCAGGCACCTGTTCATCTACTGTTCTATCACTATGAATTAGTTTATCTATTATCAATAAGGATACTTCTACAACTACTATCAAAGTATGTCTAGACTTCTTATGTTGTCAGTTGCTATATATGAATAAGTGGGTAGCTACTGACAAGCATTAAGCATGTCACACAGCCCAAACATATAACATTTCAGGACACACCACACAGTTAACAACCACAGTGAAGTGTCAAAGCCCAAACATTCAACAGGACACTTACACAACACATTCAAATCAAACAGTCAGACAACATACAAGAACATATACCCCAGCCGGCATTGCTCCCTGCCTATTTTCCTACAGCTCACTATGTGTGCGCACACCTTTATTCACAAACTCTTCAACTTATACTCTTTTACCGAAGCTGCTACAGCTCGATTGGCCGAATACCCTTAGATCCTATTTCGGTGAATTTGACATCTGCCTTACATGTAACAGATTAGCGGTTTAGCAGTTTTAATTTAGTTTGAGTGAAGGAATTCATTTTATAGCAAAATGTTGAGACCATACTTGTATGGTGGGATATTCACACCCACTTGCATCCGAAAACCTCCGCCCCAAATTTTGTTGATATTGAGTCGGACATTCGCACCTTACCCGCTTTTGGCAAACTATGGCCTTCTTGCAGCCTAACAACTCTGATCTTGCTTTTGATGATGTAAGGTTGGGCATTCAGACCTTGCTTCACCTGCTTTTCACCAAATATAGTCGGACATTCACACCTTCTTGCAGCCGAACACTTCCGCTCCACCTTTTAGTGTTCTATCACACCTTTTTTTTCACCGCATTTTATACATTATGGTTGGAAATTTTCAACCACTTTCATCCGAAGACCTCTCCTCCCGCTTTTGTTAATATATTTGAACTTTAGTTTGACATTCAAACCTTCTTGCAGCTGAACCACCTCCGCTCCCTGTTTTGATCATATATGGTCTGGCAATACTACCTTTTCTTACCCGTTTGTGAGTAATTATGGCTGGACATTCACACCTACTTGCAGCCGAACACAACCTCTCTCGCTTTTGATGATGTATGGACCGGCATTTTTACCTTTTCTAACACATTTTTCAGCAATTATGGTCGGAGATTCACACCTACTCACAGCCGAACAACTCCGCTCCTGCATTTGATGATGTATAGTCGGGCATTCTCACCCTTTCTCATCAGCTTTTTGCAAATTATGATCTGACATTCACACCTACTTGCAGTCGAACAGCTCTGCTCCCGCTTTTGATTATGTTTGGTTGGATATTCGAACCTTTTCTTAACTTCTTTTTACATATTTTGGTTGGACGTTCACACCTTCTTGTAGCCAAACACTTCCACTCCTGCTTTTGATGATGTATGGTTGGGCATTCACACCTTTTTTTTGCCCATTTTTCAGGAATTATGGGTGGACATTCACACCTTGCAGCTGAACACCTCCTATCCCACTTATGATCATGTGCGGTTTGATTTTCGAAAAGTTTCTTTCATGTTTTCTAGCAATTATTAATGGACATGTAGACCTTCTTGCAGCTGAACACCTCCGCTCCCGCTTTTGATCATACATTGTCAGGCATTCGCACCTTGTCTTACCCACAAACTTTAGTCGAACAGTCACACCTTTTTGCAGCCGAACACCACCTCTACCGCTTTTGATGATGTATGGTCCAGCATTCTTACCTTTTCCAACACATTCTTCAGCAATTATGGTCGGATATTCACACCTACTCAGAGCCGAACACCTCCGCTCCCGCAGTTGATGGTCTATAGTCGGGCATTCTACAGCGGAAAAGACTCATTCTTATGTTTGGTTAGATATTCAAACCTTTTCTTAACTGCTTTTTACAAACTTTGGTCGGACGTTCACAGTATCTTGCAGCCGAACACCTCCGCTTCCGCTTTTGATGGTGTATATTCGGGCATACGAACCTTTTCTTACCCACTTTTTACAAACCAAGGTCGGACTTTCACACCTTCTCTTAGCTGAACAACTCCGCTCCCTCTTTTGATTGTGTACAGTCGGGTAATTTAACCTTTTCTTACCCGCTTTTTACCATCTATGGTCGGACATTCACACCGTCTTACAGCGGAACAACTCCGCTCCCTCTTTTGATGATGTATGGTTAGGCATTCGCACCTTTTCTTACCCATTTTTCAGTAATTATGGGTAGACATTCACACCTTCTTGCAGCTGAAATCCTCCTCTCCTGCTTATGATCATGTGCAGTTTGATATTTGAAAATTTTCTTTCATGTTTTCTAGCAATTATTGATGGACATTCAGACCGTCTTGAAGCTGAACACCTCCGCTCCCACTTTTGATGGTGTATAGTCGGGCTTTCGAGCCTTTTCTTCCCCGGTTTTTACAAATTATGGTTGGACATTCAGACCTTCTTGCAGCCGAAAACCTCCACTCCCTCTTTTGATCATACATTGTCGGGCATTCGCACCTTTTCTTACCCGCTTTTTACAAACCATGGTCGGACTTTCACACCTTCTTGTAGCCGAACAACTCTGCTCCCGCTATTGATTGTGTACAGTCGGGTATTTTAACCTTTTCTTACCCGCTTTTTACCAACTATTGTTGGACATTCACACCGTCTTACAGCGGAACACCTCCGCTCCCTCTTTTGATGGTGTATGTTCGGGCACTCGAACCTTTTCTTACCCGCTTTTTACAAACTATGGTCAGACATTCAAACCTTCTTGTAGCCGAACACATCCACTCCTGCTTTTGATGATGGGTATTCAAACCTACTTGTTGCCCGATTTTCATTAATTATGGGTGGACATACACACCTTGTCGCAGCCAAACACCTCCGCTCCCTGTTTTGATCATGTATGATTGGACATTCGCACCTTTTCTCACCCGCTTTTTACTATGGTCGGCCATTCACAGCTTCCTCTCCACCATACTTGTATGGTGGGATATTCACACCCACTTGCATCCGAAGACATCCGCCCCCACTTTTGTTGATATTTAGTCGGTCATTCGCAGCTTACCCGCTTTTGGCAAACTATGGCCTTCTTGCAGCCAAACACCTCTGATCTCGTTTTTGATGATGTAAGGTTGGGCATTCAGACCTTGCTTCACCTGCTTTTCACCAAATATAGTCGAACAGTCACACCTTCTTGCAGCCGAACACTTCTGCTCCACCTTTTAGTGTTCTATGGGGTATTCACACCTTTTTTTTCACCGCATTTTATTGATTATGGTTGGAAATTCTCACCCACTCTTATCCGAAGACCTCTCCTCCTGCTTTTGTTAATATATAGTCGAGCATGCAAACCTTTTCTTACCCGCTTTTTACAAATTATGGTCGAACATTCACACCTACTTGCAGCCGAACACCTCCGCTCCCGCTTTTGATGGTGTATAGTCGGGCTTTCGAGCCTTTTCTTCCCCGGTTTTTACAAATTATGGTTGTACATTCAGACCTTGCAGCCGAAAACCTCCGCTCCCTCATTTGATCATACATTGTCAGGCATTCGCACCTTGTCTTACCCGCTTTTTATAAACTTTAGTCAGACATTCACACCTTGCAGCTGAACCACCTCCGCTCCCTGTTTTGATAATGTATGGTCTGGCAATACTACCTTTTCTTACCGGTTTGTGAGTAATTATGGCTGGACATTCACACCTACTTGCAGCCGAACACCACTTTTCCCGCTTTTGATGATGTATGGTCCGGCATTCTTGTCTTTTCTAACACATTTTTCAGCAATTATGGTTTGACATTCACACCTACTCACAGCCGAACACTTCCGCTCCCGCATTTGATGGTGTATAGTCGGGCATTCTCACCCTTTCTCATCAGCTTTTTGCAAATTATGATCTTACATTCACACCTACTTGCAGTCGAACAGCTCTGCTCCCGCTTTTGATTATGTTTGGTTGGATATTCGAAACTTTTCTTCACTGCTTTTTACAAACTTTGGTCGGACGTTCACACCTTCTCTCAGCCGAACACCTCCGCTTCCGCTTTTGATGGTATATATTCGGGCATTCGAACCTTTTCTTACCCGCTTTTTACAAACCATGGTCGGACTTTCACACCTTTTTGTAGCCGAACAACTCCGCTCCCGCTATTGATTGTGTACAGTCGGGTATTTTAACCTTTTCTTACCCGCTTTTTACCAACTATTGTTGGACATTCACACCGTCTTACAGCGGAACACCTCCGCTCCCTCTTTTGATGGTGTATGTTCGGGAATTCGAACCTTTTCTTACCCGCATTTTACGAACTATGGTCGGACATTCAAACCTTCTTTTAGCCGAACACATCCACTCCTGCTTTTGATGATGTATGGTTGAGCATTCGCACCTTTTCTTACCCATTTTTTACAAACTATGGTCGGACATTCACACCTTCTTGCAGCTGAACACCTCCTCTCCCGCTTATGATGATGTGTGGTTTGATATTCGAAAATTTTCTTTCATGTTTTCTAGCAATTATTGATGGACATTCAGACCTTCTTGCAGCTGAACACCTCCGCTCCCGCTTTTGATGATGTATAGTCGGGCTTTCGAGCCTTTTCTTCCCCGGTTTTTACAAAATTATTGTTGGACATTCAGACCTTCTTGCAGCCGAAAACCTCCGCTCCCTCTTTTGATCATACATTGTCGGGCATTCGCACCTTCTCTTACCCGCTTTTTACAAACCAGGGTCGGACTTTCACACCTTTTAGTAGCCGAACAACTCCGCTCCCGCTATTTATTGTGTACAGTCGGGTATTTTCACCTTTTCTTACCCGCTTTTTACCAACTATGGTCAGACATTCACACCTTCTTACAGTGGAACACCTCCGCTTCCTCTTTTGATGGTGTATGTTCGGGCATTCGAACCTTTTCTTACCCGCTTTTTACAAACTATGGTCGGACATTAAAACCTTCTTGTAGCCGAACACATCCACTCCTGCTTTTGATGATGTATGGTTGGGCATTCGTACCTTTTCTTACCCATTTTGCAGTAATTATGGGTGGACATTCACACCTTTTTGCATTTTAACACCTCCTCTCCCGCTTATGATCATGTGCGGTTTGATATTCGAAAATTCTCTTCCATGTTTTCTAGCAATTATTGATGGACATTCAGACCTTCTTGCAGCTGAACACCTCCGCTCTAGCTGTTGATGGTGTATAGTCGGGCTTTCGAGCCTTTTCTTCCCCGATTTTTACAAATTATGGATGGACATTCAGACCTTCTTTCAGCCGAAAACCTCCACTCCCTCTTTTGATCATACATTGTCGGGCATTCGCACCTTTTCTTACCCGCTTTTTACAATTCATGGTCGGACTTTCACACCTTTTAGTAGCGGAACAACTCTGCTCCCGCTATTGATTCTGTACAATAGGGTATTTTAACCTTTTCTTACCTGCTTTTTGCCAATTATGGTTGGACATTCACACCTTCTTACAGCGGAACACCTCCGCTCCCTCCTTTGATGGTGTATGTTCGGGCATTCAAACCTTTTCTTACCCGCTTTTTACAAACTATGGTCAGACATTCAAACCTTCTTGTAGCCGAACACATCCACTCCTGCTTTTGATGATGGGTATTCAAACCTACTTGTTGCCCGCTTTTCATTAATTATGGGTGGACATACACACCTTGTCGCAGCCAAACACCTCCGCTCCCTGTTAGGATCATGTATGGTTGGGCATTCGTACCTTTTCTTACCCATTTTGCAGTAATTATGGGTGGACATTCACACCTTCTTGCATTTGAACACCTCCTCTCCCGCTTATGATCATGTGCGGTTTGATATTCGAAAATTCTCTTCCATGTTTTCTAGCAATTATTGATGGACATTCAGACCTTCTTGCAGCTGAACACCTCCGCTCCAGCTGTTGATGGTGTATAGTCGGGCTTTCGAGCCTTTTCTTCCCAGATTTTTACAAAATATGGATGGACATTCAGACCTTGTTTCAGCCGAAAACCTCCGCTCCCTCTTTTGATCATACATTGTCGGGCATTCGCACCTTTTCTTACCCGCTTTTTACAAACCATGGTCGGACTTTCACACCTTTTAGTAGCGGAACAACTCTGCTCCCGCTATTGATTGTGTACAATCGGGTATTTTAACCTTTTCTTACCTGCTTTTTGCCAACTATGGTCGGACATTCACACCTTCTTACAGCGGAACACCTCCGCTCCCTCCTTTGATGGTGTATGTTCGGGCATTCAAACCTTTTCTTACCCGCTTTTTAAAAACTATGGTCAGACATTCACACCTTCTTGCAGCCGAACACTTCCGCTCTACCTTTTAGTGTTCTATGGGGTATTCACACCTTTTTTTTCACCGCATTTTATAGATTATGGTTGTAAATTCTCACCCACTCTTATCCGAAGACCTCTCCTCCTGCTTTGGTTAATATATAGTCGGGCATTCGAACCTTTTCTTACCCGCTTTTTACAAATTATGGTCGAACATTCACACCTACTTGCAGCCGAACACCTCCGCTCCCGCTTTTGATGGTGTATAGTCGGGCTTTCGAGCCTTTTCTTCCCCGGTTTTTACAAATTATGGTTGGACATTCAGACCTTGCAGTCGAAAACCTCCGCTCCCTCTTTTGATCATACATTGTCAGGCATTCGCACCTACTTGCAGCCGAATACTTCCGCTCCACCTTTTAGTGATGTATGGTTGGCATTTGCACCTTTTCTTACCCTTTCTTACCCTACTGATTGCTTAAGATTAAGTTGTTTTTTCTCAAACTACAACATTTTTTTAATTGTTGAAACTTGATTTGAAGTGGATAAATAAGGAGGACAAACAGTTTTAAGTCAGGCTAATAGAAGGAATTCATTCAAAATCTGTATTTCGTCATATGTCGAGAGATGCTTATTGCTGAAGAAGTACAAAGTACAACGTTGTTTATCGTTGAAACTTGATTAGACATGAATAAATATGAAGGACAAAGCAGTCTTAACTTAAGTTAAGGAATTCGTTTTATAGGAGAATCCGAATTCGTGCATAACTCGTAAAATAGAGCTTATTTTCGGATTCCTGAAGAATGAGTCTGGTTCTTTCTCATAATACAAAGTTTGTTGTTTATTGTTGAAACTTCATCAGAAGTGAAGAAATAAATGAATGCCTATCAACAAATGTGGGATCTAAACTCTAGTGCTTCCTCTAAAATAATTTCCTTTCTCAATTCAGAAATGTGTGTGTGTAAGTCACAACACCCGTGACACCAAAACGGCTTTCTTTTCTCTCTTTTCTCTACACTCTGCACTGTGAGCACACACACCAAATCAGAAAGGCTTTTTTCTCTCTTTTCTACATTATGGACTGTGGGGACACAAAACCGCTCTCTCTTTTTTTTTTTGATTGTGTGCCAGGGCGTTGTCTCACGTATTAGATTATGCTTACGATACGAATGGGTTTATCAGTCACATCAAAATCCATACATACTGATCCTCCCGTAATAAAATGGTCGGATCTTATCAAACACACTTTGTTTCTTGTGACAATCAAGTCAGCGAAACAGCGTATACACGTCAAGACACTGAATCAAGTTTGCCACAAGAACTCATAAGTTTGGCAGTATTGCTCTGCCGTCAGCAATCATACACCCATTTTATTTTCGTGAGACATGTGCAGGCACCTGTTCATCTACTGTTCTATCACTATGAATTAGTTTATCTATTATTAATAAGGATACTTCTACAACTACTATCAAAGTATGTCCAGACTTCTTATGTTGTCAGTTGCTATATATGAATAAGTGGGTAGCTACTGACAAGCATTAAGCATGTCACACAGCCCAAACATATAACATTTCAGGACACACCACACAGTTAACAACCACAGTGAAGTGTCAAAGCCCAAACATGTAACATTCAACAGTACACTTACACAACACATTCAAATCAAACAGTCAGACAACATACAAGAACATATACCCCAGCCGGCATTGCTCCCTGCCTATTTTCCTACAGCTCACTATGTGTGCGCACACCTTTATTCACAAACTCTTCAACTTATACTCTTTTACCAAAGCTGCTACAGCTCGATTGGCCGAATACCCTTAGATCCTATTTCGGTGAATTTGACATCTGCCTTACATGTAACAGATTAGCGGTTTAGCAGTTTTAATTTAGTTTGAGTGAAGGAATTCATTTTATAGCAAAATCCGAAATCGTGAAGAACTCATGAAAGTAAGCTTATTCTCGGATTCCTGAAACTTTAGATTTGCTCTTTCTTTTACTGCAAAGTACAACGTTGTTTTTTTTTTTGTTTAAATCTTTCTAGATATGGTAAATATGAAGGACAAAGCAGTTTTAACATAGTTTGAGTGAAGGAATTCATTTTATAGATAAAATCCCAAGAGTCTGCTGAGAAAAGAGAGTGAATGCGAAGTAGACTTTAACACGGCTCTGGGAGCGAGCCGAGTGTGGGCTGACCGGGAGAATTGCTTGAAAGAAACGCGACACCGAATGAGCGGTCAGAACAAAGCCTCAATACGGTGTTCCCGTGGTGTTTTTGTTGCTGCCTTGTCGATTGCACAGGGGCAAGCGTTTCAACCAAGCAACGCTCACCATGGGGAAGGTGGCTATGGCAACTAGCCTGATGCCCTGCTCCCGCAGTGACGGATAATCGTACTCTGGTTTCTCTTCATAACATACAAGTCTTTCGCCTTTTACTAAAGACTTTCGTGGAGAGCAGCACTAATGAGTTGTTTCTATTTTTGGCAGGCTTTACCTTTGCGGGTGAAGCCCTTTCTGTCTGTGCAAAAGAAATCTTGTTACTGTGCAGAGTGACTTCTCTGAGTAGAGTCGCCTTACTTGTTGCGATTGTGCCGATGTTCAAAGCTGGAGTGCAAAGTTGTTGCTTGAATGGTGCTTGCTGGAGCATGCGGGAGTGCAAAGTTATACCATTTAAAAGGGCTGAAGAGTGCTCAGTGCAGCGGGTGGGCGGAGGTGCAACGTGACACTCTGGCCACCTATGGCCATAAAAAGAACACTGCTACAAGTGCGCATTGTGCCAGCAAGGGCCCTCGGACCTGAAACAGTGGACAGTTATCGCTTCTCGGCCTTTTGGCTAATATCAAGTGTAGTATCTGTTCTTATCAGTTTAATATGTCCTCTATACGAGGACTACATATTAAATGGATTTTTAAGAATAGGAGTTGAAAAAGAAGCTTGCTCCGTTCACTCCAAGCATCGACCCGGTACTGCAGTGCCGCTGGGAACGGTGCGCTCTTCTCTGCTCTTGTGAAAAAGCAAACAGCGGTGCAGGATGGAAGTTTCAGGGAGCCCAAGATGAAACTTTCTTTTAATCTGCTGAGAAAAGAGAGTGAATGCGAAGTAGACTTTAACACAGCTCTGGGAGCGAGCCGAGTGTGGGCTAACCGGGAGAATTGCTTGAAAGAAACGCGACACCGAATGAGTGGTCAGAACAAAGCCTCAATACGGTGTTCCCGTGGTGTTTGTGGCTGCCTTGTCTTTTGCACAGAGTAAAAGACAAGGCAGCCATCGAATAGGGCCCGATTGTTCCTACTTGGTCAGCCGAGGAGCAAGGGGGGGGAGCAAGCGTCTCAACCAAGCAAATCTCACCAAGTAGGAACAATCGGGCCCTATTCGATGGCTGCAACACCTGAAAGAGATATTGATGCGAGACCCGATCAAAAGCTTTTTCAAAGTCTAAATTTAAGATGACAAGCCGGGTGTTTCTGTCTCTAGCGTAATCAATGATGTCTCGAATCAGTACGAGGCTGTCGGTGAGTTGTCTCTCTGAGATGGCACAAGCCTGGTCTGGGTGAATTACCTCCTCTAAAACAGAGGACATCCGTGTCGTTAAAACCTTGCTAAAAAGTTTACAGTCAAAGTTTAAAAGTGTGA